>NW_025423260.1:420221-753326 GCF_020497125.1 Mauremys mutica
TCACAGGATTCTTTGCTGCTTTTACAGATCCAGACTAACACGGCTACCCCTCTGATACCTCTCTCATTAGTGTTATTTACAGGAGTTTTAGCACCTTCATAACGGGAGAAAAAACAGCCGACCTTCCCAGAAGCAGCTTTGCCATTGAGGGAAAAGGGGATTTGAACGGTGCTTGGGATCCATTTGAAATCCCCTTCCAAGTCTGACACTTTCATCTCCTGCCAGACTGATTCTGATTTAGGATCAAAGACGTGTACAAGCACCATTCCCAAGCATGGACAGCCAAGAACATGACCCCACCAGACACGTTGGGAAGCGAAGGAATACGAAGGGGTGAACTGTGCATGGCTCAGGCACAAGGTAACAGTTCTGGGGTGATGGGGAAGGATGGAATGTCTGAGTCGCCCCATCTCCTTCCAGTGTCACAGAGCCTAAAATGACCCTTATTTCCCTGACACTGCTCCAGCTCTTCTTCATATTTAAATATATTTTAAATGAGAAAAAAGTCAATAAAATAACTGCTGTTCTGCACAATCCAGGGTAATGTGAGAACAACTGGGAATGAGACAATCTCTCCTCAAAGAGGAACTTGACGTCTCTAACAGTAACTTTGCACTGGGAGGAGGAGTATAAATGTGAATCTCCAGGTTTGTTTAGAAAAGGAAATGTGATGATGGTTAGCTCAGACAGGAGGAAATGGGCCATGGATAGTCGGTGGAGTTATCTTGCACATGTCTTTAGTGCAAGAATAGCTGTCTTATTACATCAGGAAAGTGAACTCAAGCTAGCTAACTCCATGACAACCACAGTGATGAGACCCAGGTAGATTTTATCTCAACGTAGCTGGTTGAAGACACCCACCATCTCCCCCACCTGGGGTGATGACATTCCTGGTAGAAAGGACACACACTCCAATGACTCGCAGGACAATGGAGTTGATACAAAGGACCACAGGATCCACCCCAAAGACAGGCGAGCTTCAAAAGCTCATGTGTGGGAGCTGAGGAACTACAGTGAGCAAAAGATGCAAACAGCCTTAACACTCACTACCTGGGAACTGTCAAAAGAATTAAAGAAAAAATCTCCTGACAGCTCTAGAGAAGGTTTTTATGAAGTTTCTCCTTTACGGATTCTCTGATGTTTAGAAAGGCCTGAACTATGAGTAAAGCTTTTCCCACACTCGCAGCATTCATATGGTCTCTCTCCGGTGTGGACTCTGTAATGTGTAACAAGGGTTGAGCGCCGAGAGAAGCTTTTCCCGCACTCGCAACATTCATAGGGTTTCTCTCCTGTGTGGACTCTCTGGTGAGAGATAAGGGAGGAGAATTGACTGAAACTTTTCCCGCATTCACGGCATTCATAAGGTCTCTCTCCTGTGTGGATACTCTGATGCACAGTAAGGTTTGATCTCTGAGTGAAGCTTTTTCCACACTCGCAACATTCGTAGGGTTTCTCTCCTGTGTGCGTTGTCTGATGAGAGATAAGGGCTGATCTCTGAGTGAAGCTTTTCCCGCACTTGCAGCATTCGTAGGGTCGCTCTTCTGTGTGGATTCTCTGATGAGAGTTAAGGGTATATCTCTGAGTGAAGCTTTTCCCGCACTCACAGCATTCATAGGGTTTGTCTCCTCTGTGTATTCGCTGATGCCTACTAAGGGCTGAGGTACGATTGAAGCTTTTCCCACACTCACAGCATTTGTAGGGTGTCTCTTTCGTGTGGATTATCTCATGTCGAATACAGGCTGAGCGGTAATGGAAGTTTTTCCCACACTCACTACACGTAGTCTCTCGCTTTTCCGTGAGGATTTTCTCCTGGGACGTAGTTTCCTTGAGGTCCCTGTGAGTTCCTTGACAATTAATGGGTTCATCCACTCTCTCCTCTGAGTGGTTTCCCTGCTCTCTCTCTGGTCTGGGGTAATTTTCACCAGCTTTTCCCTGCTCACGGGGGCTGGACACACTCCCTTTGGCTCTTCGCAGTAATTCCCCATGCGCTTCGGCGAGCTCAGCATCTTCCTGGTGAGGATTCTGCTCCTCGCTCTCCCTCACCACCCCATCACCTGCTAGAAGAGAGGAGAAATCTCAGAATTGGGGATGGAAAGGCAGAGAGCAAACCCAAGTAAGTGCTGGAGAGACAGAAAATAAAAATCAGGGACTGAACTCCCCCAAACTCTTCCCCACAGGGGACAGTGGAGGGGATCAATTCTGCTCCCCACCCAGGACCGGCCTTTAGGGGGGGCCGTACGGGTGCTCCACCCAAGGGGGTGCCGGGCGCAGGGTTTGGATTCCCACCTGACCTGCTGCCGAGAGGCTCGCTGGGCTGATGAAAGCGGCACAGGGAGGCAGATAAGCAGCAGTGTGGGGGAGTGGGATAGACCTGAGCTGCAGGGGTAAATTGGACGACCAGCGTCAGAGTCAGGTGACTGCTCCGGAGCAGAGGGGCCCCTCTCCGCCCTGCTCCACGTGTGCAGCTGCTGCTGTTCCTGTCCCCCCACCCCCCGTTCACCCCGGGAGTCGCCCCGTCCACCCCCGACTGGGAGCATCCTCCTGACTGCTCTGCAGGGGGGAGGTGCTGATTGATGGCGGAGTGATCCCCTCCCCCCCACCCAGGTACCCGATTTCCACTGAGCTGGGGTGACGGGACAGGGGGAATCTGCGTGTGCTGCTGCCTCTCTGGGGCCGGAGCTGCCGGCAGCTGCTTCTGTCTGAACAAGCCTAGTTCAGGCTCCTGACCCTGAGAGCTTTCTTAAAGAGACAGCGCGCTCACTCACTCAGGCACACACACACACACACACACACACACACACACACACACACACAGACAGAGTCCTTTACACACTCCCTTCAACATTCACACACTCTTTAATATCCTCCCCTCAACACACACACACCAGGGCTCCCCGCATCCAGGTCACTTCCCCACCTGGGCTGTGCTGACACATCAGTGAGGACTGCATTCCTGTACCAAACAGTCACTAGAAGGGGGCAGACAAAGGCCTTTAGGACGAGGCATCCGTCACTGTCAAAAGATCATCTCCCTCCTGCAGGTCACTGGCAGCCTGAATTTGTTCCTTGTCCTCCCAGAGTCTGGGGGGGGGGTGTGGAATCATCACTACCCAGCCCCTCCGTATGTAGCAGGAACAAACACAAACCTGGTCTTTAAAACAAGCTGTCCCCTTCCTTCTCAGGGAAGATTTTTCTGATTGAAGTTGAGCTTCAGTTCCCCTCTCCTAGGGGTGGGGCAGGTGTGGGGCCAGCTCCCAATGAGATCTGTTTTCACCTTTGCCCCCTTTCAGTCACTCTGGGATGGTAACTCTGCTCCCAGCTGTCAGGCAGCTTCCAGCCCATCCACCCTGCTCATTAACTCTGTGGTCATATGTCACTCCCTCTGCCAGCACTCACAGCTTGCAGGAAAGCTACTCCTGCCAGATGCATTGGTATAGTGGTGTGCATAGGTGCTTTCTAAGCACTTGATCTGGGTTTGATGCCCAGTCAATGCAATAATGGCTTTTCTCTTTTGTTGTTTCCTCATCTGGAAGTGGTACAATTTCAGTCACATTGTGTTACAATCACATTATCTATAGAATGAAACAATAAATGTGTCAAAGTCCAGCAGGTCATACAGGATGGAGGCACGCAAGGGGCTGGAATGTGTCATCTGAGAAAGACAGAACCCTTGGAAACCTGCATCTCCCATCCCCTGGCCTTGCGTGTTATGATTCCAGCTGCATGAGCTGTTTGTATGATGTTCCGGCATGATGGGGACATGAAGTTTTGAGTCAGTTTTTGCTCCTGCAGATTCCTTTGCTGTTACAATTATAATGACATGAACAAAAGGGAGGCAAAATAAACATAAACCCCAAGTTGCAATACAGGTGGGGAAAGAGAAGATCACGGTTAAGCCAAACACGTCAAAATAAAAATTAATACAAAAAAAGAGGATGGGGGAAGAGCTCAGGTATGTGGAGATCCCCTTGATATTTCAACTCACATTGTTAGAATCAAAGTTCAGACTTGACACTGGAAAACCTGCAACTGCCTGTCTCTCTGAACACCTGTGATGAGCAAGATGGAGTTGGGACACTGTAAGCTGGCGCGTCGGGGCTCAACCCTCCTGCTGGGCCGGAGGGGAGCCACACCGACTCGCTCCTTGTCCCCTCTACGTGGGAAGTCCAGACCCTCTGGAGCAGGGGGCTGGATAACGGCAATCAGTCTCAATATAAGTCCAGTCCCCCTGGAGCAGGGGGGCTGGATAACGGCAATCAGTCTCAATATAAGTCCAGGTCCCGACCCTCAGGCAGGGGCCGCACAAGGCACACAGTCACTAAGTATACGCCATGGCCCTCAGTTAGGGCGGGCAGCCGGACAGCAGTCTTTGGGCTCAGGCCTCTGGAGCAGGGGCTGAGCAACAGCAGAGTCAATATAGGCTCAGGCCTCTGGAGCAGGGGCTGAGCAACAGCAGAGTCAATATAGGCTCAGGCCTCTGGAGCAGGGGCTGAGCAACAGCAGAGTCAATATAGGCTCAGGCCTCTGGAGCAGGGGCTGAGCAACAGCAGAGTCAATATAGGCTCAGGCCTCTGGAGCAGGGGCTGAGCAACAGCAAGGCCAATTGCAGGCTTCCGTGCCTGAGCGCTGAGGTGAGGGGGAAACTGCCACCCGTGAGTGGGGTGGCAGGGGGAACACAGGCCCGCCCACTCCACTGTGTTCCAGCCCGGGGCCCTAGTAGCGGCTCTCACGGCCGCTGGTCAGTGGGGTCCTGACCGCAACACACTGACATGGGGACCTCAGTGTCCGTAGCCTGACAGGGGTCGGCTATCCCCGGGCTACACTCCATATCCCCCTCGGGGCCTACCTGCACACTTGGATCAGGTTCGGGCCAGTCAAAGGTCCTCGGCTCCTCCGGGTCCGGGCTTGGGGGGAGGTCGGGTAGTGCCTCCGGAAAGTCCGGCCAGGCCTGCTCCGGCGGTTCCTCCGGGAAGCAGGGCCGGGAAAGCCCCGGCGGCTCCTCTTCGGGGGGGGGGGGGGCGCAGGGGCGGTCCGGCGGGTGGTCCCAGTACCTGTCACGGGGCGGCTCGGGCGGCTCCTCCTCCTCGTAGTGGGCGCGGGGAAGCGGAGGCCAGTCTGGGCAGCTGCCTTGGTTCCTAGAAGGCTCCCGGTCAGGAGCTCCCGCCGGCACGTCTGCTCCCGGCGGCTGCTGACTCCTGACTGAGCTCTGGCGTCTTCCTTTTATACTTCCTGTCCCGCCCCTTGACTTCCGGGGGGCGGGGACAGGGAGTGGTGTCTCAGCCCACTTGGGCGTCTGGCAAGGAGCTCCCTCTGCTGGGCCGGAGGGGAGCCACACCGACTCGCTACAGACACCTGTTCTGCTTCAATCATTTATTGTCTCTCTGTTCTCTCCTTCTTCTCCCCCCAATTCCTCGTCTCCAATGTCTCTGCCTTTCTCCTCTTGCTCCCTCTCCCCTGCCCTTTCCAGGAACTCACACTCTACAGCATTTAGGACAAGCCAGAGCTCCCATGTTCTGCACATGAGCCTGTGTCAGAGGACGTGGGACCCCGGTCAGAACCAGTCACCAGAACAATATGACCCTTTATGGGCGACTTCTCTGCCTGCTCTGCAATTTACATCTCCCCCTCCCCCCCCCCCACAAACAGGGTGGGGTACAGCTCTGACTGAGAGGCCTAACAGGAGAAATTTCAGCCCAAAGACAAATTTGTGTGAAATGCTGAGAAGTGAAGAGCCCCCTTCCCCTCCCCCCAAATCCCCAGAACTCTAGAGTCACCCCCATGGCACCAGCACAGGGAACCCAGTGAGATGGGGTTACAGAATACGAGGGGGAGGGAGCAGGGGAGAGAGGTGACAGGGACTCTCTTGCTTTCCTTCTCTCTTCACTTTCTGTTCGTCTCTTTCCTTCCAGGAACTGCAGTCACAGCAGGGAGGGGTTTGTCTCTTTATTAGGGACCCCTCTGTGTCACGGAGGCTGCACAAGTCATAGATTCTGTGGCTTCTGCAGTGGCCACTGTGGCTGACTCCGTGGCTGCCCCAGCAGCTGGCCTGGGGGCAGCTTGAGCAGTGGTTCCAAGGGTGGCAGGAGCAGCCACAGCTCAGTTGCACCTGGCACCTGTCCCGAGGTGGCCGGAGCAGGGCTGGCTTCTGGGGCTCCCCTCACCTGGCAGCATCTGGAGTGGCCGTGGGTCCCCGGGGCTTCTCCCCCAGCACATGGTGCCACGGGCCCCCTGGACTCCCTGCACCCACAGCTGGTGCCACGGACTCCCTGGGCCTCCCTCCCCACGATTCAATGAGGGGTATTTATGGTATAAGTCATGGCCGGGTCATGGGCAATGAGCGTTTGGTTTTTGCCCGTGATCTGTCCATGACATTTACTAAAAATACCTGTGATTAAATCTTCACCTTCCTCATTATCAATCAAATAAATCGAAACGCCTCCACCTGCAAGATTTAGCCCAGGACCCTCAGAGTCAGCAGCTGTTACGCCCCCACTGAGCTCTCTGGTCAGGTGTCCTAGCGCTGGAAGCCTCCTGTTTAGATCCTAAAATAGCGTTTTTGCACCAGGGGGGCTGAAATTTTGGACCGGACATTGTAGCTCCACCGTTATTTTACTGAATTGCTTCAAAACAGCAAGTCAAGAAAGTCTCCTAAGTGCCAGGCTCTCTGCCATGGAAACAGCTGCCCCTGCTCTGCAGGCGTCTGTGCGTTCCACACAGCAACGTACACACCTGCTCCGCACTGAAGGGGGGTCAGACAGCGACAGGGTTGGTAACACAAATACTATTAACTCCAGGTCCCTTCCTTTCTTTAACCCAGTATGTGCCAGTCAACTGGTAACCATGGTGTTATCTTCACCTTAAAATACCGCTCAGTACATTTTCTGCGAGACCTCCACCCCTGCCCTCCCTGCAGGCAGCCCCTGTCTCCAGCCAGCTCCGCACGCCCCGGCTCCAGCCAACCCCTGCTGCACGCCCCCTGCCCTGTCTGCAGCCAGTCCCGCACCCCATGCCCTGCCCGCAGCCAGCCCCTGCCACACCCCCTGCCCTGTCTCCAGCTAACTCCTGCTGCACCCCCCTGTGGCCCCGCCCAAAGCCAGCCAGCCCCCACACACCCCCAGCCGTGCACACCCTGCCCTGTCTCCAGCCAACTCCTGCCGCACCCCCCTGCCTGAAGCCAGCCAGTCCTGCACTCCTGTCTCCAGCCCTGCCAACCCCTGATGTGCGTCCCTGCGTCCCTGCCTGAAGCCAGCCAGCCTGCCCCACACACCCCTGTCTCCAGCCAGCCCCGCACCCCTTGCCCTGCCTGCAGCCAGACCCTTCCTCCAATCAGCCCCTGCCCTGCCTCCAGCCAGCCCCATGGCCACTGGTGCCCTGCAGTTCCCAGGGCAGTAACCCTGCACACCTGCTTCAATGAGGGGGGCAGGGAGCAGCTGGGACCCACACATGTGCACAACCGAGGGTGACCAGACAGCGAGTGTGGAAAATCGGGACAGGGAGTGGGGGGTAATAGGATCCTAGATAAGAAAAAGACCCCAAAATTGGGACTGTCCCTATAAAATTGGGACATCTGGTCACCCTAGCACACCCCCAGGATTCCTGGGTTCCATTGCTGGGTTTCCTATTGGTTCCACTGCTGGTTGTTTTCCTTTTCCTGGGGGACTCTGGGCAAGTTGCTCCCCCCTCTAGGGCTCCGTCCCCAGCAGGCAAATGGGGATTTCGTACCTTCCCGCTATTGGAAAGTGCTGGGAGAATCCCCCAGCCAAAGCTGCTCTGACAGCGCTAAGCAGCATCTGACCATTCAAGGTCGGAGCGCACTGCCCAGGAGGAGGAGAGTCTGGCTCTGGGGTTTCACTTCAGCCCAGTCTAGAGAGAGGGGCCCAGCCATGGGGTTTGGCTCAAGAAGACCAAGTCTCCAATTTGTTAAGGGCGTTTTGGATTCCAATCCTGTGCTCCAAAGTGCTTGGTGTCAGTTGCACATTTTAGAAGCAGGCTCTCCACTCCATTTTCCAAATCATTCATGAAACTATTGAATAGTACCGGACCCCGGACTGATCCCTGCCGGACCCACTAGGTGCCCCCTCTCCGTCGGACAACCAAACCTGGAGAAGGGCCCCTGGAGTCTGGGCTTTCAACCAGCTCTGCACCCACATGACACTGATTGCATCTAGACCGCATTTCCCTGTTTTGCTTGTGAGAATGTCCTGCGGGACTGTGTCAAAAGCCTTAGTAACCCCGAGATAGATCCCATCTACTGTTTACCCACCTCCACTAGGCCCGGAACCCTGCCAAAGAAGGAAAGAGGCTGGGTTTGGGATGATTTGTTCTTGACAAATCCATGCTCACTCGTCCTAAGAACCAAATTCTCCTGTAGGTGCTGCTGACAAACTGATTGTTTAAGAATGTATTCCAGTATGTCTCCAGCTATGGAAGTGAGGCGAGCTAGTCTGCAAGTCCCAGGGGTCTCTTTGTTCCCCTTTCAAAGATAGGTCCTGTCTTGTTCATGGATGGGAAGATGTTCTTTTTCAGGGATCTCAGACGAGAACTGGGGCACAACACCTGGTTTGTTAAGGTCACAAAAATGGAGGCAGGAACCTCTTCTCTCCTGCTGGCAAAGAACCCCAGGTACCTAAAAATACTCACATCCCTGAATGGGCTTTAGAAAAGGCAGTGGTTAAAAAGTTTGGGCCCGACCATTTCTTGTTTCCACAGACTAGACATTTTAGCAAACTTTAGAATTCCTTGGTGCTAAACACCGTGCAACTCCCCTTTCTCCTTCACAGAGGGCTTTATCGCCCCTTATCTCACTCAGGCTCATGACTGCCCAGAGCTCGAGAATTGTCCCTGTTCCCATTGGATAGATGGGGAGGAGCCTGAGGTCCAGAGAAGGGAAATGACCTACCCAAGGGCCTACACAGCAAGGCAGTGGCAGAGCCAGAAAGACAAGCCACCTGTTCCGACTCCTGTTCTAACAGACAAAAAACTCCAGAGGCGGGGATAGAGCCCAGGAATTGAAATGGTGGGGAAATTTCATTTAAACCATTTCTGTCAGAAAATCCCATTCAGACTAAACCAGTTTGTTTCTCAGAATCATAACAAGTGGGATGAAAATTCTTTGCAAAAAGATTTTGTTGCAAAACAAAAGCATCTCCTGTTTGTCACAGTGTGTTAGATTGTCTCGTCACACACAAAGAGAAGACACTTAGATCTCAAAAATTAGATAAGATGCTTCAATCTGAGCTAAGTCATTGCTGCTCTTAACAATTTAAAATAAAAAAAATACAAATAAAATAGACTTTCAGCTATTCTATTATGTCATAATCTGCTCTGAGTAAACGTGATAGGACACCTCATATTATGCACTACTCCTAGTAACACTCTCCAATGGATCCCCATCCTTCACCCACCATGAGGTAGGTAGGAGAGGATCATTATTATCCCTACTTGAAAGAGGGAGAAGCTGAGGCTGAGAAAGTAGAATTGACTTGTCTTAGGTCACACGGCCAGTCAGTGGCAGAGTTGGGAATAGGACCCAAGAGCCCTGATTTTCAAACTAACCTTGAATTTCAGACATTGAATGACCTGAATAAAGTGCTCTCAGATGAGCTCCAGACCAACAACAGTGCACAGGAATTATTCAGCAATATTTGAGGAGAGCAGCAATGTTAGAGAGAATCATGAACAACTCAGAGACCATTAATGTAGAGAAGCAGCAAAATTTGTAAAACACAGAACTGGTTCTGACTTATTTCCTTGGTCTTAAAAGAGACCAACAAGGACCTGAGTCTCCTCCCTGTCAATAACCCCCTGCTCAGCCAATCAGGGTAGAGACTGAGGAAGGGAGGCTGAGGGTTCTCACCAGAGAGCCCAAAGGATGGCCCAGGTCACTGGTTCAAATAAAATTCAGAATAAAATTCGGCCTCCTTAAGCTTGTGTTTTCCATGCCTAGAATTCAACTCTCACCAGATGGATCAGACTGAACAGGTTTCAAACCTCAAGGAGGCTCTTACCTTCTAAACAGGGACGGCTGTTTTCTAGTAAAATCACTAAAAGGGAAGGAGAAAACTCGAAAGAGGTTCCTCCTGGCGCTCACATCCGTGAACCCGAATACTCTCTCAGTCCTCAAAGAGAGACCTGGAGAAGGAGACTTGCTGAAGCAAAGCCACAGGGGTCTCTGAGGTTTCCCTGGCCCCTCGCCCCTGTCCTGCCTGGCTGATGTCAGCATCTCTCTGTGAGGTCACCACCTCCCCACCACCTTGGACCAATAGGCTGAGGTCCTGCAAAAGACCTTTGTGATGTCACTGACGCACCCCTCCCTCGCTGGGCTAATGTCCTGCCCCTGGCCAGGCACTGTGAAGGTTTGAGCTACTCCCTGTGGATCACCCCACTCAAGGAGCGTTCGTTCTAGGCAGAACTGACACCAACTTGTCTGGGGTGTTCCCTGGAAGCAGAGCACAAGTTTGAAATACAGGCAGCATAGAGCCAATATTCATAATGTCAACTACAAAAAATGATACACATCTAGAGATAGCATCATTATAATCAGCCAATCATAACCACTCCATAGACCTCTTACACGACAACCTTTCTACAATATTGGCTGCAAATATAGAACCGTGGTCGCAACAGTGATCTATACAGTTACAGATTATGTCAATAACGTCACAGGAGGTGACACGGCATCAGTGAGACTGATACTGGAATACTGCCTCCAGTTTTGGTGTCCTCATGTGAAAAAGATGTTGTGAAATTGGAGCTGGGGCAGCAAAGAGCCACCAAATGTTCTGAGGGCTGGAGAAAAATGCCTTCTAGTGAGCTACTGAAAGAGCTCAACCTGTTTAGCTGATCAAAAGAAGATTGAAAGGTGACTTCATTGAAGTGTTGAAGTGCCTTAATGGAGAGAAATTATTGGGTATTAAAGGCCTCTTTAATCGAGCAGAGAAAGGCCTAACAAGACCCAATGGCTGGAAGATGAAAAGAGACAAATTCATATTACAACAAAGGCACAAATATTCAACAGCGAGGATGATTCACCACAGGAACAAGCTACCAAGGAAAGTGGTGGATTCTCCATCTCTTGATGTCATTTCATGAAGACTAGATGCCTTTCTGGAATGTGTTTGCCCCAAAAGTAGCTGTGGTGTCCTACAGGAGGCCTGTGATATGCAGGGGGTCGGATTAGATGCTCTAATGGTCTCTTCTGGCCATGAAGTCGACTAATTTCTGAAAAACTGAGTGTAGCATTGGGAGCAGCGTCTGATGTTTCCCTGTCTAGCCGGCTTGCTGCCTAGAACGAACGCTCCTTGAGTGGGGTGATCCCCAGGGAGTAGCTCATTGCGGACACGCGGGCTCGGGGGGCAGTTGGGGGCGGGAGGGTTGCAGGCTATGGGGAGGTTGAGTGAGGGGTGCAGGCTCTGAGCTGGGGCAGGGGATGGGGGTGCAGGGGGGGTGCGGACACGCGGGCTCTGGAAGGGAGTTGGGGGGCAGGGGGGTTGCAGGCTATGGGGAGGTTGAGGGAGGGGTGCAGGCTCTGCCCTGGGGCAGGGGATGGGGGGGCAGGGGCGGTGCGGACACGCGGGCTTTGGGGGGAGTTGGCAGCCCGGCGCTGTGGCAGGGGAAGGGGCTGCGGGGGTCTCACACGGACACAGACACTTTCCCACAGTCCCAGGGCGGGAGGCAGAGCCGGGGGGGGGGGGTGTCTGGCCGGTGTGTCCCGCACTCGGGCTCCCGGCCGGAGCAGGGGCCGCCCAGCAGCGCTGGCACAGACCGAGCGGCGCTGCGGGGTCGGAGCTCGGACAGGCGGGGGGGGGCGGTGCCTGGTGCCCCGGGAACCCGCCCTCCCCCCCCCCCCCGGCTGACACGCGGCAGAACCGAGACAGCCGGTGCCCCCCCCCGCCCGACCCCCCCAGATCTGCGCACGCAGCAGGGGGCTCGGCCCGAGGGCCCCCTGTTCCCCCCCCCAACGGGGGTTTGTCCCCGCACAGGGTCTGGCAGCGGCTCCCCCCCCCCCCCCAGCCCCCTGCAGCAGCTCGACCCCCCCCCCCCGGCCAGTGAATTTCTGCCCCGCTCAGCCCCTGGCAGCCCCGCTGCGATTTGCTCCCCGGGGCTTTTCACCCCCCCGCGGAGCGGGCAGCGAAGCGCCGGGAGCGGTGAGGGCAGAGAGCGGGCAGCGGCCACAGCGGCGGTTACTGCGCAGGCTCCGCTCGGCTGCGCATGCTCAGTGCCGCCCAAGCAGCGAATCCGGAGCGGGGGCTGTTTCTGTCGTTACAGCGGACCCGTCACGTGTCTCCTTCCCCTCCGTCCCTCGCGGGGTGCGTCACTTCCGGTCGCGGCAGAACCGGTAAGAGGCGAGCGGGGGCCGGGGAACAGACACCTGGGCCCGAGACCCTCCCCCCGCCCTGGGCCGGGCCGGAAGCTGGGGCGGGGCGGGGGGTCCCGGTGCGGCCTTCGTAGCGGTGGGACGGGGGGGGAGGTGAGTGTGTGTCCGTGTCTCGCACCTGCCCCTCCCCCTCCCCCACTGCCGCCCCCTCCCCTCTCGGGCTCCCTGCGGCCCGTGTGAGGGGGGGGAACCGTCACTGCCCGCGTTCGCTGGAGCGTCCCGTAAAATCCCCCCCCCGGGGCCCCTCACCCCGCCCCTCCCCCCGCGCTGGGGGTTTGTCTCCCCGCTGCCGGGGGCGGAGTCTGTGACCCGTTTTCCCCCCAACGCTCAGACACGGATATAAAACATCCCAACCCCCCCCCCCCGCCCCGTTCTCCCGCCTTCGCTGCTGCCGCCGGACTGGGCCGAGCGCGGGGCCCCGCCCCGGTAACGGGACCGCGCGAGCCACCGCCCGGATCGACCCCTGTGCCCGGGTCCCCCCCGCGGGACGGGGCCTTGGGGGCCAACGGCGCCGCTTTTCCCCCCCGCTCCTCGGCCAGACCCTGATGGGAACCGCTCAGATCTTATCCCTGATCGACACCTGCCCCCCCCCCCCGTGTGTGTGGGGGGGGGGGTTGGTTTTTTCCCTGAATTGCCTGACGTTATGTTGTGGTGGGTTTTATTCTGTGTGATTTGTTTTCATACGTATCTATTGTAGGGCAGCCTAGTGCCTTCAGCTGCCATGTCTCTGTCCAGCTCCCCCTGCTGAGGCAGGATCCGGTCTCTGTAGATTATCTCTGTCCTGCCTGTTCCTAAAAACTTCCAGGGACAGAGACTCCCCAGCCCCCCTTGTAAGACTATTCCCGAGCTGACCTGCCTTAGCTCTGGGGACACCCACACAGAGTTTAGTGGTGAGCAGCTCTGGAGAGAGAGGAGACCCCAGTGAGTGGGCAGCTGGGAAAAGAGACTGAAGTTGGGAGGTGAAACATTGACGTGTCCAGGGTCACCCAGGCTGTCTGTGACCGAGCTAGAAATAGGTTCTAGTGCCACCGTACTGCTGTTTCTGAAGGTCTCTGCCACCCTGGTGTTTTAGGCGCTGGTGCAAACCCTTAGTACAGACAGAATTTACACTAGTGCGCTCTGATTGGCACTGGTGCACCATGTCCCTGTTTGAAGGCTTGGGGTGGGGAGGGGGACACTGACTTCTCCTGACCCAGGGGACACCCCTCAGCTGTGTGCAGGGACCGCAGCTGAGCTGCCTGCCTGTGCATCCATGGACAAACCACCTCTTCCTGCAGCCTAATACAGTGGGGTCTGGGGACCTTCCCAAGCTGCGGGTGCTGTGGCTCTGGAGTTACCGGGGTCTGTTCCTGGCTCTGTCCCTGACCTGCTTGGTGACCTGGGGGAAGTCACAGCCCCTCTGTGTTTTCCTCCTACCCATTGTTGCTTGGATTGTGATCTCTTTGGGGCAAGGACCGCACTGATTGGTCGAGGTGTTAGTTAAAGCAATTTGGTGGAGGTGTGATTGTGATATGAGAAGATCTGGGTCTGAGTCCCCCATTGTGCGATGAAAGGAGAGAGGTGCATGTGTACCTGGAGCTTCCAGTCTGTCTCGTTTCTGCACTGAGCGGTGCATGTTGTCAGGAGGAAATGGGACTGTTTGCCATGGGAATGGTCAGCAGTGAGGTGGGATCTGAGAGCAGTCTGTGTGCTTCACGATGGGTGAGTGAATGGAGACTGTTAACTGGAACTTCTGTGAGTAAGGATGAAAGAGTTGTAAAAAGGGGTGAAGGGCTGTTCAGTTGACCAAGTGTGCGGCTGTTTCTGGGGAGCAGGCCCAGTATCTGAGTGTAGAACAGGTGTCGGTAGCTCCTGTACAGCGCAGCTCACCTAAAACCACATTCTGCCTTAGCAAAGGTAAGCTCTGTCCCCTTCTGTTTGCTTCTGAAAGTTGCCTTTCCCAGGGCTTTGCTGCCTTTGTGAATTGCAGAATTAGGATTGCATTGGTGTGTATTTTCTCTGCATTTTCTGATTATTACAAGTTTGAGTTTTGCTGATCTCTCTTCTGGAGGGGCACCAGTCAGTTTCAGGCAACCTTAAATCCTGCTTTCATAAAGTTTTAATACGTGAATTTCCTAGCTTTTTGCACAGAGCAGTGTTGGCAGGAGGAGTTAGCAGTGCTATAGGCAGTTCTGGGTCTCACACAAGTTTGCAATCAGAGGCACAGGGAAGTGCAGTGACTTACCCAATGTCACCCAGCAGGCCCGTGGCAGAGCCAGGAATAGTCTGGGTCCAGAGCTTTCTCCACCTAGGTGCTGCGTGATTCTGAAGTTTGGCTCCCCTCTCCTGTATTTTTTGTTACGGTGGAATGGGAATAATGGTCATGCTTTCAAGTGTGTGTCTCCTCCTCCTCCTGACACCATTTGCAGCTCGGCCTCCCCTTCTTTCAAGTGTTTGCCATGGGCAGTGGTAACAGAGCCAGTGAGAGAAATCTCTGACATGGTCTGTGCCCCAGCTGGGCCTTCTGCTCCTGGTCCAGCTGTGCCCTAGCTCTGCCCCTCCTCCAAACAGGCCCTGCCCTATACACTCTGGCCTGCCCCTGCACCCCATACACGTGTAACATGTGCCTTGAAACTATTCCTAGTTTGGATTTGGGGTGATTAAATTTGTTACCTTCAGCTCCCCCACACTCCAGTTTCCCCCACACTCCCCCACCTTCAGCTCCCCCACACTCCAGTTTCAGTTGTTTGGTGGTGTCCCGATGGTTTTCCACGGATAGTTTGGGAGGGAGCAAGGCTGGACAGTTGAGTTTATAAAGTAGATGTTCACTGTCAATGCTTTGTTCCGTACATATGACCCATACGCTGATCTCTCAGTCACTGAGTCTTGACCAGTGATGAGCTTTCTGTAGACACCTCGCAGGACCCTCCTCCAAGCCATGTGTTTGGTGTGGTGGGTTTGTCAGGTCTCAGGTGAGAGCTGCTGGCAAAGACCAAGTGACCCTTTGCCAAGGGATCTCTGTGTCACTGTCTAACCCCCCTAGGCCAGGAAGATGGCGACTTTCTGCCAATGGCCTTCAGGACGGGTGCTGAGTTCACTGCAGTGCCCCATGTCCCCTCTCCGTTTGCCTTCTCGCTGTGCTGTCTGGGACGCTGCCCTGCTTCCTGCTCCCCAGGCCACCCCGTGTCTACTCCATGTGCCAGGCTGCTGGCAGCCCCCAGGGAGAGGCCATCCAGCCCATCGAACTGGTGCCCAACTGCTGGGCCTCAGGCCTTCTGGGGTGCAGCTCTGAGAGTCCCATTGGCCCCTGCCCCAGGGGTGCTACGGGGGCACGTCCTTCTCGGGGCACCAGGTGAAACAGCAAAAGAGCCGACTGTCGGCAAACAAGGGTAAATAAAGGAATGGAAGAGAAACGGCGAAAGCCCTGTGGACAGCTCCCATCAGGACCTGGGCCCCTCTTACTTCTGAGAGCCCTGGGAGCGTCTCAGTCCCCTTCAGAGTTTAGTGGGTCCCCAACACAAGTTTTAACCTGCTCCCCCTTTGAGCTCCGGGATCCCCCCCTCCCTCAGTGAAGGCCAGAGCCCCGAATGCTGCCAGCCCTCTCCCTGGGGCTGGAAATGCTCCACAGACTGTTCCCTCCCCAGGGTGCCCCCCTCCCCCCAGAGTAGAGTAGGTCTCTCCTGTTAGCTCCTGCTCCAGTTCTGACAGGCCAGTCCAGACTAAAGCAGCAGTTTAACCCCTTCTATGCCAGTGTGGGGTTTATATAGCCCTTCACAGGCGCCCAGGCCCACGGAATGGCCCCCTATCAGCCCCATGCCTGAGGTGGTGGGGAGACCCACTGGCAGCATTGCCCTTGAGGGTGCTGCTCCCACTCCCTCCCCTCCCCCTTTACTGCCACCACAGTGCCTGTCACCGTCACTGCCTGAGGGGTGACCCCAGGAGGTGTGTTTTGTTATCCCTCTCCCTGCCCCCTGGATCCGTTCTGCCCCCTCCGTCACTCACCTCTGTCTCAGGAGACAAGGTGGGTCATGGGCTGCGGGTGATGCTGTGCTGCAGATCCATCACTGGAGGGGTGGCAGCCTGGACCCCCCCTAGAAGGTTGCCGGGATGCTGACGTGCCCTGGAGGAGAACTGGGGCTTGGTGGAGTCCATGGACCCTTTGGCCCATACTGTGTCCCTGTGAAGCCTGCTCTGCATTGCTGCCAATTGCTGCTGGTGGCGTTGTGCCCGTTAGTCTCTGTAACGCTGTCCCCAGTGACTGGAGAGCACGAGCACCAGCCTCAGGCAGACTGGTGAGAAGCAGGGAACAAACCCCAAATTGGGTGTGAGGTCTGTATGGAGATTTCACCAACCAAGAATCCAGTGTAAACGCTTCAGGCTCTGTAACAGCATTAACATGGAATCACAGACAGTCCCCTTGGGTGATCCCATATATCTCACCACGCAGGTGAGCCAACCTTCGTGACAGATGGTCCCTTACTCCAGGGGTTCCCAACCTTTTTCTTTCTGAGCCCTCCCCCCACACATGCTATAAAAACTCCATGGCCCACGTGGGCCACAATAACTGGTTTTCTGCATATAAAATCCAGGGCTGGCATTAGGGGGCAGCAAGCAGGGCAACTGCCTGCGGCCCTATGCCACAGGGGCCCCCACAAAGCTACATTGCTCAGGCTTTGGCTTCAGCCCTGGTGGTGGGGCTCAGGGCCCTGGACTTCAGCCCCATGCGCTGGGACTTCAGCTTTCTGCCCTGGGCCTTAGCGAGTCTAATGCCGGCCATGCTTGGCAGCCCCCTGAAAGCTGCTCACGGCCCCCCAGGGGGCCCCAGACCCCTGGTTGAGAACCACTGCCTTACCCCACGAATCACAGCAATGTTCAGGTTACTGCCAGTCCCGAAGGGCCAGTCACTTCCTTAGGTCAATTGAATCTTAGATCGTCCAACAAAGACAACACTTGTAGCCAGTCCTGTAATAACCTGTATTAAGATTTATTTAAAACCAGAGTTGTTTACAAAGTTAAGGCAGGTTAAAGCAGATGCAGACAAGTTACAGTCTTAAATTTCAAAAGGTAACAGAAGCTTCTATAATGGGCAAGTTCTACATAGCCTGGGTTAGTCCTAAAGAATAAGCAGCTGGGGATCTCTTGCTTATGCCTAGAAACTTTGCCCCCCAGAGTCCAAGCAGCATACAGATAATCAGTTCCTTCTGTATGGGGTTTTTTACCCCCTTCCTGCCATGTGCTCTGAGCTGCAAACTCAGCCAGAGGGAAGTGAAGAGCACAACAACAGTCTTATGTCGTCTTTAATATCCCATAATAGTCTATCTGGTGTTGATGAACCTTTACTGCCAGGCAGGGTGTAATGCATTCGGTTGCCAGTCAGCACTTCACCTAGGTAAAGTCTCTCTCCTGTCTGGTGATTTACAGAGGCTCACAATGCAGCTAGTCAGATATTAACCCTGGCAGCAAATCACACGCATTCAGTAAAGTCTAAACCCATTGTTATAATTCTAATACCTCTTTTAACAATACTAACGACTGATTCCAGCGATGCATTTGTCCATGTTCAGTTAAGACTTGGGAGCTTTTGAAAGAGCTAACGTCTCATCTGCCAGTGTCACAGGCAGGCTGGGCAGGGATGGTGTCTCTAGCCTCTGTTTGCCAGAAGCTGGGAATGAGCGACAGGGGATGGATCACTTGATGGTTACCTGTTCTGTTAGTTCCCTCTGAAGCACCTGGCACTGGCCACTGAGCTAGACGGACCATTGGTCTGATGCAGTGGGCAGCTCTTATGTTCACAGTCTGTATGAGGAGTAACTACTCATTTGGAGTCACTGGGGAGCCACAGAAAGGAACAAGATGTGCTGAGGCAAGAAGGCCCAGTCTCAGCGCCCCTGGGGTCACGCTTCCCAAAGGCTAAAACTAGGCCCAGCCCATGAAAGGGGCACTGCCAGGAGAGACTGGATAAAGGCTGGAGCATCCAACAGCTTTGTAAACCTGAGAGAGCTGCCTTGGGGACAGTGACGGAGAATCCCCAGAGTGACTCCTTTGATTCTGCTCTTCTCTGGCCTTTGCTTTATAGAATCATAGAACTGGAAGGGACCTCGAGAGGTCGTCTAGTAAGAACCTTTTGTGTACTTGCAAACTCTGATCATGTCCCCTCTCAGTCTTCTTTTCTCCAGACTAAACAAAGACAATTTTTTCAATCTTCCCTCATAGGTCATGTTTTCTAGACCTTTAATTATTTTTGTTGCTCTTCTCTGGACTTTCTCCAGTTTGTCCACATCTTTCCTGAAATGTGGTGCCCAGAACTGGACACACTACTCCAGTTGAGGCCTAATCAGCGCAGAGTGGAGCGGAAGAATTACTCCTCGTCTCTTGCTTTTTTTGGAACAGTCTAACACTGTTGACTCATATTTAGCTTATGATGCACTGTGACCCCCAGATCCCTTTCCTCAGTTCTCCTTCCTAGGGAGTCATTTCCCATTTTGTGTGTGTGCAACTGCTTGTTCCTTCCTAAGTGAAGTACTTGGGATTTGTCGTTATTGAATTTCATCCTATTTACTTCAGACCATTTCTCCAGTTTGTCCAGATCATTTTGAATTTTAATCCAATTCTTCAAAGTCCTTACAACCCCTCCCAGCTTGGTATCGTCCACAAACATAAGTGTAACAGAGAGACTCTGCTGCTGGGAGGGTTTCACCCTGTCTCAGAGGGTTACACCCTGGTGGGAGGGCGCTAGGCCTCTACTGGGATAAGGTCACTCTGTGCTCCACAGTGTGGCAGGATGGACCTTTGGTCTGACCCAGTATGGCCGTTCTTATTCATAGATCCATAGATTCTAGGACTGGCAGGGACCTCGAGAGGTCATCGAGTCCAGTCCCCTGCCCTCGTGGCAGGACCAAACACTGTCTAGACCATCCTTGATAGACATTTATGTAACCTGCTCTTAAATATCTCCAGAGATGGAGATTCCACAACCTCCCTAGGCAATTTATTCCAGTGTTTAACCACCCTGACAGTTAGGAACTTTTTCCTAATGTCCAACCTAAACCTCCCTTTGCTGCAGTTTAAGCCCATTGCTGCTGCTTCTATCCTTAGAGGCTAAGGTGAACATGTTTTCTCCCTCCTCCTCATGACACCCTTTTAGCTACCTGAAAAATTCTATCATGTCCCTCTCAGTCTTCTCTTTCCAAACTAAACAAACCCAGTTCTTTCAGCCTTCGTTCATAGGTCATGTTCTCTAGACCTTTAATCATTCGTGTTGCTCTTCTCTGGACCCTCTCCTATTTCTCCACATCTTTCTTTAAATGCAGTGCCCAGAACTGGACACAATACTCCAGTCGAGGCCTAACCAGCGCAGAGTAGAGCGGAAGAATGACTTCTCGTGTCTTGCTCACAACACACCTGTTAATGCATCCCAGAATCATGTTTGCTTTTTTTGCAACAGCATCACACTGTTGACTCATACTTAGCTTGTGGTCCACTATAACCCCTAGATCCCTTTCTGCCGTGCTCCTTCCTAGACCGTCTCTTCCCATTCTGCATGTGTGAAACTGATTGTTCCTTCCTAAGTGGAGCACTTTGCATTTGTCTTTATTAAACTTCATCCTGTTTACCTCAGACCATTTCTCCAATTTGTCCAGATCATTTTGAATTATGACCCTGTTGCAATCCAAATCCTCCAAACCAGTTGCAATCCCTCCCAGTTTGGTATCATCTGCAGACTTAATAAGTGTACTTTCTATGCCAATATCTAAATGGTTGATGAAACAGACCCCTGCGGAACCCCACTTGTTGTTATACCTTTCCAGCAGGATTGGGAACCATTAATAACTACTCTCTGAGTACGGTTATCCAGCCAGTTATGCACCCACCTTATAGTAGCCCCACCTAAGTTGTATTTGCCTAGTTTATTGATAAGAATATCATGCGAGACTGTATCAAATGCTTTACTAAAGTCTAGGTATACCACATCCACCGCTTCTCCCTTATCCACAAGGCTTGTTATCCTATCAAAAAAAGCTCTCAGATTGGTTTGACATGTTTTGTTCTTCAGATACAGAGTCCATATCCATAACTTCAGATAACAAACATGATCCATGCACACAAATAGGATAATCATATTCGGCCAATCACAACTTTTCCAATGACACTGCACATGACGCATCTTGCACAAAATGCCTAATAATTATGGCCTAATCATTTTATACTCCTACCACTATGCTGAATGTGGGGTGTAGTGTCAGATAGGGCCTAATTTCAAGGCACAGGAGTTGGGAATGGAACTTCCCCTCTTTGTGGAACAGGAAATAACCCCCCCAGCCAGGGCTGGGACAACTTCCCAGACTCCCAGTGCTGGAGCCTGAATCTACTGGCACTTCATTAGTTACCACCAACCCCAATCTTTGTGGCAACTGTAAACTTTATCACTGATGATTTTATGTTCTCTTCCAGGTCATTAATAAGTATGTTAAATAGCACAGAGCCAAGAACCAGTCCTTGTGGGAAGCCCCTGGAAAGAAATCCACTCGACCATAGTTCCCCATTTACAATCCCAGTTTTTAATCTATTTAATATATGCCCTGTGTATTTTGTATCTTTCTAGTTTTCTAGTCAAAATATTGTGCTGGACCAAGTCATATGCCTTACAGAAGTCTAGGTATATTACATCAATACTACTAGTTGCAACCAAACTTTTGATCTCATCCAGTAAGGATATCCAGTTGGTTTGACAGTCTATTGTGTCTAAACCTTTGTTAATGGATACTAATTATATTACCCTCCTTTAATTCGTTATTAATGAACTCCAGTATCAGCTGCTCCATTCTCTTGCCCAGTATCGATTTTAGACTAACACTCTTGTAATTAGCTGGGTCATCTCTTTTACACTTTTTAAATATTGGCACAGCATTAGCTTTATTCCAGTCTCATGGAATTTCCTCAGTGTTCCAAGTCCTACTGAAAATCAACACTAACAGTCCACCACGCTTCTCCACCGGGTCTCTCAAAACTCTTGTTATCTGGACCTGCTGATTTAAACACAGCTAACTGTAATACCTGCTGTTTAACATACTCATGAGTTGTTGTTGGAATGGAAAGTGTCGTCGTCAACATCTTATGATATGAGTTACATCACTTGATTTTCTCCAAATCCAGGAGAGAAATATTTATTGAACACTTTTACCACTTCTGCATTATTTTTGATAATTCTGCCATTTCTATCTAGTAATTTACCACTACCGTTGTTAGGATTAATTTTGTACTTAATATACTTTTAAAACTTCCTTCTTATTTTTCATTGATTCATCATTGATTTCTGATAGCTTCCCTTACCACTTTTCTACAATTCTGACCTTCTAACTTATAGTCTTTACTATTGACTTCCCCTTTCTTCCATATATTTTATTTGGAGAGTGTTGGGATTCCTACCAGGGAGCCACCAGCAGGGTCCAGAGACAGCCCCATCTCCTGTATCAAGCTCTGGCTAGTGGGTATGTGATAAATGTGACGACCCTGCCTCTGTCTGTCAGGTGGGAGACACAGATTCTCTCTTTCTACCCTCTGATTCCTCCTGGCTGTTCTAGGCAAGGTTGGGTGGGACTCTGTTAACATGTGCCTCCCGGAGCTTCCATTTACCTGGTGCTGCTGTTCTGTGAATAGTGGGGTTGTGAGTGGGGCAGCAGGTACTGAGTGTTGGACTCTTGCTCTTTCAGAGGCCGGTGACCTTCGAGGAGGTGGCTGTGTATTTCACCAAGGGAGAGGGGGCTCTGCTGGACCCCACTCAGAGAGCCCTCTACAGGGATGTCATGCAGGAGAACTATGAGACGGTGACCTCGCTGGGTAAGGAGTCCTGTCCCCTCGGTTATTAAAAGCTGTGGGGTCTCTAAAGAACCTGAGTAGTAGTAATTTTATACCTTTATTTGTCATACAAGTTTTGACAAGTTTCCTTACCCCCACTGTTTTTGCCTCATCTCCCACCTACTAGTATAATTTTTGGACATGTGCTTTTTTTGGTGCTGTCAGTCATTTTAAAACTGCATTAAATGTATCCTTATTGGCTACATTAATAACTACATTAATCACTGTAGCTTTCATGCCTTTTCCTCATTGTAAGAGGAAAATATACTGCCTGTAGAATTCTAAATTGAGTAAATAGGTGTGTGACTCATGCATGGCTTGTGTGACAGTCAGATGAGCTCCTCTTTTGATAGGAGAGTGTATAATGTTCCCATTCAGGACCCCACGGGTGAAGGGAGAACAGAGCCATGGGAGGGGAGGAGAAGGGGGGAGTAGCTAATTCTGGGGTGCCAGGACATGGGGTGGGTGTGTGCAGGGTTAGAGCTAAGAAGCAGCAGGGAGGGAGGAGGTTGTGAGAGACGAGGAGGGAACACAAGAATCTCCCAAGGTGCCAGGAGGTGGTGCCGGCTGCCAGTAATGGGATGACGGGGAGGGGAGTGTGGAGGAAGGGCACCCAGGAAGTGGGCTGGGTGGGTCAGTGGGAGGGAGGAGAGGTTTGGGGATCTAGAGCTGTGGGGAACCCAGACCTTTAACCCCAAATCCCTACCCAAGCCTTGTTGCTTTAGAGCCTCCACTCTAGTTTTATTTCTGTTCAGTTTCACTTCTTTATACATTTCCCCCCCCCCCCAATATTATTATTTTAACTCTTGACCTCCCTCTCTCACTCATTACCCCACTCCCCATATAACCTCCCCATCTCTAGGCACAGCGACCCCAGCCACCGATCCTGAGTCCTTGCTGCATCCTCCCTCCCAGAGCAGGGCCCCTACCCAGGCACAAATGGGCACTTTGTTGATGATGTCACAGGCTGGTGGTGTAGCCTGTACAATTTTTACACCTACAAGATTACGTATTGGGGTACAGCTCGCCCTTGTACATGGCTACGCAAAGTTAATGGAGGAGATGAAATTGGGTGAAACACACAGAAACTTGATTTATAGTTGAAATCACAGGCAAGGATCAATACACCTAACGATTAGAGTCAGAGAAGTATAGTAAAGAAGGGCTTGCACTGTGTGGACTTACAAGCTATGGACACCATTGGAAACAAAGATCGAGGCGCAAGGGAGCCCATCAGAAGGGAGGCCCTGCTTCAGTTTACACTGTCTTGGGGACCTGACAAAATGAAAAACTGGTAACTAGGAGAGTTATTTTCTCTGGTTTCTTATGCTAAGAGGATGGTGATATACCATATCTGCTCCTTTACTCTGATTACAGTAATGTAAATAGCTGCCCCAAACTATACCTGGCCTTTGGGAAGTCCATAATTAAGCATCAAGCCTCAATACTCATGATTTACATCACTTATTTATTAATAATACTAATATATGAATGCATCCAACTACTGAGATACTGCATAGCAAACTAATTGCTAGACCCCGCCCCAGACTTCCTTCTTTCAGAATCCTGTGGCGTATTCCACCCGCTTGTGGTTCCTCATTAGTCTCTTAAAATGAGGGTGCGAAATATCTGACCTGGGATTGTCTCCTTAGGCCTATTCAGGTAAATCCCACACCTCCCACAAAGGCTCCACCTAATACAACACCACTGGCCATCACATACAGCCCCTCTCCAGTGCATTATCAACGTTCTACAAGCTATCCTGGAAAACGATCCCTCACTCTCACAGACCTTGGGAGGCAGGCCAGGTCCTCGCTTACAGACAACCTCCGAACCTGAAGCAAATATTCACCAGCAACTACACACCACACCACAGAAACACCAACCCAGGAACCAATCCCTGTAGCAAACCTCGTTGCCTACTCTGTCCCCAGATCTACTCTAGCGACACCTTCAGAGGACCCAACCACATCAGCCACACCATCAAGGGCTCATTCACCTGCACGTCTACTAATGTGATATATGCCATCATGTGCCAGCAGTGCCCCTCTGCCATGTACATTGGCCAAACCGGACAGTCTCTAGGTAAAAGAATAAATGGACACAAATTGGACATCAGGAATGGTAACATACAAAAGCCAGTAGGTGAACACTTCAATCTCCCTGGTCATTCTATAACAGATTTAAAAGTCACTATTCTTGAACAAAAAAACTTCAGAAACAGCCTTCGAAGAGAAACAGCAGAACTAAAATTCATTTTCAAATGTAATACCATTAATCTGGGCTTGAATAGGGACTGGGAGTGGCTGGCTCATTACAGAAGCAGCTTCCCCTCTCTTGGAATTGACACTTCCTCATCTATTATTGGGAGTGGACTACATCCACCCTGATTGAATTGGCCCTGTCAACACTGGTTTTCCACTTGTGAGGTAACTCCCTTCTCTTCATGTGTCAGTATATAATGCCTGCATCTGTAACTTTCACTCCATGCACCTAAAGAAGTGAGGTTTTTTTACCCACGAAAGCTTATACCCAAATAAATCTGTTAGTCTTTAAGGTGCCACCAGACTCCTTGTTGTTTTTGTGGATCCAGACTAACACAGCTACCCCCTGATACTTGACGATTCTAACATGTCGTAACATAATTCTCTAATCAATTATATCCGTAATTATACGTAATTTACTCACACGTAGCAACATGAATTATACAGCAGATAGAAACAATTAAAGAACGAGACTGATTAACAAGGTAAAAGTGGTGACCATAAAGATAAGACAATAAAGAAAGGAGGGTTTCACAACCACAACCATTAATAAGGGATTTATTGCCAGAGAGGATGATTTATAATAATAATACTAACTCTTCTGCCACTTTGAGCCAAGGAAGATGACCGTGGTATTCTACTGCTTAAAAATGAGCAGGGATTACAACCATGGAATATTCTTTGTGACAAGTATCCCACAAATTCCACTGACCTCCCTTGTTTTCTTTGCCTGGAGTAGGGTTTCCAATTTCCAAACCTGATGTGATCTCGCAGCTGGAACGAGGGGAAGAGCCGTGGGTCCTGGACCTCCAGGGCTCTGAGAAAGAAGTGCTCCCGAGAGCTGCCTGCACAGGTGAGGAATTGGTTAAATCAACTCAAAAACTGTGCGGGAATGCAGGAAACATTTGGGATGCCCTACAAAGACCCTGTGAGCTCTCCAAGTTCTGGATTGTTCCCTGCAGATGTGGAATCATTATGGCAGATGTCACTCATGGCTTCCCTTGCAGCAGGTTCCTCCCCGGTCTTGCTTTCCCTTGAGTGTTCTGGTGAGATGCGAACCAAAACTGACCCCTTCCTCTCTCCTCTGGGGAAAATCAGCTCCTGATAGGTTTGATCTCTCCCACACACATTTTGGATTGTTCATCCCTTTTTCCATTCCTCTCTCTGAGATTTCCTTTCTCTCAGGCACAGGGAGTGACCTATGTCTGGATTCTCTCTGTCTCCCATCAGGTGATGGGCTGGTGAGTGAGAATGAGGAGGAGAAACCCCAGCAGGAAGATGCTGAGCAAGGAGAACCACATGGGACGTTATCAGGAAGACCCAAAGGGAATGTTTCCGGGAGTTATGCACTCCCAGAAAACACAAAAGCCTGTGAGACTCAGCAGATGCCAGAGGAAAACTTCAGTAGCCACTCAGACCTTATAACCCGCGACAGAATCCACTTGGAAGGGAGACACTACACATGCCATGAGTGTGGGAAAAGCGTCAATTGGAGCTCAGACCTTCTTGTACATTGTAGAATCCACACAGGAGAGACGCCCTACACATGCTCTGAGTGTGGGAAAAGCTTTAAGCACAGCTCTACCCTGAGCAGACATCGGAGAATCCACATGGGTGAGAAACCTTATGGATGCTCTCAGTGCGGGAAAAGCTTCGGTCAGCGTTCACATCTTATCTCACATCACAGACTCCATTCAGGAGAGACGCCCTACACGTGCTCTGAGTGCGGGAAAAGCTTTAAGCACAGCTCTACCCTGAGCAAACATCGGAGAATCCACATGGGTGAGAAACCTTATGGATGCTCTCAGTGCGGGAAAAGCTTCAGTCGGCGTTCACACCTTATCACACATCGTAGAACCCACACAGGAGAGACGCCCTACACATGCGCTGAGTGCGGGAAAAACTTTAAGCACAGCTCTACCCTGAGCAGACATCGGAGAATCCACATGGGTGAGAAACTTTATGGATGCTCTGAGTGTGGGAAAAGCTTCGGTCAGCGTTCACATCTTATCTCACATCAGAGACTCCATTCAGGAGAGACGCCCTACACGTGCTCTGAGTGCGGGAAAAGCTTCAGTCAGTGTTCACATCTTATCTCACATCAGAGACTCCATTCAGGAGAGACGCCCTACACGTGCTCTGAATGTGGGAAAAGCTTCAATTGGAGCTCAGACCTTCTTGTACATTGTAGAATCCACACAGGAGAGACGCCCTACACGTGCTCTGAGTGCGGGAAAAGCTTTAAGCACAGCTGTACCCTGATCAGACATCGGAGAATCCACATGGGTGAGAAACCTTATGGATGCTCTGAGTGTGGGAAAAGCTTCGGTCAGCGTTCACATCTTATCTCACATCAGAGACTCCATACAGGAGAGACGCCCTACACGTGCTCTGAGTGCGGGAAAAGCTTTAAGCACAGCTCTACCCTGAGCAAACATCGGAGAATCCACATGGGTGAGAAACCTTATGGATGCTCTGAGTGCGGGAAAAGCTTCAAAAAGAGCTCACACCTTATTAGACATCGCAAAATCCACATTGGAGAACTGTTACAAATGCCTTGATCGGGGCTGGGAAAAGATTTAAAAAAAAAAATCACGTTTGCTAATTCTCACATAGTGATCTGTGCATCATTTTCACTGTGGTCTCTTAGGTCCACCAGATGAATTGCCTGCTTCTGCCTTATGTATCTCACCTTCTTTGGGGTCAGTCCTGTGATCTTTTCTATCGACTCCTTTCCTTCTGAGTCATAGGAGTGTGTGTCCGTCCTGCCAGGAATGTTCATCAGCTCCAGGTGGGAGAGAGGTTTCATCCCAAGCAGCTACTGTGAGGCAAAAACTACCTGTGCCTGACATCCACTAGGGCTGCACATGGCGTTGGCTACTCAAGTTAGTGATCTTGGTGTAAAAAGACAATTATAGTTGTAGAGCAGATGCAGCCCAGGTGCAGGGGTTGGCATTAGCTTTCCCCGTGACCTGAACTAAGCAAACCCTGAGCTTCACGGTTATACTGTTGCCCCATTTCAAAGCAATTGTTAGTCATCAAGTTCCCCCTTTGGAAACCAATTGTTTCACTCCCAGTTGCTCTGCTGTTGCTTCAGGTTGTGCTGCAGAGCAGATATTTTTGCTACCATTTTTCTCACTTAAAATATATTGAACTATAAGAAAGAGCAGGAACAGGGTAGGGCTAGGGAAAAATGTCATGTCACCCGCTGTAACAACAGAAGAAGATGGGGTAAATCAGAGGGATTCCCTTTTTCCCCATCACCATCCCAATCCCCCTGTTGTGCAGTTGGTTAGGTCAGTATTTTTTCTAAAGGGCTGGGAAGAGGATTCCCTCGTAAATAACTTGTAACTAAACAAAGTGCCCAGGCATTGGGCTCCCAAAGCAGTTGTGGCCCAGGCCCTGCAGGAGGTCGCTCTTGAAGAGATCTCCTTCCTCATTAGCTGCATGTTGCCTGTTATTTGGGAAATACAATCCCTACTGAGGTAGAGATGGGAAACATGGAAGTGACTTTTCTCATCAGCTCATCCCTGGGAGATGCTGCAAATGTGTAGAAAATGAAATCTGTGTTGAATGTGCTATAGCTGCAGAAAGATACCTCTTTTTAATAGAGACCTGACATTTGTTGTCTTACAGGGATTCTAAGTCGCACCTGAATTTAGTCCCTAATTTAAATCTGTGCCACCAGATTAAAGAAATAAAAGGGCAGAGTTGGGGGAGTTGTACCTCACTGTCGCTACTGATCTGTTGTGCGGTTGGTGAAGAATTCTACACCAGAGAAGTGTCAAATTACTCCAAGTAACGTCAAAGGTTTGACAAGAGCTCAAGTAGAAATTGCAGGTACTGGTGGTTGATTTTCACCCCAGAGATGGAAGCTGCAGTGATCTGTGGCTCAGGTAAACTGTCTTTAGAACCTGCTCCCTAGTTAAGTGGCATTGGTCACACTCCTGAAGGACGCCATGATTAAATTGGGAACAACTGTCTTTTACCATTTGGATCCAAAGTTTCATGAAGCACAGAGAGAAACAGCTGAATCCTTCAGAGCCATTCCATGCCTACGGGTCCCAATCTGGCTGCCTTGTTGGACAAGAAGCTCTTTCATGCTGGGCAAATGATGGTAGCCAATGAGGGAATGTATCAGATTCCAAGTTCAGAGTGCAGGATACATGAATGCGGAGTCCAGAGTCTGTGGTTTGGTGTCTTAGTTTTGCTCTAGCGTCTAATGCATTTGTATCGCTTTGACTCCTGCTGCTACTTTGAAGGATTAGAAAGTGTGAAAATGGAGCACAGGTGGTTTTTCTCATGATGCAGCCTTCCCACGTCATGTGAGAGCCCCTCCACCCACACTTCTGGGAGAAGCCCCAGGGAGAAATGAACTCACAGAAATGGAAGGCTCCTAGGTTATTGTAGAATGTGTCTTCACACAAAGCTGACTGGGTGGAAATGGGAATTAAGAGAAAACTGCCCTATGGGTTTATATGTTGTAATTATTGTTAAATAAGTTGGTACCAGCGACAATGAAATTAAACATGAAGTTAATTAGTATCACGGAAGAGGCTGATTACGTGCTAACTTTCAGTGTTACAATATAATTCAGGTTTTCTTCTCGTTCTCTCCCTGCCCCCTCCTACTATACAGGAAATGGAGGCTAATCCTGAAATTAAACTCTCACTCCAAAGGAATTAAAGTGGGGGAATAGGTGAGAGAAATAGCATGTGTGAGAATAGAGACCCAGTATAGACTGTAATTATTTCTATTTCAAATGGAATTTTTGATAAATTTTAAATCTTCTGTTAAGAGGAAAATTACTTGAGACAGTATGTGTAACCTTTTACCCAGTTAGAGGGTAACAGCCACAGACTTCTCCAGGTCTCTTGTTTGCAAAGCAAAGATGTCACATCAGGCAGGAGATGTCAAAATCTACAATGGTGATGGATGTGTGATGGGAGCTTTTCTGCACTGGTTTTTCGGTTTGTTTTGTTTTTTTTAATGTACTAGGCGATCCTCCGTTTGGAGCAATGTTGAGCTGCTGGACCTCATCAGCATTTGGGGAGAGGAGGCTGTTGCTGTCTAAGGATTAATATGCTTATTTGCGTAGTTAGAATGTAAACAGCTTTAACAGCTTTTGCATTAGCTTCCTCGTCAGAAGTGTGACATTAGTTTCCTCTGCCAGAGGCACCACCAAAGGTGTGATCCGATATCTTTCAACACCAGGTCATCAAAACAGGGTGTGAGTATTAACCAAAGCTGTGCAGCACATAATCGTGTATTACCATATATATAGATACCTTGAATAACTGTGATACAATTATAATTTTGTAATTCTAACTGTTTTACCATTTACTTATTATTTAATTGATTTTAATAAAAAGTCTTTATAACTATACCTGTCTGAGTGTGAGCTTCCTGTCATACCCCCAAAGGTTCTTTTATAAACTCTGTAAAGCCTAATTCAAAACAAACGTTATCTTCTAATCAAACACATTGGCAAGCCTAAACCCATACTAATTAATATCCATAATAATGATTATTAATATCAATTAAAATTAATTAAATAAAATTGAATTAAGTCAATAAATTAAATCAACACCACTAATACACCTCAAATCAGGCTACACTGTCCAGTCCCAGCTGTGCTCCAGCCTTAGAAATTATGATACATATGCACAGATTTCACGATGCATGACAGAAAGGGGCCATGACCGGGACACGCTGCAAGGCAGGGTCAAAGTGAAGGAGCTGTGGAATGCCTACTCCATGGCACGGGAGAACATAAGAACGGCCGTACCGGGTCAGACCAAAGGTCCATCTAGCCCAGTATCTGTCTACCGACAGTGACCAATGAATTTATCCAGTTCCCTTTTAAACATTGTTATAGTCCTGGCCTTCACAACCTCCTCAGGTAAGGAGTTCCACAAGTTGACTGTGCACTGCGTGAAGAAGACCTTCCTTTTATTTGTTTTAAACCTGCTGCCTATTAATTTCATTTGGTGACCCCTAGTTCTTGTATTATGGGAATAAGTAAATAACTTTTCCTTACCCACTTTCTCAACATCACTCATGATTTTATAGACCTCTATCATATCACCCCTTAGTCTCCTCTTTTCCATGCTGAAGAGTCCTAGCCTCTTTAATCTTTCCTCGTATGGGACCCTCTCCAAACCCCTAATCATTTTAGTTGCCCTTTTCTGAACCTTTTCTAGTACTAGAATATCTTTTTTGAGGTGAGGAGACCACATCTGTACACAGTATTTGAGATGCGGGTATACCATGGATTTATATAAGGGCAATAATATATTCTCAGTCTTATTCTCTATCCCCTTTTTAATGATTCCTAACATCCTGTTTGCTTTTTTGACCTCCTCTGCACACTGCGTGGACGTCTTCAGAGAACTGTCCACGATGACTCAAGATCTTTTTCCTGACTCATTGTAGCTAAATTAGCCCCCATCATATTGTATGTATAGTTGGGGTTATTTTTTCCAATGTGCATTACTTTACATTCATCCACATTAAATTTCATTTGCCATTTTGTTGCCCAATCACTTAGTTTTGTGAGATCTTTTTGAAGTTCTTCACAATCTGCTTTGGTTTTAACTATCTTGAGCAGTTTAGTATCATCTGCAAACTTTGCCACCTCACTGTTTACCCCTTTCTCCAGATCATTTATGAATAAATTGAATAGGATTGGTTCTAGGACTGACCCTTGGGGAACACCACTAGTTACCCCTCTCCATTCTGAGAATTTACCATTAATTCCTACCCTTTGTTCTCTCTTTTAACCAGTTCTCAGTCCATGAAAGGACCTTCCCTTTTCTCCCATGACAGCTTAATTTACGTAAGAGCCTTTGGTGAGGGACCTTGTCAAAGGCTTTCTGGAAATCTAAGTACACTATATCCACCGGATCCCCCTTGTCCACATGTTTGATCCCTTCAAAGAACTCTAATAGATTAGTAAGACACGATTTCCCTTTACAGAAACCATGTTGACTATTGCTCAACAGTTTGTTTTTCTATGTGTCTTACAATTTTATTCTTAACTATTGTTTCGACTAATTTGCCCGGTACCGACGTTAGACTTACTGGTCTGTAATTGCCGGGATCACCTCTAGAGCCCTTTTTAAATATTGGCGTTACATTAGCTAACTTCCAGTCATTGGATACCGAAGCTGATTTAAAGGACAGGTTACAAACCTTAGTTAATAGTTCCGCAACTTCACATTTGAGTTCTTTCAGAACTCTTGGGTGAATGCCATCTGGTCCCGGTGACTTGTTAATGTTGAGTTTATCAATTAATTCCAAAACCACCTCTAGTGACACTTCAATCTGTGACAGTTCCTCAGATTTGTCACCTACAAAAGCTAGCTCAGGTTTGGGAATCTCCCTAACATCCTCAGCCGTGAAGACTGAAGCAAAGAATCCATTTAGTTTCTCCGCAATGACTTTATCGTCTTTAAGCGCTCGTTTTGTATTTCGATCGTCAAGGGGCCCCACTGATTGTTTAGCAGGCTTCCTGCTTCTGATGTACTTAAAAAACATTTTGTTATTACCTTTGGAGTTTTTGGCTAGCCATTCTTCAAACTCCTCTTTGGCTTTTCTTATTACACTCTTGCACTTAAGTTGGCAGTGTTTGTGCTCCTTTCTATTTGCCTCACTAGGATTTGACTTCCACTTTTTAAAGGAAGTCTTTTTATCTCTCACTGCTTCTTTTACATGGTTGTTAAGCCACAGTGGCTCTTTTTTAGTTCTTTTACTGTGTTTCTTAATTTGGGGTATACATTGAAGTTGGGCCTCTATTATGGTGACTTTTAAAAGGGCCCATGCAACTTGCAGGGATTTCACTTTAGTCCCTGTACCTTTTAACTTTTGTTTAACTAACCCCCTCATTTTTGTATAATTTCCCCTTTTGAAATTAAATGCCACAGTGTTGGGCTGTTGAGGTGTTCTTCCCACCACAGGGATGTTGAATGCTATTGTATTATGGTCACTATTTCCAAGCGGTCCTGCTATAGTTACCTCTTGGACCAGCTCCTGTGCTCCACTCAGGATTAAATCGAGAGTTGCCTCTCCCCTTGTGGGTTCCCATACCAGCTGCTCCATGAAGCAGTCCCCTGCTGCCGGCTCACCAGCCCCTCCCACTCACCTCCTCAGACCCCCCCACTCCCGCAGCTCACCTGTCCCCCTGCCACTGCCTGCCCACTTGCGTCCTCAGCACCCCCCTTAATTCCCCCCTGCTCACCTGCCCCCCTGCCACTCACCTCCTCAGCCCCCCACCCTCACCTGCTATTGTGTCCTACAGGAGGCCTGTGATGTGCAGGGGGTCAGATTAGATGCTCTAATGGTCTCTTCTGGCGGTAAAGTCGACTAATTTCTGAAAAACTGAGTGTAGCATTGGGAGCAGCGTCTGATGTTTTCCTGTCTAGCCGGCTTGCTGCCTAGAACGAACGCTCCTTGAGTGGGGTGATCCACAGGGAGTAGCTCAAACCTCCACAGTGCCTGGCCAGGGGCAGGACATTAGCCCAGCAAGGGAGGGGTGCGGCAGTGACATCACAAAGGCCTTTTGCAGGACCTCATCCTATTGGTCCAAGGTGGTGGGGAGGTGGTGACCTCACAGAAAGATGCTGACATCAGCCAGGCAGGACCGGGGCGAGGGGCCAGGGAAACCTCAGAGACCCCTGTGGCTTTGCTGCAGCGAGTCTCCTTCTCCAGGTCTCTCTTTGAGGACTGAGAGAGTATTCGGGTTCACGGACGTGAGCGCCAGGAGGAACCTCTTTCGAGTTTTCTCCTTCCCTTTTAGTGATTTTTCTAGAAAACAGCCATCCCTGTTTAGAAGGTAAGAGGCACCTGGAGGTTTGAAAGCTGTTCAGTCTGATCCATCTGGTGACAGTTGAATTCTAGGCATGGAAAACACGAGCTTAAGGAGGCAGAATATTATTCCGCACCTGGGATTTTGTCCCTTAGACTCATTGGGGACATTGGGGTTTGTCCTTTTTGTTTCACTTTTTCCTCCCTCCCTCCCTCCTTTCTCTTCTTCTCTTGCTTATTTTGTTCTTTCTCCTGTTCCCCTCCCAACATCAGGAAGGGTGTGTGTGTGTGGGAGAGAGAGAGAGAGATGTGGAGGAGGGCTCTGCAGCTCCCACTGTGGGAGGACCACCTAAAAATGTGGGGCTGAAATAGTGCTCAGGCAATTAGGGCCGGATTAACCTTTTGTGGGTCCCAGCACCAAACATATTTGTGGGCCCCTATGTAGTCACTGTGGGCTCTGAGTGTGGGCCTGGTGGGGCAGTGCCATTGGTGCCTTAGCATACCCGGTACTGAACCTCAGAGACATTTTTCATTTTGATCACACATCCCTACATGACTATATGCATTGCCATACACAGCTCCCTCAGCCCCCGGTTTTCTTATTGAGCTGTACACCCATGTGGGTTTACCAGTGCCCACAGTGAGCAGAACTTTCATAGTGATCAAGGAAACTCCCCACAGATTTATCTCCTTCCTCATTCAGACCTTCTCTAGCCATGTCTCCAGTACCCCCTATGTCACCAGTCAAGGCAGGTGGTCCTAGTCTCAGCTCAGAGTTCTAAAGCCAGCAGGTACCTGATCAGTTCTGACAGATCCCCCCCTCAGCCCCCATCCTGCCATGTGAGCCAGCCACCTGCAAACACCATCTCCCCAAGGTCAGGACTTAGCCCTTGGGAATCTGAAGCCACCAGCCTCTCTCCCTCTGCTCCCATCTACATGCTAGTCTGCTACCTGGTCCCCACCACCTCTCCCCATGCTTGTTTCCTTTCCACTTTGGACATGCTCCCACCCAGCTGGAAGCTCCCTCTGCCAGCCTGACCTGCTCCCTCTTTCCTTGCTCCCCCTGACATTCCTGTCCTTCTGGTGACCTCTGTTCCTTGAGGTGAACTCCAGTGTCTTTAGCTGCTCTAGCTTAATGGCCCCAGTAGTCACAGAGCCACCTGCAGCTTCTCTGGCTACAGCCATGGGGCCAGTTCCCAGAGGCCAGCCTTAGCCAGCTGCAGCTACTAGCCGCAGGAGGGGTGGCAATGCCAGGGCTGAGCCTGCTTGAACCTTGCAACGGCTGCACTAGGGACTCTAAATCCTCAACCCTGGCCCTAGGCAGCTGCAGACTCTGGAGTTAGGCACTTCCCTCCTCTAGGCCATGGCTTTAAATACCTGAGGCTTTGGCTACACTTGCCGCGGCAGCGCTTTGAAGCGCTAAGTGTAGTCAAAGCGCCAGCGCTGGGAGAAAGCTCTCCCAGCTCTGTCCGTACTCCACCTCCCTGTGGGGAATAACGTACAGCGCTGGGAGCCGCGCTCCCAGCGCTGGGGCTTTGATCACACTGGCGCTTTGCAGCGCCGCAATTTGCAGTGCTGGAGAGGGTGTGTTTTCACACCCTGCTGCAGCGCTGCAAATTTGTAAGTGTAGCCAAGGCCTGAGATTCCCATCACCTGCAGCAGAGGCCACCAATTCCCACGCCCCCCTCAGCCGGCACCTAGTCGTGCAGAAAGTGCAGCCTGAGTGATTTTGGAGGCTGGCGTGGCAGGAGGTTCCCATCCCTGAGCAGCAGCTCTGCAACAAGCTCACGTGCTTCCCAGTTGGGACATTAGCTGTTACTGACAAGGCTTGTCTGTGTTCTTTTTTTTATCTCATTGTTAGGTGTGAGAAGTATAAACTGTTCAATATGTTCAATTAGTTGGTTAATAAGATGTTTATGAGGTAAATCACTGGCTTTAAAATAAGATCCAATATGGAGCATATGAACTATTGACCCCTGGACTCCATCTCTGAGAGGGGACTTGTTTACCATCAGGACACAGGCTCAAACCAGTCCAAACCGTTTTTTCCCGCCAAAACCAGCCCTCAGCGTTCCATCTCCTCAGCACTTTTCCCGCCATAGAAGTGATATAAGGACGTGCTCAGCGCCTGCGCGGGGCCGTCCCCACCAGCGACGGCCCCTCCACGGTCGGGTCTTCCCAGCGCTCCCGAGCCGGAGAGTGACGAGCCCCCTCGGTCCCGCCGTGAGACTGATGCACAGGAGGCCTGTCACCCCCATTCCTGCCGTCCTGCATCCCTGGTGTCCAGCCTCCCACGGAGCCCCCCCCCGGGGAGTGAGAGACCCCGGGGGGGGCACTGGGGCTGGGCAGGAAAGTGACTCTGCCCCGGGGAACCTGGGAGAAGCCTCAGCGCTGCCTCAGCCCCAGTGGGATTTGGGGGGCAGAGACTGGGGCCTGGCGGGGGGGGGGATCCCCTGTGGTGTGGGGGGAGATGGGGGGTGTCAGGCAGGGAGGGGAGAAGCTGGAGTTGCGGGGGGGGAAGGTCGGTGGGAGGCGGGGGTGGGGGTTGAACTGTCTCTGGGCAGCCAGGAAATTCCCAAGTGGGGGGAGAAGTGGCGGGCGAGCAAAGGGGGGAGGTGAGTTAATTGGATCCTGTCCCTGTTTGTGCCACTTGCCTCTCGCCCCCGATACGAATTCTCTCTAGTTCTGCCCCTTTTCTCTCTCAGTATCTCACACGGGACTATAAAATCTGGGGCGATTTCCCCCCTTTCCCCTCCAATGATCCGCTCTCCCGTCTCCCCCGATTTCCCCCGTTCTCCCCATGAGTCTCAAACGTCAGTTTAAAATCTTCTCTAGTGAGGGGCATTTTCCCACCCATTTTATCTGCAGCGATTTGTCCTTGTGTAGGTGGGAAATTGTTGCCCTGAGTCATTCCCCAGCACATGGCTGCCCCTGGAGTGGGGACGGGATGGCTCAGTGGTTGGAGCACTGGCCTGCTAAACCCAGGGCTGGGAGCTGACTCCTTGCGGGGGCCATTTGGGGATTTAGTTGGGGACTGGTCCTGCTTTGAGCAGGGGGTTGGACTAGACACCTCCTGAGGTCCCTTCCAGCCCTGATCTTCTAGGAGATGCCGGTTCTCTGCCAGGGTAGGGAAGGGAGGCGCACGTGTCCCCCATGGGGACTGCCCAGACCCCCATTTCCCAGTCCCAGTTGCTGCCCCCTAGCTACCAACACAGTTGCCCCCAACCATCAGTTGCCAGTCACCTGCCCATCCCCCACAGCTGCCCCCTTCCTTTACCCAGGGACCTTTCAGCTCCCCCTCCCGCTCCCTTTTAATCAGCTCCTCAAAGGGCTCCCTGCTGCCCATGGCAATGGTGGGGGTGGGGGAACCATCACTTTGTGTTTATGTATTGGACAGTCGTATAAAATCCAGTCCAACAGTCCCCTTTTTCCACTATCAGAGGGGTAGCCGTGTTAGTCTGGTTCTGTAGAAGCAGCAAAGAATCCTGTGGCACCTTATAGACTAACAGACGTTTTGCAGCATGAGCTTTCGTGGGTGAATTCCACTAGTTCGTTAACAGCAACATAAAATCCCCTCAGATCTTGGTGTTTTTCTCTCATGTTATCAAATACGCAGTTTGTGACACATTATCTGTGCAAATCTCAAAGGTTCATATAAAATACCCTAAACATTTGCCCCACTGCTCTCTAGTTGTCTATTTCTAATTGAATATGCCCTAATTATAAAATACCAAGAAAATCTCAGATTTACACCTTTTCTCAGATTCTTGAACCTAGATATAAAATGTTTGCAAATGTTGCCCATTTCCTCTTTATTCATTTATCAAATATTGATGTGAAACACTCAGATTTTGCCTCCTATCAACAACTGATATAAAATCCCTCTGATTTTCCACTTTCCTCTCTATAATTTGCAAAATGGATCCAAAATCTCTCAGATTGGGAACTCTTTCATTTCTGAACATTGCTCTCAAAGCTCAGGTTTTGCCTCTTTCTATGTCATTATCAAATGTCATTTAAAAATCTTCTCGGGTTTGGGGCTGTTCCCCGTGTTTCTAAATCCCAGCAACTTCTTCCTTCGAGGGAACCTGTTGCCCTGAGTCCTTCTACATCCTGGATGTTGTAGGGGGTGAAATTGCCCAGAGATCATCTTTCCCAACTCCTTTGTGAATCATTTGGTCCCTCCTTTACCTCTGTTAAAATGTTTGCCGAAGAAAGAGACCAGCCAGATATTTAATACCCATCAAAGCCAGAGGCCTCCCCCTGTTTGGGGATCAGTGGTTCCCAGCTGGTAACGGGAGAGTTGGCTGGACCCTTTTCTTTTCTCCAGCTGGCATGGGATGAGGAGGTCACTCTGAGTGCAGTGTGAGTTGAGAAGTATCCCAAGCCCCATGGCAAATGGCCTCTGTGAGGGGTTGCTTCCCACAGTGCTAAGATGTAGCCACCTCTGGGGTGGATCCATGGTGGTCATTATTTGCTAGTGACAGGCATGGACATTTCTTACCTATTTTGTCCCTCCAGGCCTTCCATACTCCAGTTCAAGAGACTTCCCCCAGGGCTCCCTCTGCCTGTGTGACTGGCCAGCAGGGGGCGGTGGTCACTTTCTATCCACTTCTCAGGCACTGTGAGGTAACAGTGTTGCGGGGGGGGGTGGGGCTGTGGGGGGAGGTAGCAGCTGAAGGGGGATTGTGGTGGGGGGGGGAGGCCTCTGGGTGGCTGGGCAGGGGGTACCCTAGTGAGGTTGGTGGGTTCTGGAGATTTGGGGTTTCAGGGGGTGGTTGTGATGTGCCCAGCCCTGAGGCTGTGGGTCCTGGAGGTGGGTATCGCTGGGGGCCTGTTGGCTGCAGAACAGCCGGGGTGGGCGTCTCTTGGGGAGGCGGGACAGGGGGTTAGAGGGAGCCTGGTGCTGTGCCAGGGGCTCTGTCTGGGCTTCCCCGGCTGGCTCCTGGGATCGCTGCCCTGCCCAGTGCACAGAGTGTGTGTGGGAGAATCCCCGGCGCTAGGCCAGGGGGTGCCCCTGTAAAGCCTCAGGGGATCCCGCGGGGGGGAGGAGGGGGTGCCAGGCAAAGGGCAGGGCAGATCCTGCTGGAGGGCAGGGGGGGGATCCTAGGCAGGTAGTGAGGGACTGGCTGTTGGGGTCTGTAGGTGTGTGATGGATCTGCTGGGAGAGACAAGGGGCTCTCTCTTCGTCCCCTCACCCTGGCATTTGCTGGATACGCTGAGCGGGGTCAGGGTGGGACTCTGTTGAGTGGGATCCACCCAGAGCTTCCATTTGATTGGCTCCTCTCTGCCACAAATAGTGGGGCTGTGAGTGGGGAAAGAGGTCCTGAGTGTTGGATTCTTGCTCTTTCAGGGGCCGGTGACCTTCGAGGAGGTGGCTGTGCATTTCACCAGGGAAGAGGGGGCTCTGCTGGACCCCGCTCAGAGAGCCCTCTGCTGGGACGTCATGCAGGAGAACTATGAGACTGTGACCTCGCTGGGTAAGGGTTCCTGTCCCCTCAGTTCTTGGAAGGGGAAATGAAGAATTAAGGTTCACGCCAGCCCCACAATGCCACCTCTACTCTATCCTGTTTCAGCATCACCCCAATATACCAGTGACACACACACACACACTACCAGAGACCCTCCCCTGCTGCAGAACACTTTGGGAACAGAGCACAGGAGCCGTATCACACAGTGTCAAATAGCTCCTGTTTGCTCAAGTGAAACTGGGGGTTAGGTCTGGCATAACTGTTCCATACCCCTAATCATTTTTGTTGCCCTTTTCTGAACCTTTTCCAATTCCAATATATCTTTTTTTGAGATGGGGCGACAACATCTTCATGCAGTATTCAAGATGTGGGTCTATCATGGATTTATTTGCTGTTTTTACAATTATGATATATGATATATTCTGTCGTATCTATCCCTTTCTTAATTATTTCCAACATTGCTTGCATCATATTTTGCAATATATTCCAAATAAGGTAATTAACGTGCAACATATGTGTCGTTGTTTGGGGTTTTAAGCTTTAAAAGGCTTGTGTGACTTTTAGCTCAGGGGACAGTATTCCAATAGCTGTCACCCCTTGCTCACTTTTAACTAAGAAAAGAGCCTCAGGCTGAGCTGATTCAAAATCAGTCGTGTGGTTGTTTTCCACAACAGCTTCAAGAGGTCCCTGTCATGGAATGTAAATGTCTTCTTCGCACCTTCCCCCTGCAGGAGAATGGCTGTTTTACCAGCTGTTTGCCTTGCTGAATCTGAGGAACTGGTCTGTGGGTGTTCCCCAGAATTGTAACATTTTCATTAATGTCATACTGTAAAATCTCATAACTTTACATACAGTGTTACTACACGTTTTAACAGGAGGATAATATTCAGTAGGTTATGCGTTTTCAAATGATACCTCACAAGCCATACTGAGTACAAAATTGATCATAATTTTCTAGAAGAGTGAACACAGGGGTATAGACTGACACAGTGTCTGTGTGTGTGTTCCCAGCAGATATGTGGGTATTTCAGTCCCTTATAAGCATAGTGTTGGGCATCTTCAAGGCCCTGGGGAACTGGTCCTGGGAGTTCACTGGTTTACCAAGTGTGACACTGTATGGAATTGTGAGACACTTTGGTATTAATAATAAAATAATAATATAATCTGATAAAATTGCAATGAATCGTGCTAGATATGCCATGTAAGGTGTCAGTAAAAATGTTATGATTTGCCAAGTATGATAATATTATTTCTATGTTTGTATCACCTTTGTATTGTGAGTTATAGATATGTAGGGTATATCTGTATTTCCAGACTTGTGCAGTGTTTCTGGGTGACACCCCCAGACATATTGGGATCAACACTGCCTAGCCTGTTTGATGGCCCATTGACGATCATCAGCTGTACAATGAGCCCATGGAAAGGACCAAGGGGATACACCTATTGAGTCAGCAAGACATGCTGGGGTATGCCTGTGTAATGAGAACTCCAAGGCTTTTCCATGCCATGTGCTGTGAATCTTGTGTTTGGAACACAGGAAGTACAGGCCACACGGCAAAAGGAATGTAAAGGGCAGCTGCATCATCTCCATTTTGTCTTCAATCCCCCTTCCTACCTCTGGAGCAACTTCTCTACAAACTGAAGCCTTGAACAAAGGACTGAATGACCCATCCAAACTGTGGATGTGTTCCAGACGGACTTTCAAGCCAGCAACTCACCAATACTGCTAAGAACCTGATATATCCATTTTGGAATGTATCTCACTGCGTTCCCATTTAACTTCTTTCTGTCTTTCTTTCCTTTAAACCTTTAGTTTAGATGCTAAAGGATTGGCTGGAAGGATGGAATTTTGGGTAATATCCAAACCTATAGTGACCTGGTGATGTGGCTGACCATTTGGGGTCAGAAGAACACTTTGTTTATGTGAGCAGAGTTTTTAAATAACCTCTCACTGTATTGGACCTAGCTGCTGATTAGGAGCCAGAGAACTGGGATGGAATAAAGGGGGCCATGTGATTTCTTTTTTCAGCTTCTCGATTACCCGTGTGGGGGATCAGAAGCACAGTTTGCGACTGGTCGGTGAGTTTAACTTCAGTGTTAACCAGCAGTTTTGGGAGCATCTGCTCTCCCTTTTTCAGCCTGCCCTGATCTTGGCGTTTTCAGTGAGAACTGCCCTTGGCCCACCAGGTCACACTAAGCACTGAAGTTAAATGAATAGAATGTTTTTTTTATGACCAAGTCTTATGAAATCAACTGAACTCCTTTGTTTTCTTTCATCTGAGCAGGGTTTCTAGTTTTCCAGCGTGATGTGATCTCCCAGCTGGAACAAGGGGAAGAGCCATGGGTCCCAGACCTCCAGGGTTCAGAGGAAAGAGAGATCCTGAGATCTCCCTGCACAGGTGAGGAAACATTAAACCACCTCAGAATCTGTAAGTGCCTGAAGGAAACATCTGGGATGCCCAACAAAGCCCTTGGGGAGGTCTCTCAGTTCATTATTGTCCCTTGCAGGGGTCATATCCTCAGGGTAAATATAGCTCATGGCTTCCTATAGATCCTAGCAGACACCAGGCAGTAGCTTCCTCCCTTCCCCCTGCGTATTTGGATGGGATGTGAAGGCTGAATTCATCCCCCTCCTCTCTCCTATTTGGGGGAAGAGTTTGGGGGAGTTCAGCTCCTGATTTTTATTTGACCTGTCTTCAGCACTTGTTTTGGTTTGCTCTTCCCCTTTCCATCCCTGTCTGAGGTTTCTGTCTCTATCACAGCAGGTGATGCAATGGCATGTGAGAAAGAGGAGCAGAATTCTCAGCCTGAAAATGTTGAGCCAGTGGGTAAAAACAGAGCATTATTGCAAAGATGGAAAAGGAATGTGTCCAGGAGTCATGAGCAGGGAAAATCCTGGGAGATTCAGCACAGACCAAAAACAGATCAAGGAAACCAGCCAGGGAAGAAAGTGGATAAATTTATTTCTTCTTGGGGAATTCAGAAGGTCCTCATGGAAACCACAACACAGCAGGATATCCTCAGGCAAAAGAGAAAAAATACATTCAGGGAGTGTGGAAAAACCTTCTCTCACAGCTCAGCCCTTTCTGTACATCAGAGAATCCACACAGGGGACAGGCCCTATGAATGCAGTGAGTGTGGGAAAACCTTCAATCGCAGTTCGCACCTTATTAGGCATCAAACAATCCAGAGAGGAGAGAGGCCCTATGAATGCACTGAGTGCGGGAAAACCTTCAATCGCAGTTCGCACCTTATTAGGCATCAAACAATCCACGGAGGAGACAGCCCCTAGGAATGCCGTGAGTGTGGAAAATGCTTCACTAGCAGCTCAAACCTTAGATTTAATTTACCCTGGTTTAGTTGGTAACAGTTGGTTTCCATCACTCACGTTTGTTTGTTTAAATCTCTATCCGTTGTGAAATAAATTTTTTGCTTGTTCGATAACTGTACTCAGGTGCTGTGTGAGATACAGTAGCAATGGTCCACAGTAAAACTAGTAACCTGGGATACTTGGGCAAGAGAGGATCTGGGATTTCACCAGGTATCTGGTGATCCGGGCTGGACCCCAGAGGGGGACACATTGAAGGAACTCATGGGTTAAGGTGGCTGCTGTAACTCAGAGGAGGCTCCTTGAGTTCCAGCAGGCTGGTGAGTTTGGTCTCTAACATCCAGCTGCCAAATGCAAAACTCCCTCTTCCTTGTGGCAGGTGGCAACAAGGAGACTCACAGTCCTCAGCACCATGAGAAGGGTCACAATGTGTCTCTGTGTTGATCCACCTGTCAAATCCACACAGGGAAAGCTCCCGATAGCACAAAACTCTGCCCTATGAAATCATGGAACATGTGCTCTTTGCTCTGTGAAAGTATGTAAAGAACCCAAGCGCTGGAGGACAGGGTTTGGGTCCAGAGCGACCTAGACAAATTGGAGGATTGGGCCAAAAGAAATCTGAGGAGGTTCAACAAGGAGAAGTGCAGAGTCCTGCACTTAGGACGGAAGAATCCTATGCACTGCCACAGACTGGGGACTGACTGAGTGAGGGGGGTTTGATAGCAGCCTTCAACTACCTGAAAGAGCAGCAGTGTGGGCTTTCTCCTGGCCACTTTTGCTGGGCTGGGCAGGCAGCCTGGAGGCCTTTCTAGAAGAGAACTGGGAACGGAGTTAGAAAAATCAATGTGAAAACCAGAACCTCAGGTTTAGACTCATTTATTTATAATATTAAATCTTTAATTCTAGTGTCACAGTCAATACAATTGCTTCAGCCTGATAGTTGCCCAAAGGGAAACTTAACGTCTCTCCAAGGGGAGTGGGGAGAAAGCACTTTTCACAGTCCAAGAGAGACAAGGCGGGTGAGGGTAAGAGCTTGCAGAGGACCAACCTCTGTTGGTGAAAGAGACAAGCTGTGGAGCTAACCCCACACACTTCTTCAGTTCTGTGTAGCCTGGAAGGTCGTCTCTTCCATAACCAGCAGTTAGAACATAAGCACAGCCACACTGAGTCAGACCAGTTCATCTAGCCCACTCTCCCGAAAGTGGCTAATGCCCGGCGCCCCAGAGGACCCCTGGGACCAACATGGATACAACACCACCACAAACAAGGTTAAAAGTCAATGCACATGGGAGAAGCATCTTGTGTTTCCATGGGCGGTAGGTTTGTAGAAATTTTGGTGGTGCCCAGAACCTGCCCAAACTCCGCCCCCCACCTGCCCAAGGTTCTGGGAGGGAGTTTGGGGTGTGGCTGGGGATGAGAGGTTTGGGCTGTGGGAGGGGGCTCAGGGCTATAGCAGAGGGTTGGGGTGTGGGGTGATGGCTGTGTGGTGGGGCTGGGGATGAGGGGTTCATGATGCAGGAGGGGGCTCAGGGTTGGGGCAGACGGTTAGGGTGCAGGGGGATGAGGGCTCTGGCTGGGGCTGGGAATGATGGGTTTGGGGTGTGGGAGAGGCTTAGTGCTAGAGCAGAGAGTAGGGGTGTGGGGGGTGAGGGCTCTGTCTGAGGCTGGGGGTTTGGGGTGTTGGAGAGGCTCAGGGCTGGGGCAGAGGGTTAGGGTGCAGGGGGATGAGGGCTGTGTCTGGGATGGGGATAAGGTGTTTGGGGTGTGGGAGGGCTCAGGACTAGGGCAGAGGGTTGGGGTGCAGGGGTGTGTGAGGGCTCTATCTGGGGCTGGAGATGAGGGGTTTGTGGTGTTGGAGGGGGCTCAGGGCTTGGGCAGAAGGTTGGGGTGTGCGGGGGGATGAGGACTCTGGCTGGAACTGGGGATGGGAGGTTTGGGGTGTGAGAGGGGCTCAGGGCTGGGGCAGAGGGTTGGGGTGTGTGGGGGGATGAGGACTCTGGCTGGAACTGGGGATGGGAGGTTTGGGGTGTGAGAGGAGCTCAGGGCTGAGGCAGAGGGTTGGGGTGTGCGGGGGGATGAGGACTCTGGCTGGGACTGGGGATGGGAGGTTTGGGGTGTGGGAGGAGCTCAGGGCTGGGGCAGAGGGTTGGGGTGTGCGGGGGGATGAGGACTCTGGCTGGAACTGGGGATGGGAGGTTTGGGGTGTGGGAGGAGCTCAGGGCTGGGGCAGAGGGTTGGGGTGTGTGAGGGGGAATGAAGGCTCTGGCTGGGACTGGGGATGGGAGGTTTGGGGTGTGGGAGGGGCTCAGGGCTCGGGCAGAGGGTTGAGGATGTGGTGGGGGGGTGAAAGCTCTGACTGGGGGTGTGGGCTCTGGGGTGGGGCAGGGCTGAGGATGAGTTTGGGGTGCAGGCAGGCTGCTCCGGGACAAGGGCCAGAAAGGAGGACTCCCCCCAGCCCTTTCCCTGCTGGCAGCAGCAAGCTCTGGGGAAGGAACCCCTCATTCCCCCCCCCCAGCAGCACACTCACTCCCACCACTGTCACTGCAGGTGCTCCTAGGGCCCTTCTCAGGTCCAGGAATCTCCCTCGCCTCCCCCATTATGGGTGCCGGGGGGTGCTGCATGCACCTCCTCCCCTGCTGTTGCCCCTGACTATAGCCTCACTGGGGGTGGGGGATGGGGCTGTCTCCTTGCCCAGCATGGGGCAGGAGTGGTGACTGCAGGGGGGGGGCTGTGATGGTGGAGGGTCCCGCTGGAAAAGGGAAGGGTCTGAGGTGGAAGGGCAGGCTCAGAGTCAGTCTGCCCTGGCAGTGAGTTTGGAAGGGGGGGCACTAGGACCCTGTGGCAGCAGTTGCTGCAGGGAGGCAGCATGGAGCTGCATGGAAGAGGCAGGGACGCTCTGCTCCCTCCGGGGCCCAGGGACATGCATGGGGCCAGCAAGCGGGCCCGGGGGACACTCGGGGGAAGCACGGGGGGTGGCAGGTGGGGCCGGAGGGGAGACCCGGCCCCAAACTTTGGTGGAGCTGGGCCCCAGGGCTCTGAATATTGCTGGTGCCCGGGCACCACGTGGGTATATAACTCGCCGCCCATGTGTGTTTCATTCCTTATGTCCTAGTCCCATCATGTGGCCATTTCCTCTTCTTCCTTTCTGTTAAAAGCTTTGGTGTTTTGCACAGAAACATTATTTCCCCAGGAGAGACCCAGGAGTGGGGGCTGCATTCCTGTGCCAAACAGTCACTGGAAGGGAGCAGACAAAGGCCTTTAGGACGAGGCATCTGTCACTGTCAAAAGATCATCTCCCTCCTGCAGGTCACTGGCAGCCTGAATTTGTTCCTTATCCTCCCAGAGTCTGGGGGCTGGAATCAGCACTACCCAGCCCCTCCGTATGTAGCAGGAACAAACACAAACCTGGTCTTTAAAACAAGCTGTCCCCTTCCTTCTCAGGGAAGATTTTTCTGTGATTGAAGTTGAGCTTCAGTTCCCCTCTCCTAGGGGCGGGGCAGGTGTAGGGCCAGCTCCCAATGAGCTCTGCTTTCATCTTTGCCCCCTTTCAGTCACTCTGGGATCCTAACTCTGCTCCAGCTGTCAGGCAGCTTCCAGTCCATCCACCCTGCTCATTAACTCTGTGGTCATATGTCACCCCATTGCCAGCACACAGAGCCTGCAAGAAAGCTACTCCTGCCAGATGCATTGGTGGTATAGTGGTGTGTGTAGGTGTCTTCCAAGCACTTCATCTGGGTTTGATTCCCAGCCAATGCAATAATGGTTTTTCTCTTCTGTTGTTTCCTCATCTGGATGTGGTTTAATTTCAGTCACATTGTGTTACAATCACATTATCTATAGAATGAGACAATAAATGTGTCGAAGTCCAGCAGGTCATACAGGATGGAGGCACACAAGGGGCTGGAATGTGTCATCTGAGAAAGACAGAAGCCTTGGAAACCTGCATCTCCCCTCCCCTGGCCTTGCGTGTTATGATTCCAGCTGCGTGAGCTGTTTGTAGGATGTTCCGGCATGATGGGGAAATGAAGTTTTGAGTCAGTTTTGGCTCCTGCAGATTCCTTTGCTGTTACAATTATAATGACATGAACAAAATGGAGGCAAAATAAAAATAAACCCCAAATTGCAATACAGGTGGGGAAAGGGACGATCACGGTTAAGCCAAACACAACAAAATAAAAATTAATACAAAAAAGGGGATCAGGTATGTGGAGATCCCCTTGATAATGCAACACACATTGTTAGAATCAAAGTTCAGACTTGACACTGGAAAACCTGCAACTACCTGTCTCTCTGAACACCTGTGATCATAAGCACCGACTTATATGGGCTCCCTGGGGCTTTAGCCCCAGGAATATTCCCAAGCAGAGGCTCTGCTCCACCAATGTTTTCTCCCCTGCTTGGAGCGCCCCCGCCCCGCCGCCGCCGCCAGGGCTGGAGCTTCCCCCCTCCCCTCCCCTCCCCGCCCGGCCCCAGAGCTTCCCTGCAGCATGAACGCAGCGTGTCTCTCTTCCTTGCCGCTGCTGCCGCTACCTGGCATAACAGCAGAGTGAGTAGCATCTCGGAGGGGAGGGGAGGGGAGGGGAGGGGGGGGCCCTGCTCGGCAGCCCTCTCCTCCTCCCCGCCCCGCCCCCCTGCCTGAAGCAGACAGCGTGTCTCTCTCCCTTGCCTCTGCTGCTGCCGGCTGCTGCCTAAGGGCTAATATGACAGCAATGCAAGCTGCTGTTGCTTGCTGGAGCACCGGCCGGGGGAGGGGAGCGGAGTGGAGGGGGCTGTGCCATGTTTGGCATCCCTCCCCTCCCCCTACCTGGAGGAGATGCAAAGGGGACTTCCGGCCAGGACTTGGAGACTGACCTCACTCACCTGAGATGGCTGCTGGGGCTTCCGTGAGTGTTTGACCCTATGATTCCCCCCCCCCCAGCCCCAGCCCCAGCCCCCACTCCTGCCCAACGCTGGGGAAGGGGCACCCCATGCCATCCCCTCCCACCGTCCCCCAGTGAAGCTACGGTGAGGGGCAGCAGGCTGCAGCCTGCAGCAGGGGTCAGGGAGGCAGGAAGCCATATGAAGGCAGTGCCCCTCCCTCCAGCACCCACCCACCTCAGGGCAGATGGGGGAGGGGATTCATAGACCTATCTGAGCAGCTGGGGCTTGGGTGAATTTTATGACACCCGTCCCTGCTCCCCCGCTCCATAGCCATCACCGTGCAGACCCCACTTCTGCCCCATGCTGGGCAAGGGGCAGCCCCATCCACAGTGAAGTTATGGTGAGGGGCAGCAACATGGAAGGCCACCTGTGATGACAACCCCCCCCCCCCACCCCCTAGTACCCATCACAGGGGAGGTGAGTGAGCTTTCTGGACCTGAGAGGGGCCCTAGGAGCATGTGCAGTGACTGTGGTGCAGAGTGAGTGTGCTCTGGGGGGCAGAGGGGGAGAGGAGGGGTCCCTCCCCTGGAGCTTGCTGCTGCCAGTGGTGGTGATGGGGAGTCCTCTCTGGCCCTAGCCCTGGGGCAGCCTGTCTGCACCCCAAGTTCCTCATCCTCAGCCCTGCCTCACCCCAAAGCCTGCACCCCCAGCACCGAGCACGCTCCTGCACTGTGAACCCCTCATCCCCAGCCCCACCCCAGAACCCTCACCTGAGGGGAAAAACATGCAACTTAAATTTGGTGGTCAGTTTGGAGTATCATTGTATTTAGCACAATATTTGATTATTTTACACCCTTCAAAGTATGTAACTGGTCGTATACAGGTGTTTTCTCTGAATACTGTCTGTGTGCCTCAGTTTCCCCAATGCATTTCTTAAGGCTCTAGGTGATGGGATAAGGGGGTGTGATTGTTGTAAAGCCCTAGAGGGCCAGTGTGATGCCATCTGCACAGAGAATGGCTGCAACCCTGCCTCCAGGCAACTGATGGCCTGGGCCACTCTCCTGCAAGGTGCCAACTGAAGGTGTTGGAGAACAAAGAGATCAGGTGGCCTCCTAATGCCTGGAAAAGAGACAAAGGCCAGAGGAGGGAGTGTCAGTGCCTGTGCAGACTTCCGGGAAGTGCACGGTGTGGAAGGGGATGCTGGGATGCTTTGGAACAACTCCATACAAAGCCAGTCAGGACTCTGGGGGAGCCTCCTCTCTGAGCATACTGTCTCCAGGGCAAGAAGCTTACACCTTCCTGGGTCTGACCTCGGAGCATTCAGCATGCCCTTCCACACTGTGCACTTTCCGCAGCGAGTCTGCTCAGGCAGGTCCTGGGGCAACCAGAGGTCCCTGCACCCCAACTCCGCAGTCAGATGTGACTCTCAGCCAGACTGGAAAACAGAAGGTTTATTAGATGACAGGGATACAGTCTAAAACAGAGCTTGTAAGTACAGAAAACAGGACCCCTCAGTCAGGTCCATCTTGGGGGGTGGGGAGCCCAGACCCAAGTTCTGGGCCTCTCCCGATTTCCCCAGCCAGCTCCAAACTGACACTCCCTCGTCTGGCCTTTGTGTCTCTTCCGGACAAGGAGGCCACCTGATCTCTTTGTCCCCAACACCGTCAGTTGGCACTTTGCAGGGGAAACTGAGGCACCCACACAGTATTCAGAGAAAACATTAAGAACATTCCCACTTTGTCACAACAGGTGCAACAAAATTTAATACCGTATATTAGGTATTAATAGGCAAGTGCTGCTTCTGACTTTCCACTTTTAATTGACCCTTGTAATCTTGTGGTGCTGACGCATTGTAGCTTCACTTTATATCAGCTTACAGGGCGGGGGGGGGGGGGCCCACCATTTTGGGCCCCACCAAAAATTATACGAACCTGCCGCCTATGCCTGTGATGAGCAAGATGGAGTTGGGACACCTGTTCTGCTTCAATCATTTATTGTCTCTCTGTTCTCTCCTTCTTCGCCCCCCAATTCCTCGTCTCCAATGTCTCTGCCTCTCTCCTCTTGCTCCCTCTCCCCAGCCCTTTCCCAGGAACTCACACTCTACAGCATTTAGGACAAGCCAGAGCTCCCATGTTCTGCTCATGAGCCTGTGTCAGAGGACGTGTGACCCCGGTCAGAGCCAGTCACCAGATCAATATGACCCTTTATGGGCGACTTCTCTGCCTGCTCTGCAATTTACACACACACCCCCCCACTGAAGGGGGTGGGGTACAGCTCTGACTGAGAGGCCTCACAGGAGAAATTTCAGCCCAAAGACAATTTTGTGTGAAATGTTGAGAAGTGAAGAGCCCCCTTCCCCTCCCCCTAAATCCCCAGAACTCTAGTGTCACCCCCATGGCACCAGCACAGGGAACCCAGTGAGATGGGGTTACAGAATACAAGGGGGGAGGCAGCAGGGAGAGAGGTGACAGGGAATCTCTCTTTTTCTTTCTCTCGTCACTTTCTGTTCTCTTTCCTTCCAGGAACTGCAGTCACAGCAGGGAGGGCTTTGTCTCATTGGAAGGGATCCGTGTCTGTCACGGAGGTGGTGGAAGTGACGGATTCTGTGACTTCCCGCGACCTCCATGACTTCTAGGTGAAAGCTGGAGGCATGTAGGTAAGTATAGCGGTCAGCAGGTTTCCAGTAGAGGGTGGTGTTTATGTGACCATCGCTTATTAGCACTGTAGTGTCCAGGAAGTGGATCTCTTGTGTGGACTGGTCCAGGCTGAGGTTCATGGTGGGTTAGAAATTGTTGAAATCATGGTGGAATTCCTCAAGGGCTTCTTTTCCATGGGTCCAGATGCTGAAGATGTCAGCAGTGTAGCACAAGTAGAGTAGGGGCCTTAGGGGACGAGAGCTGAGGAAATGTTCTAAGTCAGCCATAAAAACGTTGGCATACCGTGGGGCCATGCGAGTACCCATAGCAGTGCTGCTGACTTGAAGGTAAACATTGTCCCCAAATGTGAAATAGTTATGGGTGAGGACAAAGTCACAAAGTTCAGCCTCCAGGTTTGCCGTGACATTATCGGGGATACGGTTCCTGACGGCTTGTAGTCCATCGTTGTGTGGAATGTTGGTGTAGGGGGCTTCTGCCTCCATAGTGGCCAGGATGGTGTTTCCTGGAAGATCATTGTAGTTTCCTCAGGAAGTCAGTGGCGTCTCGAAGATAGCTGGGAGTGCTGGTGGCGTAGGGCCTGAGGAGGGCATCTACATAGCCAGACAATCCTGCTGTCAGGGTGCCAATGCCTGAGATGATGGGACGTCCAGGATTTCCAGGTTTATGGATCTTGGGCAGCAGATACAATAACCCTGTTTTATTGCCAAGGGATGGAGAAACTCAGCTAGAAACAATGGGTGCAGAACACCGTCCTAGTGTGGGGGGTGACAGTGCCTCCGGGATCCTGACATCCCAGCCCTTCACACACCCCTCCTGGAGCCTCCCAACCCCCCTGGGCTGTCGGGACTGCGACCCCAACCCTACTGACGAGAAACAGGCTTGGGGAGGGGAAGCTACTGGCTCAGAGTCACACCAAGGGTCAGAAGGATGGATGGGACCCAGCAGGCCTTCTTTCCAGGCCCCTTCGCTAACCACTGCTGCACACTCCCTCCCACAGCTGGCAATGAGAAGCAGGCCCTCACGGCCGCTCCCCCTGCCTGTGAGAGGGAGTGTGCTCCGCTGGAGTGACTGGGCCAGGGGATTGGGAGTCAGGACTCCTGAGTTCCATTGCTGGGTTTCCTATTGGTTCCACTGCTGGTTGTTTTCCTTTTCCTGGGGGACTCTGGGCAAGTTGCTCCCCCCTCTAGGGCTCTGTCCCCAGCAGTCAAATGGGGATTTAATACCTTCCCGCTATTGGAAAGTGCTGGGAGAATCCCCCAGCCAAAGCTGCTCTGACAGAGCTAAGCAGCATCTGACCATTCAAGGTCGGAGCGCACGGCCCAGGAGGAGGAGTGTCTGGCTCTGGGGTTTCACTTCAGCCCAGTCTAGAGAGAGGGGCCCAGCCATGGGGTTTGGCTCAAGAAGACCAAGTCTCCAGTTCGTTAAGGGCGTTTTGAATTCCAGTCCTGAGCTCCAAAGTGCTTGGTGTCATTTGCACATTTTGGAAGCATGATCTCCACTCCATTTTCCAAATCATTCATGAAACTATTGAATAGTACTGGACCCCGGACTGATCCCTGCCGGACCCATTAGGTCCCCCCTCTCCGTTGGGCAGCCAAACCTGGAGAAGGGCCCTTGGAGTCTGGGCTTTCAACCAGCTCTGCACCCACATGACACTGATTGCATCTAGACCGCATTTCCCTCGTTTGCTTGTGAGAATGTCCTGCGGGACTGTGCCAAAAGCCTTAGTATTCCCAAGATAGATCCCATCTACTGTTTACCCACCTCCACTAGGCCCGGAACCCTGCCAAAGAAGGAAAGAGGCTGGGTTTGGGATGATTTGTTCTTGACAAATCCATGCTCACTTGTCCTAAGAACCAAATTATCCTGTAGGTGCTGCTGACAAACTGTTTAAGAATGTATTGCAGTATCTCTCCAGCTATGGAAGTGAGGCTGGCTAGTCTGCAAGTCCCAGGTGTCTCTTTGTTCCCCTTTGAAAGATAGGTCCTGTCTTGTTCATGGATGGGAATGGATGTTCTTTTTCAGGGATCTCAGATGAGAACTGGGGGACAACACCTGGTTTGTTAAGGCCACAAAAATGGAGGCAGGAACCTCTTCTCTCCTGCTGGCAAAGAACCCCAGGTACCTAAAAGACAGAGACTCACATCCCTGAATGGGCTCTAGAAAAGGCAATGGTTAAAAAGTTTGGCCCCGACCATTTCTTGTTTCCGCAGACTAGACATTTTAGCAAACTTTAGAATTCCTTGGTGCTAAACACCGTGAAACTCCCCTTTCTCCATCACAGAGGGCTTTATCGCCCCTTCTCTCACTCAGGCTCACGACTGCCCAGAGTTTGAGAACTGTCCCTGTTCCCATTGGGCAGATGGGGAGAAGCCTGAGGTATAGAGAAGGGAAGTGACCTGTCACCAGATGGATCAGACTGAACAGGTTTCAAACCTCCAGGAGGCTCTTACCTTCTAAACAGGGACGGCTGTTTTCTAGTAAAATCACTAAGAGGGAAGGAGAAAACTCAAAAGAGGTTCCTCCTGGCGCTCACATCCGTGAACCCGAATACTCTCTCAGTCCTCAAAGAGAGACCTGGAGAAGGAGACTTGCTGGAGCAAAGCCACAGGGGTCTCTGAGGTTTCCCTGGCCTCTCGCCCCTGTCCTGCCTGGCTGATGTCAGCATCTCTCTGTGAGGTCACCACCTCCCCACCACCTTGGACCAATAGTCTGAGGTCCTGCCAAAGGCCTTTGTGATGTCACTGCCACACCCCTCCCTCGCTGTGCCAATGTCCTGCCCCTGGCCAGGCACTTTGGAGGTTTGAGCTACTCCCTGTGGATCACCCCACTCAAGGAGCGTTCGTTCTAGGCAGCAAGCCGGCTAGACAGGGAAACATCAGACGCTGCTCCCAGTGCTGCACTCAGTTTTTCAGAAATTAGTCGACTTTATGGCCAGAAGAGACCATTAGAGCATCTAATCTGACCCCCTGCATATCACAGGCCTCCTGTAGGACACAAGAGCTACTTTTGGGGCAAACACATTCCAGAATTCAACCTCCCTGGCCACACAATAACAGATCTTAAGGTGGCCATCCTACAGCAAAAAACTTCAGGACCAGACTTCAAAGAGAAACTGCTGAGCTTCCGTTCATCTGCAAATTTGACACCATCAGTTTAGGATTAAACAAAGACTGTGAATGGCTTGCCAACTACAGAACCAGTTTCTCCTCCCTTGGTTTTCACACCTCTACTGATAGAACAGGGCCTCATCCTCCCTGATTGAACTAACCTCGTTATCGACAGCTTGCTTCTTGCTTGCATATATATACCTGCCCCTGGAAATTTCCACTACTTGCATCCGAAGAAGTGGGTATTCACCCACGAAAGCTCATGCTGCAAAACGTCTGTTAGTCTATAAGGTGCCACAGGATTCTTTGCTGCTTTTACAGATCCAGACTAACACGGCTCCCCCTCTGATACATTCCAGAAAGGCATCTAGTCTTCATTAAATGACATCAGGAGATGGAGAATCCACCACTTTCCTTGGTAGCTTGTTCCTGTGGTGAATCACCCTCGCTGTTGAATATATGTGCCTTAGTTGTAATACGAATTTGGGTATGGCTACACTTGAGAGTTGCAGCGCTGGTGGAGGCTTTCCAGCGCTGCAATTAGCAACTGTCCACACCTGCAGGGCACATCCAGTGCTGCAACTCCCTGGCTGCAGCGCTGGCCGTACACCTGGGTCTGCTTGGGGTATAACGATTGCAGCGCTGGTGCTACAGCGTGCTCATAAAGTGTGGCCACACAGCAGCGCTGTTATTGGCCTCCAGGGTATTAAGAGATATCCCAGTATGCTTTTAACTAAATTATTCTCTTTGTTTTGTTATGCTGCCTCTCTTTGTTTTGTTGTGAACTCGGGGCTCCAGGAGCTGCTTATCTAAAAAACAAACAGCTCCTGTTTGCTGTGATCAATCTGTGAACAAATCAAATGAGATAATCCACTACCTTGCTGTGAATGAGGCAGGCAGGGGGATGAGTGTTTGCTTGAGGATAGAAATAGCGGGGGCGGGGCGGAGAAAGGGAGTCCGTTGGAGCAGCTGCTTATCTAGTCTGCAGGCTGTTTGCAGTTAAGAGTAAGGGATCGGGAAAATTTTCTGATTTTGCAAGGCAGGGAGCTGATACATAGTGTCGGCTCCAAAAATCCACTCTCTCTCTCTCTCCCCCGGTCCCTGTCACACTCCACCCCACCCCCCTCTTTTGAAAAGCATGTTCCTGCCACTTGAACGCTGGGATAGCTGCCCATAATGCATCACTCCCAACAGCGCTGCAAATGCTGCAAATGTGGCCACACTGCAGCGCTGGTAGCTGTGAGTGTGGCCACACACCAGTGCTTTCCCTACACAGCTGTACGACCAGCGCTGTAACTCCCAGCGCTGCAACTCTCAAGTGTAGCCATACCCTTTGTCTCTTTTCACCTTCCAGCCATTGGGTCTTGTTATGCTTTTCTCTGCTAGATTCAAGAGCCCTTTAATATCCAATCTTTTCTCTCCATTAAGGCACTTCAACACTTCAATGAAGTCACCTTTCAATCTTCTTTTGATCAGCTAAACAGGTTGAGCTCTTTCCATAGCTCACTAGAAGGCATTTTTCTCCAGCCCTCAGAACATTTGGTGGCTCTTTGCTGCCCCAGCTCCAATTTTACATCTTTTTCAAACGAGGACACCAAAACTGGAGGCAGTATTCCAGTATCAGACTCACTGATGCTGTGTCACCTCCTGTGACGTTATTGACATAATCTGTAACTGTATAGATCACCGTTGCAACCGCTGTTCTATATTTGCAGCCAATATTGTAGAAAGGCTGTCATGCAAGGGATCTATGGAGGGGTTCTGATTGGCTGATTATAATGATGCTATCTCTAGATGTGTATCATTTTTTTAGTTGACATTATGAATATTGGCTCTGTTCTGTCCATATTTCAAACTTGTGCTCTGCTTCCAGGGAACACCCCAGACAAGTTGGTGTCAGTTCTGCCTAGCCTGCTTGATGGCCCATTAAGGACCATCAGCTCTACAATCGACCCACTGAGAGAAAGCAGATACACCTTGTGACTCAGCAAGGTCTGCAGAGACCTGCCTATGGACGAACTCTAAGGTTTTTCTATGCCACATGCTGGATAGAGTGTCCTTGGGACAATGAAAGCAAAGACCACATGGCAAGAGACTATAAAAGGCTGATGCCTCGTCTCCAACTTGTCTTCAATCCTGCTTCATACCTCCGGAGGGACTTTGCTACAAATTGAAGCTCTAGACAAAGGACTGAATGACCCATCCCAGCAGTGGACGGACTCCAGAGACTTGATTTGAACCTGCAGTTTATTCCATCACTGCTACAAGCCTGAACCAAGAACTTTGCCATTACTGTGTGTGAAGGGTTAAAATCTATGTGCATTTTATATAACAACCTGGTCTATGGATTGTGCCAGATCTTTTCCAGACCCGAAGTCCTGAGTATGGTCTAGCCCACTATGACTCTTTTGATGGTTTAAATTACACTCACAGGCACTGATGATAGAGTTACTGAAAGTTTGGGAGTTAGGAGCTGGAAGGTCAGTGGTCCAGTCCCCTCACAGATGACCCCGACCCTCTGGGACAGGGGCAGATCTGAGCTCTCACACCAAATGCCTCATTGTGGCTGCCAGAATCTGTGGGCAGCTCGTTTAGTTTGCACGGAGGGTTGAGTCCTGCTTCGTGCACCATGTGTGAGAATGAAAATCCTAAACCGCCCTTTGAAATGACGAATGCAGCAGGACGTGTTATTGTCCCTGCCCCAAAGCAGACAGACCGATGGAGAAATGCCATTGAGACCAGGGTAATACTCCACTGCCGTTCTACCTTTTTTACTTGCTAAACTCCCTCCCAGCCTTGTGGGGTCTCAGAGCCCGGTACTGAGCCTGAGCCGAGATGGCTACACTGCAAATTTACCACCCCACAGCCCAAGCCCCGGGAGCCTGAGCTGGTATGGGGCAGCCCTGGGTGTTACATTGCAGTGTGGACATAAGCCTATTGTGTTTCATTTCTTAGGTTCTACTGCCATCGTGTGACCATTTCCTTCCCCTCCTTTCTGTCCAAAGCACAGAGCCCAGTTCCTCCAGTGGGAGAAGGACATCTTTCTTCTTTCCTTCCTCAACAGCCCTTTCCCTGGAGAGCCCTTTGCTGGGGTCTGGCTGGGGAACAGCCGTTTCTGAGGATTAATTTCATATTAATGGTGTTGATCTATAGATTTTACAGCCAGACTAGATGACTAGGTACCTCTGCTCTGACCTGATTCAGAACAGAGTCCAGAGAATTTTACCCAGTGACTCCTACATCCACCCCAAGATCTTCTGGCTGAACGAGGAGGGTTCATTCAGAAAGTCATCGTGTTTGGGTGTAAAGGTGTGAAATGATGGGGAAATTGGCCCCTCTTTCAAGTTTAAATGTTGCAACTTCTACATCTAGACCGGGGTGGCCACCCTGAGCCTGAGAAGGAGCCAGAATTTCCCAGTGTCACTGCCAAACCTGAACCTTTGTATGCAACTACTGAGTCAATTGTGAACCTTCCCATCATTGTCCTTTGTTCTTAATCCTGAGGCTATTGCCCCATCATGGGGCCATTTCCCGCCTCTCTTTCATACAGAAGCACAATTTTCTTTGCACAGACACAGGAACAGCAAGATCTTTCTCTGTCCCTTGTGCAAAGCAGGGGGCCAAATTCCATGGAAACAATGGACAAGCAGGGGGCTCTGGGCACATCCAGCCCTGGCCGTGAGATGTTCCCTCCCCTCTTTCTTTATGCTCCTGTTGTTATTTCATGGATTGTCTGGGATGGGGAAAAAGCTGAGTTCACTCCAGGTGGAGGGGAAAAGAACCCTGAAAATCTCAGGACCCAACCCTGCTACCAGGATCACTGAGGTGCTGGGAATCTGCCTGGGAAAGGGACTGTGTGAATTGTCAAGGTGGGGAACGAATAACAATCTACAACTAGATCCACCTCATTAAGCACTGACACAGGCTAATCCTGCTGGCAATAGAAGGGAAACTGGGAGCCATTCTTTGCTGTTCATCCACGGAAACAGTGACCCAATTGCACCGCAGTGAATGTGCTGGGGAAAGCTGGACTTCACAGGCAGGTGGAAATAGCAGATCCTAGAAACACCTGGAGCTCCCCACACCACTTCTGCCACCAGGGTGAGGTGTTGAGCTGCTCACAGCATCCCCCACCATGACCTTGCAGCAGGGGATTGCAGCACCCCCAACCCAATGCAGGGGAGAGGGCTGAGTGTATCTCTGCACCCTGAGACCAGGGCACCCACTCTCTCTGCCCCACACATAGAATCTGGCCCTGCTGAAAAGTGACCCCTATGACCAAGTCATCTCCAGGAGAGCAGGATTGGTCCTCAGAGAGGGGAATGGGCTTCTTGTGAAGCTTATAGGTCACTGGATGCTCTGGAAACAGGAGGGCTCTGAGTGTAACCCATAGCACACACAACCTGCTAGGGGATGTAGCTCAGTGGTTGAGCACATGCTTTGCATGTATGAGGCCCTGGGTTCAATCCCCAGCATCTCCATGATCATTTTTTTCACCCTGCTGCTTTGCTCATGCCCAGAGGGGATGTGGCCCACCAGTCTCCCTGCACCAGTTTCAGTCCTGCTCAGTGAGGGGCAAGTGACAATTGCATGGAAGATCGGGGGGGGGGTTATGTTTCTGCTCCTAAGTTACCTCGGTACGTTTAAGATTCCCACCCGCTGTGCTGCTTGGGACAATGGTAGATGAGAAGGGCGAATCCTCCAGCACTGGAGGGAAAGGTCCCATCTGCACAGACTGAGAGGCAAGGAAACAGAGGGGCAGGGTTGAGAGAGGTCAGTGATTTACTCCCAGCAGGGGACACTGTCTTTTTGAGTATCAGAGGGGTAGCCGTGTTAGTCTGGATCTGTAAAAGGCGACAGAGTCCTGTGGCACCTTCTAGCCTAACAGACGTATTGGAGCATGAGCTTTCGTGGGTGAATCCCCACTTCGTCAGATGAATGGAGTGGGAATTCTGTGACTGGCTTGCCAACTACAAAAGCAGTTTCTCCTCCCTTGGTGATCACATCTCAACTGCTAGAAGAGGGTCTCATCCTCCCTGACTGAACTAACCTTGTTATCTCTAGACTGGTTCTTGCCTGCATACTTATACCTGCCCCTGCAAATTTCCACTACATTCATCTGACGAAGTGGGTATCCACCCACGGAAGCTTATGCTCCAATACGTCTGTTAGTCTGTAAGGTGCCACTGGACTCTGTCTTTTTGAGGCGAGTGCTGCTGGCTTGGGATGGTGCTGACGATGGATAGAAAAAAGGCTGGAGTCAGTGACAGATGGGACCACAGAAGGGGAAGGGGAATGGCAGCCCCACAGAAAGTCCTCGGTGCTCAGATGCCCCCAGTTATTGCACCCTGGCCTGTCCTAGAGAGAGAAAAGACACCGAGGGACCCAGCCCCCCTACAGTGATCCCATGGACAAGAATCTGGTTAGGAGTGGGGTGAAGGTTCCCTCTGGGCAAAGGGGAGCTGAAATTCCTCTGTGTCCTGGAACTTAAGCAATGAAAGCTTCAAACCCTGCACGGGTGTGGGCTGAGGTGCATCAGCAGAAGGTTGGGCTGGACACGGGAGGCAGGTTTGTATAATTTTTGGTGGTGCCCAGAATGGGACCAAGTCCTGCCCCACCTGCTACACACACCTGCCAAAGGCTCTGGGAAGGAGTTTGTTTGTGGGAGGGAGAGGGGTTGGGCTCTGGGAGAGTTTGGGTGCAGGGTCTGGGCTCAGTCAGGGGGTTGTGGTGAAGGAGGGAGTGTGGGGGGCAGGCTCTTCGAGGGAGGTTGGGTGCAGGTGTGGGGTCTGGGCTGGTGCAGGGGGTTGGGGTCGCAGGAGAGGGTGAGGGGTGCAGCATTTACCTCGGGCATCTCCCGAAAGCAACCTGCAGCCCCTAAGCTGGAGGGCCAGGGGCGTCTCTGCGCACCGCTGCCCGCAGACTCCACCCCTGCAGCTCCCATTGCCACAGTTGGCAGAGTTGGCAGTTGGGGCGGGGGCAGCATGTGGAGACCCTCCCACCACCACAGTTGTTCTTCTCACAGCTGGCTGATGGGGGGCAGCAGGGGATCTCCCCAATCTGCGGGAATCTCTCTGTGCCCCACTGTTAGTTCTCCATCCTGTCTCCCCCTAACCACGCACACCACTCCCCTCCCCATTATCAGTGTTTTAGAGAGACCCCTCCCTCCCTTTATGGGATACAGACTCTCTGTGACAGAGACTGACTGGGGCTCCTCTCTGCATGGCCCCAGTGGGGAAGGAAAGAGACTGGGGGAGGGGGAGAAGATGAGAAGAAGGAGTCTAATGGGCAAAGCCAGAATAGAGATTTTCTTCCTGTTAAAATGCACTGGAGTCTCATCGCTGAAAAGCCGCATCTTGAGTTAAGTTTGAACCAGCAGCCTTTCAATTACCAGGCAAAGGTGTGAACCACAGAGACTGATAACTGCCTGCTTCCCAAATGTGTTTAAAAAACACCTACAGGGGTGCAACTGGTTAGTGCAGAGGGGCCATCTGTTGGGGTTATGAGTTCAAGCTTTCTCTCAAGACCTTGTTTCTCTTACGTGTGTAGTTTGTTTTGCCTAATTCATACACAAAGTGCTATAGTAGAAAAAGGAGAGTAAGTTCTAAAATGTAGAGGTGGGTGCATACTTTAGAAACATCCCCCCTGTGCTGCCATTAGTTCCAGCAGATTGTTCACTGGAAGGGCAAATTGATTTCTTTGCTGCTGAGAAAGATGCCAGGACAGGTCTGTGGGCACCAGATCTCCCTGCTTCTTCCAGCTCCTTCCCTGCCCCAGTCACTGCTGTAGGAGGGTCCTATATGCACTGAGCCTAAACATTTTCCTGGGCCTTCTTAGCATAGTTGGCAGCATGTCAGTCTCATACTCAGTAGGTCCTGAGCTCACACCTCAGAAAAGACAATGGTTTTCTGCTCCCTGCTTCAGATTTTCTAAAGGAAATCAGAGAAAAGAAGCTATAGGAGAGTGGTTCCAAGACACTAACACACACAGATTTTTCTAAGGCATTAACTTTTCCTTCTCTGTGGAGTTTGTATTCTCCATAGAGCAAAATAAAACATGCAAGTCTAAGACTAATACAGTATGAAACTCAATACAGATAAAATCTCACCCTCAGAGATCTTCCAACAAGCTTCTTTTGCAGACTAGACTTATTTCTTGTCTGGGCCCAATCTTTGCACCTGGTATAGTCCTTGTTCCAGCTCAGGTGGTAGCTAGGGGATTTCTCATGAGTGCAGCCACCTTTCTTCTGTTCCACCCCCTTATACAGCTTTGGTACAAGGCAGGAATCTTTTGTCTCTCTCCTGGGGAAAAGCCCCAGGTTTAAGATGGATTCCTGTACCAGGTGACATGGCCACATGTCCTGTGAGACCCCCCCAAGCCTTCATTGTTCCTGGCCTGACTCACAGATGGTGCAGGACAGAGCCATCTCCAGTCAATTGTCCTGGTTAATGGGAGCCATCAAGAGTCCAAACCACTATTAATGGCCCACACTTTGCATCATTACAACAGGACCTCAGAGTTATAGCTCATATTTCTAGCTTCAGATACAGGAATGATCGGTTCATACAAATAGGCTGAACACACACAGTAGATAATAAGCTTTGTAATGATACTGCACAAGAGACCTTTTGCATGAAGCATGTTCCAGTTACATTATATTCACACTCATTAGCATATTTTCATAAAATCATCAACATCACAGCAGGGAAAGGGTTTTACGGCGGCACCTGGGAGCAGTTGAGTTTCATGTCCAGGCTGTGCTATGAGTTCCTCCAGGTTTCCCATGAGCACACAGGGCCCTTAGCGGGTACTCTCGATACAGGAATGGCCCAGATACAATGAAGTGATGGGAATTGCATTTTCCTTTTTAATTTTTGAATTTCCAATGACATTTCTGTTTGTGATTTCGTTTTGCTTCGTATAACTGTGTTTTCTCAGGGACTTGATATTTACCAGGCTAACTAACAGCTAATAACGGGAGACTTCCAAGCAGGGCGTGGGCGAGCGGAAAAGAACTGTAAGAGATGCTGGTTTTCAACCTTGTGTTAGATAAGAATAGAATGCAGATTGTAGCAGAAATTGCTGAGAGAAGTAAGCTATCAGAAAGGAATATGTACAAACAAAATGCAGTTGTTGCTCCTCAGTGTATGTCGCAAAAGGTATAAATGCTTGCCTTAATTGTTTATCTAACCGAGACCTACCTCGGGAGGGGAAACTCTGCCTGTCTGTACTCTCCCGAATAACTGCAGTTGCTCGAAATAAATGGCATAATATAATAACATTTAACATCCCTGTGGTGGGAAGAACATCTCAACAGCCCAATGCTGTGGCATTTAATTTCAAAAAGGGGAACTATACAAAAATGAGGGGGTTAGTTAAACAGAAATTAAAAGGTACAGTGACTGAAGTGAAATTCCTGTAAGCTGCATGGACACTTTAATGACACCATAATAGAGGCCCAACTTAAATGTATACCCCAATTTAAGAAGCACAGTAAAAGAACTAAAAAAGAGCCACCGGGGCTTAACAACCATGTAAAAGAAGCAGTGAAAGACAAAAAGTCTTCCTTTAAAAAGCGGAAGTCAAATCCTAGAAAGGAGCATAAACATTGCCAAATTGTAGGTGACAAATCTGAGGAACTGTCACAGACTGAAGTGTCACTAGAGCAGGTTTTGGAATTAATTGATAAACTCAACATTAACAAGTCACCGGGACCAGATGGCATTCACCCAAGAGTTCTGAAAGAACTCAAATGTGAAGTTGTGGAACTATTAACTATGGTTTGTAACCTGTCCTTTGAATCGGCTTTGGAACCCAGTGACTGGAAGTTAGCTAATGTAACGCCAATATTTAAAAAGGGCTCTAGAGGTGATCCCGGCAATTACAGACCAGTAAGTCTAACATCGGTACCGGGCAAATTAGTTGAAACAATAGTAAAGAATAAAATTGTCAGACACATAGAAGAACATAAATTGTTGGGCAAAAGTCAACACGGTTTCCGTAAAGGGAAATCGTGTCTTACTAATCTATTAGAGTTCTTTGAGGGGGTCAACAAACATGTGGACAAGGGGGATCCAGTGGACATAGTGTACTTAGATTTCCAGAAAGCCTCACCAAAGGCTCTTACATAAATTAAGTTGTCATGGGATAAAAGGGAAGGTCCTTTCATGGATTGAGAACTGGTTAAAAGACAGGGAACAAAGGGTAGGAATTAATGGTAAATTCTCAGAATGGAGAGGGGTAACTAGTGGTGTTCCCCAAGGGTCAGTCCTAGGACCAATCCTATTCACCTTATTCATAAACGATCTGGAGAAAGGGGTAAAAAGTGAGGTGGCAAAGTTTGCAGATGATACTAAACTGCTCAAGATAGTTAAGACCAAAGCAGACTGTGAAGAACTTAAAAAAGAGCTCACAAAACCAAGTGATTGGGCAACAAAATGGCAAATGAAATTTAATGTGGATAAATGTAAAGTAATGCATATTGGAAAAAATAACTCCAATTATACATAAAATATGATGGGGACTAATTTAGTTACAACAAATCAGGAAAAAGATCTTGGAGTCATTGTGGGTAGTTCTCTGAAGATGCCCACGCAGTGTGCAGAGGCAGTCAAAAAAGCAAACAGGATGTTAGGAATCATTAAAAAGGGGATAGAGAATAAGACTGACTATATTATTACCCTTATATAACTCCATGGTACGCCCACATCTTGAATACTATGTACAGATGTGGTCGTCTCATCTCAAAAAAGATATACTGGCATTAGAAAAGGTTCAGAGAAGGGCAATTAAAATTATTAGGGGTTTGGAGAGGGTCCCATATGAGGAGAGATTAAAGAGGCTAGGGCTTTTCAGCTTGGAAAAGAGGAGACTAAGAGGGAATATGATATAGGTATATAAAACCATGAGTCATGTGGAGAAAGTAGATAAGGAAAAGTTATTTACTTACTCCCATAATACAAGAACTAGGGGCCACCAAATGAAATTAATAGGCAGCAGGTTTAAAACAAATAAAAGGAAGTTCTTCTTCACACAGCGCACCGTTAACCTGTGGAACTCACCTGAGGAGGGTGTGAAGGCTAGGACTATAACAAGGTTTAAAAGAAAACTGGATAAATTCATGGAGGTTAAGTCCATTAATGGCTATTAGCCAGGATGGGTAAGGAATGGTGTCCCTAGCCTCTGTTTGTCAGAGGATGGAGATGGATGGCAGGAGAGAGATCACTTGATCATTGTCTGTTCGGTTCATTGCCTGGGCTGCTTCTGTTCTACAACTATAATTGTATTTTTACACCAAAATCACTAACTTGAGCAGCCAATTCCATGTACAGTCCTAGTGGATGTAAGGCACAGGTAACCCTCTCTCCCCCACCTGGAGCTGATGAAATTCCTGGCTGGAAGGACACATGCTCCTAAAAGTCAAAAGGAAAGGAGCTGATAGAAAAGATCACAGGACTGACCCCAAAGAAGGGTGAACTGCAAAAGTCAGAAGCAGGCAACTCATCCGGCAGAGCTGAGAGACCACAGTGAAGATGGTGCAAAGATCACTAAATTGGAATTAGCAAATGTGATTTTTTTTAAAACAAATTTTTGGGAAGCCCTAATAAAGGCATTTCTTACAGTTCTCTCCCATTTGGATTTTCTGATATCTAATAGGGAATGACATCTGATTGAAGCTTTTCCCGCACTCAGAGCACGTACAGGGCGTCTCCCCTGTGTGGATTCTCTGATGTCTGATAAGGTTTGAGCGCAGACTGAAGCTTTTCCCGCACTCAGAGCACGTGTAGGGCGTCTCTCCTTTGTGGATTTTCTCATGTGTGATAAGGCTTGAGCGCTGACTGAAGCTTTTCCCGCACTCAGAGCACGTGTAGGGCTTCTCACCGGTGTGGATTCTCTGATGTGTGATAAGGTTTGAGCGCTGACTGAAGCTTTTCCCGCACTCAGCGCATGTGTAGGGCGTCTCTCCTGTGTGGATTCTCTCATGTGTGATAAGGTTTGAGCGCAGACTGAAGCTTTTCCCGCATTCAGCGCATGTGTAGGGCGTCTCTCCTGTGTGGATTCTCTGATGTCTGTTAAGGTGTGAGCGCTGACTGAAGCTTTCCCTGCACTTGTGGCATGTGTAGTTTGTCTCTTCCAAGTTGATTCTCTCATGTGTAATAAGGTCTGAGAGGCTACTGAAGTTCTCCTCTGGCCTCTGCTGAGTCTCAGAGGCTTTTACTGTTTCTCGGAGTGCACAACTGTGAAAGAGTAGGAAGCACAGACTGTCTGTGCGGGGGAGGGGAGAGCCAGAGGTTTAGGTGAAGATGCAGGAATTCAACTGTGAGCTGAGCTTGGCCTGGGGGAGGGGAGATGACACCTCTGGCCAGGGGAGACAAAGGAAAGGAGCTGAGGAAAGAGGGGGGGCCGGAGGGAATGGGCAGACGAGTGCTGGCTGGAGAACAGAGGGGAGGCAGGGAGACCGAGCTCTGATCCCCAAGGGGGGGCTGTGGGGCCCCCCAAGATGGACCTATCCGGGGGATCCGGTTATCTGTACCTGCAAGACCTGTGTTGGACTGTGTTCCTGTCGTCTAAATAAACCTTCTGCTTTACTGGCTGGCTGAGAGTCCTGATGAATCTGCAGGGAGTCCGGGGGTGCAGGACCTGACTCCCCCACACTCCGTGACAACTGGTGGCAGCGGTGGGATCGGCGGCACCCCGTGGACGGCGCTTCCTGCAGTAAGTGACTGGGGAGCAGTAAAACGAAGGGGCGATTCACCCCTGGGAGAGTGTGGCCAGAGAGCAGGACTTTGCAGTAACAGGGTCCCCCGGGGGATCACAGCGAGCGATCCCAGGGGCGGAGGAGTCTGCAGCTCGACCCTGGCAGAGGGGTGGTGACCTCAAGGACGGGCACACTAGGGGTCCCCCTGGAACCCGTGGGGAGCGGCGAACACCCCGGCCTGCGAGCGGCCAGCAGGAAGATGTATTCCCAGCAGCGCAAGTGGGAGCTGGTGGAGCTGTGCAAGCAGAGGGGGCTGCGCCATGGGAAGCTCACCAAGGCCCAGCTGATTGCCCGGCTGGAGGAGAGAGATCGAGTCAATGAACCGGTCCCTGTCTCTGAGGGAAGCAGCCCGGCAGATGCAGCGCAGGCACCAGTGTCTGTCCCCACTGGGAGTGGTCAGCCGGCCGCTGAGGGCTCCCCGAGACCCCCCACCCCTAGGCGTAGGGGGAGGGGGAGCCCAGCGACTACCGAGGGCTCGGTGGCCAGCAGGGGATCGTCCCGGCGGAGCTCCCTGTCCCTGGAGCGGATGCGGATGGAACATGACAGGGAGCTGAGACGGGAAGAGCTCGAGTTAAGGAGGCAAGAACTGAAGGAGCGGGAGAACCAGCGTAAACACGAGGAGAACCAGCGCCAGCAGGAGCTGGAAGAGAAGGAGAAGCAGCGTGAACATGAGCTGGCCATGGCCCAGCTGAAAAGCAGGGAGGCCCCGGCTGCGGTGAGTGAGGGGGGGCCCAAGCCTACAAAGAGCTTCGGTAAGAGCTTCCTGGCCCCGCGTAAGGAGGGGGAGGACATAGACACCTTCCTGACGGCCTTTGAGAACGCCTGCGAGCTGCACCAGGTGGACCCTGCAGACAGGATCCGGTGCCTCACCCCCTTACTGGACTCCACCGCCGTGGAGGTGTACAGCCGAATGAGAGGGGAGGAGGCGCGGGACTACAACCTGTTCAAAGAGGCCCTGCTCCGCGAGTTTGGGCTGACCCCGGAGATGTACCGGAAGAGGTTCCGGAGTCAACGTAAGACCCGGGAGGTCACATACCTGCAACTGGTCAACCGGGCGCAGGGGTACGCCCGCAAGTGGACGGCTGGGGCCCAAACCAGAGAGGACCTGCTTGACCTAGTCGTACTGGAGCACCTGTATGCGCAGTGCCCGTCTGACCTGAAGCAGTGGCTGATGGACCAGAAGCCGGAGAACCCGCAGCACGCAGGCCGGCTGGCCGACCAATACATGGACAGTCGGGCAGGAGATGTCAGGGAGGCGTCTCGAAGGAGCAGGTCTGCCTCAACGCAGAGAGAGAGTCACCATGGGACCTCCCAGAAGGAGCCGAGGGAGGGCCCCCACCAAAGGGAAGCATCTGGCGTCAGGTCCAGCCGTCCCACTCGAGGGGACCCACGAGACATGGGCTGCTATCAATGTGGCCAACCGGGCCACGTACGGGGCCAGTGCCCCAAGCTCCGGGACAAACTGAGCAGACCAACCCCACACCGGGTCAACTTGGTAGAGACCCAGCCGGATGAGGGGCAGCGTTCGCACGAAAGGGGGGTGGGCCGCGTACCCCCTGCGAAGGAGGGAGGGGGGCCCCGGGTGGACCCCTCCGAGGGGCTGGATGCTCCCAGCCCTGAGTTTGGGGTTTACAGGGTGGGCACGGGACTACCCCTCCGGAGCGAGTGCCTTGTTCCCCTGGAGGTAGACGGGAAGGAGGTCACTGGGTACTGGGATACGGGCGCAGAGGTGACGCTGGCCCGGCCGCAGGTGGTGGGCCCAGATCGGATGGTGCCCAACACCTACCTGAACCTGAGGGGTGTGATCGGGACCCCATTCAAGGTGCCTGTAGCGAGGGTGCACCTAAAGTGGGGGGACAAGGAGGGCCTCAAGGACGTGGGGGTGCACCCACATTTGCCCACGGAGGTGCTAATGGGGGGGGACCTCGAGGACTGGCCAAGTAACACCCAGGGTACCCTGTCCGTGAACCGTAGTCAGGGTCGACGCAGGGCTCTGCACCCTGACCCCGGGGAAAGTACTTTGGCCGAGACACCGGACCCTGACCCGGTAGGGAGGGAACGCCCAGGGACGGGGCTCAGAGAGGCTGTGGCCCCATACCCAGCCGGTGAGAGAGAGCAGATCCCCGCCCCTGCCCCAGCGGCTGAGTACCAGGCCGCGGTGCGGGAAGACCCCTCCTTGCGGAGGATAAGGGACCTGGCCAACCTCGGGGGGGACAGACCATGGGACGAGGTGGCCGGAAAAGGTTCCTGTGGGAGAAGGGGCTCCTGTACCGAGAATGGGCTCCCCCAGGGAAGATGGAGTCAGGAGGGATCAGGAGGCAGCTGGTGGCACCCCAGGAGTATCGCCGCCAGCTGCTGTGCCAGGCCCATGACATGTCCCCCTCAGGGCACCAGGGAGCCTGGCGTACCCAGCAGAGGCTGCTGCAGAACTATTACTGGCCTGGGGTCTTTGCCCATGTCCGGCAGCACTGCCGCTCCTGTGACGTCTGCCAGAGGGGGAGGAAGGCCCGGGACAGGGGGGAGATGGCTGTAAGGCCCGGGCCCCACCCCGAGGAGCCTGTCCGGAGGGGGGCCAGGGTCAGGAGGGGGGCTCTGAACCGAGAGAGCCTGAATCACAGCCCCCCAGACTGGAACGTGGGGGGAAGGCCCCAGCACCGTGTGCACCCCAGGGGTACTGGGGTGGGGAGAGGGCGCGGGCGGCATAAGGTTGTAGGTGGGTCTGAACTTCCCCGGGTCACTGGCTGGAGTGACCCCGCTCAGTTCAGTCTCGGAGGGGGGAGAGGTGTGAAAGAGTAGGAAGCACAGACTGTCTGTGCGGGGGAGGGGAGAGCCAGAGGTTTAGGTGAAGATGCAGGAATTCAACTGTGAGCTGAGCTTGGCCTGGGGGAGGGGAGATGACACCTCTGGCCAGGGGAGACAAAGGAAAGGAGCTGAGGAAAGAGGGGGGGCCGGAGGGAATGGGCAGACGAGTGCTGGCTGGAGAACAGAGGGGAGGCAGGGAGACCGAGCTCTGATCCCCAAGGGGGGGCTGTGGGGCCCCCCAAGATGGACCTATCCGGGGGATCCGGTTATCTGTACCTGCAAGACCTGTGTTGGACTGTGTTCCTGTCGTCTAAATAAACCTTCTGCTTTACTGGCTGGCTGAGAGTCCTGATGAATCTGCAGGGAGTCCGGGGGTGCAGGACCTGACTCCCCCACACTCCGTGACAACAACTCCTGGAAACATTCCCTTTGGGTCTTCCTGATAACGTCCCATGTGGTGCTCCTTGCTCAGCATCTTCCTGCTGGGGTTTCTGCTCCTCATTCTCACGCACCATCCTATCACCTGATGGGAGACAGAGAGAATCCAGACATAGGTCACTCCCTGTGCCTGAGAGAAAGGAAATCTCAGAGGTCTTGGCTACACTTACAAATTTGCAGCGCTGCAGCAGGGTGTGAAAACACACCCTCTCCAGCGCTGCAAATTGCGGCACTACAAAGCGCCAGTGTAGTCAAAGCCCCAGCGCTGGGAGCGCGGCTCCCAGCGCTGTCCGTTATTCCCCACAGGGAGGTGGAGTACGGACAGCGCTGGGAGAGCTCTCTCCCAGCGCTGGCGCTTTGACTACACTTAGCGCTTTAAGTGCTGCCGCGGCAGCGCTTTGAAGTGCTAAGTGTAACCACAGCCAGAGACAGGAATTTTAAAACGGATGAACAAACCAAAATATGTGCAGGAGAGATCAAACCTATCGGGAGCCGATTTTCCCCAGAGGAGAGAGGAAGGGATCAGTTTTGGTCTGCATTTCACCAGAACATGCAGGGGAAAGTGGGATCAGGTAGGGATCTGCTGCCAGTTGTTAGTCAGGATAGGTGGGAAGCCATGAGTAACATCTGCCTAATTATTCCACATCTGCAGGGAACAATCCTGAACTTGGAGAGCTCACAAGGTCTTTGTAGGGCATCCCGAATGTTTTCTGTATTCACGGACAGTTTTTGACTTGCTTTAACCAAGTCCTCACCTGTGCAGGCAGCTCTTCGAAGCACTTCTTTCTCAGAACCCTGGAGGTCCAGGACCCACGGCTCTTCCCCTCGTTCCAGCTGTGAGACCACATCAGGTTTGGAATTTAGAAACCCTATGCCAGGCAAAGAAAACAAGGGAGGTCAGTGGAATTTGTGGGATACTTGTCACAAAGAATAGTCCATGGTTTTAAGCTCAGATCATTTTTAAGCAGTAACATCCCAAGACCAGCTTCCTTGGCTCAAAGTGGCAGGAGAGTTATTATTATTATTAATCATACACATTACCTTAGTGCCTAAGGACCAACTAACAGTGTGTCTCCGTTGTGCTAGGCACAGTACAAATGCAGAATAGTAGATGGCCCATGCTCTGAAGAATTTACAGTCTAAATAAACAAGACAGACACAGCATGGGGGAATGGGGTAGAACCCTGTTAGAATGGAGATATTCAGGCCTGCCTGCAAAGCCTATATTTTAAGAACGTAGGTGTATTTTTATCACTTAGCTAGTTACAGGAGTATGAAAACAAAGAATCAAAATCACAGTCTGCCTGTGTCTGGGCCTTCTCTTACTGTGACCGTCTGAGGCCTTGTTCTTAGGCTAAGGCCTTTGGCTAAGCAGCAGGGGCAGCCATAAGCTGGGAAGCGAAGGGTCACATCCTCACATCCCAAACCAGTCACACTGAAATAAGGTGCTATTGGGCTGTTAGGAAGACAGTCCTGTCTGGATCTTAAGATGGTTAAAGAAACCTTAATTTGACAGCATTCTGTCTGGCAAGAAATCACTTATCAATGGTTGTGGTTGTGAAACCCTCATTTCTGTATTGCTTTATCTTTATGGCCACCACTTTTACATTGTTAATCAGTCTGATTCTCTAATTGTTTCTCTCTCCTGTATAATTAATGTTGCCAGGTGTAAGTTAATTAGGGTAGTGGTTTATAATTGGTTAGAGCAGGAGTAGGCAACCTATGACGGCACACGAGCTGATTTTCAGTGGCACTCACACGGCCCAGGTCCTGGCCACTGGTCCAGAAGGCTCTGCATTTTTAATTAATTTTAAATGAAGCTTCTTAAACATTTTAAAAACCTTACTGACTTTACATACAATACTTCAATTATGTATTATAGACTTATAGAAAGAGACTTTCTAAAAACATTAAAATGTATTATTGGCACATGAAATCTTAAATTAGAGTGAATAAATGAAGACTCAGCACACCACTTCTGAAAGGTGGCCGACGCCTGGGTTAGAGAATTATGTCACAATATGTTAGAATTGGTTAGTTAAATTTCAGCACAATTATTGGTTAAGATATAGCTGAGAATATTACTCTATAAATGGGGTCAAACTGGAGGGAGGAAGGAAATTGGAACAACAGAATATCAGGGTTGGAAGGGACCTCAGGAGGTATCTAGTCCCACCCCTGCTCAAAGCAGGATCAATCCCCAACTAAATCATCCCAGCCAAGGCTTTGTCAAGCCTGATCTTAAAAACCTCTAAGGAAGGAGATTCCACCACCTCCGTGGGGAACTCATCCCAGGGCTTCACCACCCTCCTAGTGAAATAGTGTTTCCTAATATCCAACCTAAACCTCCCACATTGCAACTTGAAATCATTACTCTTTGTTCTGTCATCTGCTACCACTGAGAACAGTCTAGGCCTGGTCTACACTGGGTGGGTGGGTGGGTGGGTGGGGGGGGGGGGGGGGGCGTTCGATCTAAGGTACGCAACTTCAGCTACGCGAATAGCATAGCTGAAGTTGAATACCTTAGTTCGAATTACTTACCCGTCCTCACGCCGCGGGATCGACGTCCGTGGCTCCCCCATCGACTCCGCCACCACCGTTCGCGGTGGTGGAGTTCCGGAGTCGACAGGAGTGCGTTCGGAGTTCAATATATCGCATCTAGATGAGACGCGATATATCGAACTCCGAGAAATCGATTGTTACCCGCCGATCCGGCGGGTAGTGAAGACGTACCCCTAGATCCATCCTCTTTGGAGCCCCCTTTCAGATAGTTGAAAACAGCTATCAAATCCCCCCTCATTCTTCTCTTCTGCAGACTAAACAATCCCAGTTCCCTCAGCCTCTCCTCAGAAGTCATGTGCTCCAGCCCCCTAATCATTTTTGTTGCCCCCCGCTGGATGCTTTCCAATTTTTCCACATCCTAGTGTTGGGCCCAAAACTGGACACAGTGCTCCAGATGAGGCCCCATGAATGTTGAATGTTGGTTAGGGGGAGAACGGGAAGAGGGACACAGGCCAGGCTCTGCAGCATCAGAGCTGGGAAGGGAACAGACTGTATCGGCATATAGAGATAAGCCCGACTGGTGTGAAGGGCTTCGGAATATGTAATCTTATAGGTGTAAAAATTGTACAGACTATACCACCCTGTGACATCATCAACGAAGTGCCCATTTGTGCCTGGGTAGGGGCCCTGCTATGGGAGGGAGGATGCAACAAGGACTCAAGATCGGTGGCCGGGGTCGCTGTGCATAGGAGATGGGACGGTTATGTGAAGAGGGGGGTAATGAGTGGGAGAGGGAGGTCAAGAGTTAAAAGAATAATATTTGGGGAAAAAATGTATAATAAAGTGAAACTGAACAGAAATAAAACAGAAACACTCTCCAAATAAAAGGTCTGGGATCCCCCACAGCTCCAAATCCCTAAACCTCTCCTCCCTCCCACTGACCCACCCACCCCACTTCCTGGGTGCCCTTCCTCCACACTCCCCTCCCCTTCTTCCCATTACTCTCAGCCAGCACCACCTCCGGCACCTTGAGAACTTCTTGTATTTTCTCCTTGTCTCTCACAGCCTCCTACCTCCCTGCTGCTTCTTAGCTCTAACCCTGCACACACCCGCCCGATGTCCTGGCATATCTACTACCCCCCGTCTCCGTCCCTCCCACGGCTCGCTTATCCCTTCACCCATGGGATCCTGAACGGCAACATTACATGCTCTCCTAAAAGAGCTCATCTGACTGTCACACAAGCCATGCATGAGTCACACACCTATTTAGTCAATTTAGAATTCTACAGGCAGCATATTTTCCTCTTAAAATGAGGAAAAGGCATGAAAGCTACAGTGATTAATGTAGTTATGAATGTAGCCAATAAGGATACATTCAATGCAATTTTAAAATGACTGACAGCACCAAAAAGGCACATGTCCAAAAATGGTACTAGTGGGTGGGAGATAAGGCAAAAAAGGGGGGGCAAGGAAACTTGTCAAAACTTGTATGAGGAATAAAGGTATAAAGTTATTACTACTCAGGTTCTTCAGAGACTCCACAGCTTCTAATAACCCAGGGGACAGGACTCCTTACCCAGCGAGGTCACCGTCTCATAGTTCTCCTGCATGACATCCCTGTAGAGGGCTCTCTGAACAGGGTCCAGCAGTGCCCATTCCCCGTTGGTGAAGTACACAGCCACCTCCTCGAAGGTCACCGGCCCCTGAAAGAGCAAGAGTCCAACACTCAGTACCTGCTGCCCCACTCACAACCCCACTATTCACGGAACAGCAGCACCAGGTAAATGGAAGCCCCGGGAGGCACATGTTAACAGAGTTCCACCCCACCTTGCCTAGAACAGACAGGCGGCATCAGAGGGTAGAAAGAGAGAACCTTTGTGTCTCCCAGCTGACAGACAGAGGCAGGGTCTTCACATTTATCACATACCCACTAGCCAGAGCTTAATATAGGAGATGGGGCTGGCTCTGGACCCTACTAATGGCTCCCTGGTAGGAAACACTCTCCAAATAAAATATAAGAAAGAAAAGGGAAGTCAGTAGTAAAGAATATTAGTTAGAACAGGGGTAGGCAACCTATGGCATGAGAGCTGAAGGCAGCATGCAAGCTGATTTTCCGTGGCACTCACAATGCCCGGGTCCTGGCCACCAGTCCGGGGGGCTCTGCATTTTAATTTAATTTTAAATGAAGTTTCTTAAACATTTTTAAAGCCTTATTTACTTTACATACAACAATAGTTTAGTTATATATTATAGACAGAGAAAGATCTTTTAAAAATGTTAAAATGTATTACTGGCACTCAAAACCTTAAATTAGAGTGAATAAATGAAGACTTCTGAAAGGTTACTCACCCCTGAGTTAGAAAGTCAGAATTGTAGAAAATTGGTAAGGGAAGTGTGACATTATTGATATAAATTGGGACCATATAGAACATGGGTTGCAACCAAGGTCCTGTAGTGGCACCAAATCTAATGTAAAGGGGGTCATATGAGGTGGCTAAGACCAGGTTATGGGTTGCTGGTTATGATTATGCTGTCTGTATGTATGTATGTATCATTTTGTAGTTGAAGTTATGAATATTGGCTCTATACTGTCTGTATTTCAAGCTGGTGCTGTGCTTCTGGGAGATATCGCAGACAAGTTGGTGTTAGCTCTGCCTAGCCTGCTTGATGGCCCATTAAGGACCATCAGCTACACAATTGACCCATGGAGAGAAGGCAGACACGCCTTGTGACTCAGCAAAGTATGCAGGGACTGGCCCATGTGACCCCAGACTCCATTTTGCTGTAATTTTCCACAGTAAGGACAAAGAGGTTCTTACACCTGGAAAAGCCTATATAAGGCTGATGCCTCATCTCCATCTTATCTTCAATCCTGCTTCTACCTCTGGAGGGACTTTGCTACATGCTGAAGCTCTACACAAGGGACTGATGACCCATCCCAGCGGGGGATGTTCTCCAGAGACTTGATTTGAACCTGCAGTTTATGCCATCACTGCTACAAGCCTGAACTAAGTACTTTGCCATTACTGTATGTAATTGATTCCATTTAACCAATTCTAGCTCTCATCTCTACCTTTTTCCTTTTATGAATATACCTTCAGATTTTAGATTCTAAAGGATTGGCAACAGCGTGATTTGTGGGTAAGATCTGATGTGTATATTGACCTGGATCTGGGGCTTGATTCTTTGGAATCGAGAGAACCTTTTTCTTTTATTGGGATGTTGGTTTTCATAACCATTCCTCCCCGGGACGGGTGGCACTGGTGGTGATACCGGGAGACTGGAGTGTCTAAGGAAATTGCTCGTGTGACTTGTGGTTAGCCAGCGGGGTGAGACCAAAGTCCTTTTTGTCTGGCTGGTTTCGTTTGCCTTAGAGGTGGAAAAACCCCAGCCTAGGGCTGTGACTGCCCCCTGTTTGAGCAAGTGGTCCTGAATTGGCACTCTCAGTTGGGTCCCGCCAGAACCGCCTCGTCACAGGAAGCTATCAGAAATCAATGACCAATCAATGAAAATAAGAAGGAAGTTTTGAAAATTATATTAATCCTAACAATGGTAGTGATAAATTACTAGACGGAAATGCCAGAATTATCAAAAATAATGCAGAAGAGGTAAAAGTGTTCAATAAGTGTTCTCTCCTGGATTTGGAGAAAAACAGATGCTGTACTCGTATCATAAGATGTTGACGACGACACTCCTTCCATTCCAACAAGAACTCACAAGGACATTAAACAGCAGCTATTACAGTTAGACATGTTTAAATAAGCAGGTCCAGATAACTTGTATCCAAGAGTTTTTAAAGACCTGGTGGAGGAGCGTGGTGGACTATTAATGTTGATTGTAATTAGGACTTGGAACACTGGGGAAATTCCAGAAGACTGGAATTAAGCTAATGCTGTGCCAATACTAAAAAGTGTAAAAGAGATGACCCAGCTAATTATAAGAGTGTCAGTCTGATATCAATACTGAGCAAAATAATGGAGCAGTCGATACTGGATTTCGTTAATAAAGAATTAAAGGAAGGTAATATAATTAGTACCCATTAACAAAGGTTTAGAGAAAATAGATCCTATCAAACTAACTGGATATCCTTATTAGATGAGATCAAAAGTTTGGTTGCAGCTAATATTATTGATGTAATATATCTAGACTTCTGTAAGGCATATGACTTGATTCAGCACAATATTTTGACTAAAAAACTAGAATGATACAAAATAAACACAGCATACATTAAATAAATTAAAAACTGGCATTGTAAATGGGGAACCATGGTCAAGTGGAGTTATTTCTAGCAGGTTCCCACAAGGATTGCTTTTTGCCCATGTGCTATTTAACATTCTTATCAATGACCTAGAACAGAATATAAAATCATCATGGATAAAGTTTGCAGTATCACAAAGATTGCGGGTGGTGGTAACTAATGAAGTGGCAGTAGATTCAGGCTCCAGCACTGGGAGTCTGGGAAGTTGTTCCAGCCCTGGCTGGAGGGTTATTTCCTGTTCCACAAAGAGGAGAAGTTCCATTCCCAAATCCCGTGCCTTGAAATTAGACCCTATCTGAAACTACACCCCATATTCAGCATAGTGGTATGGTTATAATATGATTAGGACATAATTATGATGCATTTTGTGCAAGATGCGTCATGTGCTGAATATGATTATCCTATTTGTGTGCATGGATCATGTTTGTATCTGAAGTTATGGATATTGACTCTGTATCTGTATTTCAAATGTGCTTACTCTGGGTAACACCCACAACGAGCCTTTCAGGTACAACAATGAAGAAGCCAGACAGAGCTGATGGCTTATCAACAAAGACAATGGACTGTGGAAGAGCTTAGCCTTCCTGTGATTGTTTCAGCCAACCTATGAGTCATGGCTACTATGACTCAGCAGGACATGCTAGGACATGTGACTAGACCACATGACAACGAACTCCATTTTGGTACCTGTATTTTTCCACAAACTGGACTGGGAACTGAGTTTGGAACAAAGGGTTCCCGCCCAGGGCCGGCCTTAGGCCGATTTGCCCAATTCCCCCGAATTGGGCCCCGCGCCTGAGGGGGCCCCGCGCCGGCAGCGTCTCTCCCAGAAGCAAAGCTCTGCGTCTCCCGGAAGCAGCAGCTGTTGTTGCTAGGCAACGAGAGACGCTGGCCGGCAGAGGGCTGAGGCAGCGGCAGCCCAGGCTGTACTTGCAGGTCATGAGGGGGAAGGGGCAAGGGGGGGGGGAGAAGGCACATGTGCTTTGCAGCCTTCCCTCCCCTCCCCCCAGCACTCACCTGGAGGAGACGCCAAGGGAGTTTCTGGTCCGGTGGGAGACAGGAATCTCTGCAGTGGACCTCGCTCACTTGTGCAGCTGCTGGGGCTTCCAGCGGTGAGTGTTTGACCCTGTGATTCCCCCTAGGTTTGTAATATTGGGCTGGTTTTGTGGTTTACGTGGGGTTGGTGTTTGAGGGTGAGTTTGTGCCTGCCTGTGTCTGTTTCAAAACTAAAGTTGGGATCATGTAACCCAGGAAAAAAGCCCCGAGCCGGTACTTAGTGCTGTGAACTCCAGGTGAGAGAGAGGGAGGTTTGGAGGAGGAAATCAAATACATCAAGAGGGGAGAATGCAAAAGGTCTGCAACACAGCAGGCTGAGACTTTTATCTCCCCCCCCCCCCCCCGCAGGAGGGGAAACTGAGGCACTGAGTGACCAGATTCCCCTCTCCAAATTATTTGCAAAGGAGGAGGACGGGGGCACCTATCCAAACCAGTTCCCTTCCCATCAACTCTGCTTTCCCTGCTGCAAGACTGCTGTAGGGGTTGAATATTTCCATTAAACCATGGCTCCTTCATTTGCCCTGCAACAATAAAATAGACCGGCTTGGGGGGGGGAATAGCCCCCCCCAAAGCTTTGTGGATATTAAGGTTTTTTTGGGTGGGGGGGGGATGATAATATTCTAGATCAATCAAATGCCCAGCTCAGCTTTCTAGCCATCTAGCAGCTTTAGGGCAGGGAAGGTAGGTGCTCTTGGTACAGAGTGGTCGCAAAACAGGTGAATTTAGCGGGGGGTTGAGGGGTCTGCTTGAAATCCCACCCGATGCAGCCACACAGAAGCATTGGCAGCGCTGGGAGAGGCCAGGAGTGGAAGCAGGTGGCCTGGGGGTGGGGGGACATTTGCCCTCAGTCCTGGGCTCTGGGATGGACTAGGCTGGGTGGTGGGTTCAGTCTAGTCTTCCAGCCTGTTGCTTTCACTGGGGTTTGTGGTTTTCATCTGGCTCCACCGAAAAGATCAAACAAGCCCAGTAGAAAAGGGGAGTGAGAGAGGCGGGAAGGAGTTTGTAAGGGGTTTAAGTGACCCATCAGCAAAAGAGTAAAACCAGAATTTGACTGGGTTTCCCCCCAGCCACCACTCCTGCAAACACTGGGCAAGGGGCAGCTCCATCCCCCACTGAGGCTATGGTGAGGGGCAACAGGGGAGGAAGGAAACCACATGGCAGTCCCTTCCCCCGAACACCATCCTCCAGCCCCCAAACTCCCTCCCAGAGCCTGCACCCACCCCTCCGCCCTCCCTCCCAGAGCCTGCACCCCTCCACCTTTCCTGCACCCCACCCCATGCCCCAGCCCGGAGCCTGCACCCAGCACCCAAACTCCGTCCCACTCAGCCCTGGGCACAGCTCCTTGGTCTGGCTCCCAGCCCCTCTCCAAGGTTTGCAGCTGTCTGGAGGTGCTGCCTTCCATGCCTTCCTCATTCACACCTTGTTCATTCAACAGGGCAATTGATTACAAAGTTGGGGGAAGATCTTATTCTACTTCTAGCAAAAAGACATTTTTCTTTTACCTTAATTATACTACCTTAGGGGCCCGCTATAACATATTACTAAGGTTCAATACAAAGTCATGTAAAAGTTATACAAAAATGCATAATGCAGAGATTTATCTACCACTGCATTGATTGACTGCTGTGTGCAGTAATATAGTGACCCCTGGGTCTTTGAATGAGGCAATATACTGGGGGCGTGGGGTGCAGCGGCGAGTCTGGGGCAAGCGGGTGGGCAAACGGCAGGTGGGCAAAGAGGCGAGCAGTGAGCCAGCAGGGGTTGTAGGGGTGGGCATGGGGGTTTCTGGCAGGGGAGGGAGAAAGTGAAAGGAGGCGAGTGGTGGGTGGGAGACTGACTAGGAGGGATGCAGCAAGTCAGCAGGGGACTAGGGGGTGAAGAGGGGTGTGATGGTGGGGCTGAGCGGAGAGGGGGGGTGTCCTATTTTACTGCTGTGATCTGGCCATCCTATGTGTGCCAGGTTTCAGAGTAGCAGCCGTGTTAGTCTGCATCTGCAAAAAGAACTGGAGTAATTGTGGCACCTTAGAGACTAACACATATATTTCAACATAAGCTTTCATGGGCTACAGCCCACTTCTTCGGATGCATAGAATGGAATACTTCTTTTTGTCTATGTGTGCTGTTTCACACACCTCCCCCACCCAAGCCTTCCTCTTTGGCCCACAGCTGTTTTGACGGGGTGGCGCTGAGGAAGGAGGGTTTGTTTCTGCGAGGCAGGTGGCGCTGGTGTGGGGGGCAGTGTTTCCACGGGGCCAGGCGGTGCTGGGGGGAAGGAGGGGGCATAAAATAAACATTATTGAAGAAAATCAGTTATACAACTATCAAAACATAAATTATTTTCCTAATATGAAAGTGAAAATCTATAATTAATATTCTTTTAGAATGTGGTGACTTCTATCAATATGGGCAAGAGATCAAGAGATATTGGTAGAAAGTACCCAAGTGGGAGTAAGAAAAGAGCCATATACAATATCATGTAATGTATGTAATATATAATTTTGTTATTATGTATATAGTCATGGAAAGTAAATAATACATGGAAGAAATGAAAGGTGGTTTTTTTAAAGTGTTTTTTTTTTAAGTCATCCCGGCCGGGGCCCCGTCAAAACTGTTCGAATTGGGCCCTGCACTTCCTAAAGCCGGCCCTGTTCCCGCCATATGGAAAAGCTACATAAGGTGGGGTGTGACATCATCTCTTGGCCTCATTCCCCACACAAGAGAACTCCTGGAAACACCTGAGGAACAAAGACTGAACTGGGGGAACTGCTGGTCCCAGGGTAAAGGGATTTCTAGCTTGTGTATGGAAACTTGGGGGACTGCTTGTACCATCAGTCAGGGTGAGAAATTGCTAATTCAAATTCTATCCATCTAGTATGTTAGGCTTAGTTTGAGTTTTTGGTTATCTGCTAAGTAATCTGCTTTGATCTGTTTGCTATCACTTAGAATTGTTGGGATACGTTAGGGTTCAGTAAAACAGCTGGGAAGCTGCTAATGTGCTGCCATGCATTGGGGACAAAGACATAAGCAGGCAGTAATTCTTTGCTTAACAAATAAGTTGCCATATTTTTCCTTTCTCTGTTGCTTGTAAGAATTGACATTGATGCAGCTGCATGAGAAGTGTAGTTGCTGGAATGAATGTCCTTTGTGTGAAAGAAAGTAAAAGAAATGTTATCTCCCCCTCCCTTCCTTTCCCAGCTACATAAACAAGCCCTGGCTTATGGCCCCTTCCTCCCTCCCCGAGAACTGCTCATTGACCCTTCCCCCATACCCTGAGAACTGCTGTTTAGGGAAATTTGTGGCAACACGTTATTGCAAAGAACGGTATTTTCAAGGTAAAAATGCCTCTATGATATGTGTAATACTGTGATAGTGGATGGGGTGGGTATACTAATTGTATGAGTGTTTCTACTACTTAATAAGGGGTTTGGGGGTGTTGTAACGGATGTAGGTGTTTACATACAAACTTAGATAAAAGGCATGTGATGTAAGTAATCCAGTGCTTACTCGATAGTTGGGTCAAGGGGAAGAAGTAACGCAATAAAGAAGCCTGTATTCATATCCGCCTCTGGATCAACCGGCTCCTTTTTAGTTCTAACAATAATTACTTCAAATCTACCTTTCTGCCATTAATAAACTTGTTTTATGCTTTATCTTAATCACTCAAAATGCACTGAAGTGTTTGGGGAAAAGCTGAGCTTGGTTAGCACAGGCTTGTTGTGCACATCTTTCCCATATTGAGGGGAAGGTGAACTATATTAATGAGCTTACATGATACAGATCCCTGTGCACTATAAGATGGGATAATTCTGAATTTATACTACAGCAAGTGTGCAAGGTTAGGGAGCTGGGAAATTGGCTGTTGTCGTCTATCTGTCCTTGAGCAGCTCAGGTAAAGCACTCAGGTAGCTTAGTTAGGTGTATGGCGCCACCTGCTGTCATGTTGGGTGATAACAGGCCCTGGAGAGGCTGGCGGAATCTTCAGCAAAGCCGTGAGAGAAGGGCCAGCCCAGCTTGAGGGTTAGAGGGCACAGCGGTTCCCAGAAGCCCTCCCAGACTGCCCCCTGGGGGTGACAACCCATCACACCCTAGAGTACACAAGTCTCAGCAGGTTTGTCATATCCTGTCCCCTCCCTTTCTCCACCCGAGATATTTCCTGCCTCCCACCACCTCCAGCAGCTCCTACCCTCCTATGCATTTACTGCTCCTCTCCCTCCAAGCAGAACCCACCACCAGCTCCCTGGTAATCCCTTACCTGAGCCAGCTCCATTGCAGCCATTTCCTTCCCTTTGGGAGGATGAAATGATCTGGAGCAAAACGTGGACGTTAATCTGTAGCCTGCCAGGACGAGAAGGGCAATGTGAGAGAATGCAGAGGGGGCTTTTGTCCATTCCACATGCTGATTCCTCCCGGATTTTTCCCTGTTAATGGACACTCTAGGTTCTGCCACACTGTGAAGCACAGAGTAACCTTATTCCAGTACAGGCCTAGCCCCCTCTCACCAGGGTGTAACCCTCTGAGAGATGGTGAAACCCTCCCAGTAACATCCTCTGTTATACTTACCAAATTTGCAGACAATACCAAACTGGGAGGGGTTGCAAGTGCTTTAGAGGATAGACCAGGGAGGGAGAGCTCAGTGGTTTGAGCATCGGCCTGCTAAACCCAAGGCTGTGAGTTCAATCCTTGAGGGGGCCATTTAGGGATTTGGGGAAAAAATCTGTCTGGGGATTTGTCCTGCTTTGAGCAGGGGATTGGACTAGATACCTCCTATGGTCCCTTCCAACCCTGATATTCTATGATTAAAATTCAAAATGATCTGGAGAAAAGGCCTGAAGTAAATAGGATGAAATTCAATTAGGACAAATGCAAAGTGCTTCATTTAGGGAGGAACAATCAGGTGCACACGTACAAAATGGGAAATTCCTGCCCAGGAAGGAGCACTGCGGAAAGGGAGCTGGGGGCCATAGTGGATCACAAGCTAAGTATAAGTCAACAGTGCAAACGGGCAAACATCATTCTGGGATGTATTTGAGGGAGTATTGTAAGCAAGACACAAGTAGTAATTCTTCCACTCCACTCTGTGCGGATTAGGCCACAACTGGAGTACTGTGTCCATCTGTGGGTGCCACATATGAGGAAAGATGTGGACAAATTGGAGAAAGTCCAGAGAAGAGCAACAAAAATGATTAAAGGTCTAGAAAGCATGACCTATGAGGGAAGATTGAAAAAATTGGGTTTGTTTAGTCTGGAGTAGAGAGGACATGATAATAGTTTTCAAGTACATAAAAGGTTGTTACAGGGATGTGGAATAAAAAATTGTTCTTAACCTCTGAGGATAGGACAAGAAGTAATGGCCTTAAATTGCAGCAAGGGCAATTTAGGATGGAGATTAGGAAAAAACTTCCTAACTGTCAGAGTGGTTAAACTCCAGAACAAATAGCGTAGGGAAGTTGTGGAATCTCCATCATGGGGGATTTTTAAGAGCAGGCTGGACAAACACCTCAGGGATGGTCTAGATAATACTTAGTCCTGCCTTGAGTGCAGGGGACTGGCCTAGATGACCTCCCAAAGTCCCTTCCAGTTCTATGATTCTATGAAAAAAGGCCAGAGAAGAGCAGAATCAAAGGAGTCACTCTGAGGGATTCTCCCTGTCACTGTCCCCAAGGCAGCTCTCTCAGGTTAACTAAGTTGTTTGATGCTTTAGCCTTTATCCAGTCTCTCCTGGGAGTGCCCCTTTCATGGGCTGGGCCTAGTTTTAGCTTTTGGGAAGCGTGACCCCGGGGGCTCTGAGACTGGGCCTTCTTGCCTCAGCACATCTTGTTTCTTTCTGTGGCTCCCCAGTGAGTCCCAATGAGTAGATACTCCTCATACAGACTGTGAACATAAGACAGGCCCACTGCCTCAGACCAATGGTCCATCTAGCTCAGTGGCTAATGCCAGGTGCATCAGAGGGAAAGAACAGAACAGGGAATCATCAACTGACCATCCTGTCAACCATTCCCAGCTTCTGGAAACAGAGGCTAGAGACACCATCCCTGCCCAGCCTGCCTGTGACACTGGCAGATGAGGTGTTAGCTCTTACACAAGCCTCTATGTCTTAACTGAACATGGACAAACGCACAGTGGAATCAGTCTGACTCACCTGTGTTTGTATTCTTAAAACAGGTATTTGGATTATAAGAACATTTTTAGACTTCATTAAATGCTTGTGAGTTGCTGCCTGGGTTAATATCTGACTAGTTGCATTGTGAGCCTCTGTGGCTCTGTAAATCACCACACAGGAGGGAGACTTTACCTAGGTGAAGTGCTGATTGGCAACCGAATGCATTACACCCTGCCTGGCAGGAAAGGTCCATCAACACCAGAGAGACTATTATGGGACGTTAAAGAAGACACAAGACTGTTGTTGTGCTCTTGACTTTCCATTAGCTGAGTTTCCAGGACAGAGCACATGGCAGGAAGGGGATGAAAAACCCCATACAGAAGGAACTGATGATCTGTATGCTGCTTGGACTCTGGGGGGCAAAGTTTTTACGCATCAGCAAGAGATCCCCAGCTGCCTAGCCGGGGTTAGTCCTAAAGAATATGCAGAGCTTGCTTATTATAGAAGCTTCTATTACCATTTGAAATTTCAGACTGTAACTCATCTGCATCTATAGGATTACCTGCTTTAACTTTGTAAACAACTCTCCTTTCCTTTTAAATAAATATTAATACAGGTTATGACAGGACTGGCTACAAGTGTTGTCTTTGTTGGAAGATCTAAGAGTCATTTGACCTAAGGAAGTGACTGGTCCTTTGGGACTGGCAGTAACCTGAACATTGCTGAGATTCATAGAATCATAGAATCTCAGGGTTGGGAGGGACCTCAGGAGGTCATCTAGTCCAACCCCCTGCTCAAAGCAGGACCAAACCCAACTAAATCATCCCAGCCAGGGCTTAGTCAAGCCTGACCTTAAAAACCTCTAAAGAAGGAGATTCCACCACCTCCCTAGGTAACCCATTCCAGTTCTTCACCACCCTGCTAGTGAAAAAGTTTTTCCTAATGTCCAACCTAAACCTCCCCCTCTGCAACTTGAGACCATTACTCCTTGTTCTGTCATCTTCTACCACTGAGAACAGTCTAGATCCATCCTCTTTGGAACCCCCTTTCAGGTAGTTGAAAGCAGCTATCAAATCCCCTCTCATTCTTCTCTTCTGCAGGCTAAACAATCCCAGTTCCCTCAGCCTCTCCTCAGAAGTCATGAGCTCCTGCCCCCTAATCATTTTTGTTGCCCTCTGCTGGACTCTCTCCAATTTCTCCACATCCGTCTTGTAGTGTGGGGCCCAAAACTGGACACAATACTCCAGATGAGGCCTCACCAGTGCTGAGTAGAGGGGAATGATCACATCCCTCGATCTGCTGGAAATGCCCCTACTTATACAACCCAAAATGCCATTAGCTTTCTTGGCAACAAGGGCACACTGTTGACTCATATTCAGCTTTTCGTCCACCATAACCCCTAGGTCCTTTTCTGCAGAACTGCTGCCCAGCCATTCGGTCCCTAGTCTGTAGCAGTGCATGGGATTCTGCCATCCTAAGTGCAGGACTCTGCACTTGTCCTTGTTGAACCTCATCATATTTCTTTTGGCCCAATCCTCTAATTTGTCTAGGTTCCACACTGGCCACAGGAGTCGACTAGTTCTCCCTCCCCAGACTGCCGAGGGCAGCCAGGGATAATTAGTGGGTTATGGGAATTAGAAGATGAAAATTCACTAAGAACAAAGATATGTGTGTGTTTATTATTAAATCCCCAGACACCCACCAATCCCCGTCCTCCTTCCGATGAGCTATTAATATCTAAGGGACTCAGCTACTGATCCTGCAGTCAGTTCCTGCCCTTCCCCACTTTCTAAAGCGGCACTTTTAAGAACAGGGCAGGGAAACATGTAAATACTTTGAACCAAATTCCAGAAGCTGCTGAGCATGGAGAAGTTAAAATGAAACCAAGGTTCTGTCTCTCCAAGGACCTGGCCCCTAGTGCAAAATAACAGACACTCCCCAAAAATCTGAAATGGCCACTTCATAGCTGATAAAATGTTATTAATCTGTTCACTTCTGGGAATTACCACTAAGAGAAACAACCCAGTGATGGTGATATCCTGAGGAAAAGATCTCATGTGTCTTTAGATCATACCGATTTGTAAACTGGAACGATATACACTAAAATGCCTAATTCGTGGCCCTACGGCAATTGCCTGGTGTCACTACAGGGCAGAATTAAGGTTGGTGCCTTAGTTGTGAATTTCCATCCCCTAGCATATTGCAATTGCTGTTAAGTGGGTTTGACAAAATTCATTGTGTCTATTTCTTTCTTTTAATTTCAACAGATAGCGATATTTATTTTTAAGCCATTTTTTCAATGTTTACAATTTTAATGTTCAGAGCTGTGGGAAGTTATGGGGGTCGTCAGACAACAATTATTTAATAACAGTAACTATTGAGAGTCCGAAAGCCAAATCATATAACTGTTCAAAGAGAAATTGTCAATGTCACACCCAAACTATACAGTGTAAATATCCTTAAATCAAACTCCACTTTCTCCAGAAGCATTTCTGTATATTACCTATATAAATATTTTTTCATCTGTGTGTGTGTGTGTGTGTGTACAGTGAAATTAACATTTACTGCAATTTATTCATAAAAAACCAATCCTGTCAAGTGTAATTTTAAGTAATGAAGTACTTGAAGTCTTTCATTTCCTAGACTGGAATGTTTCACTTCAGGAGAATCACACCCTCCCTGTGATGTATTTTACTCTCAGTACCGTAACCCCCTCGTGATGTAGCTCCTGTCTGGGAGCTCTGCTGAAGCCAGTGGCATTATGATCAGGTGACACTGACATGAGCAGAGACACATGGGGGAGGGTGGAGGATGAGGTAACATGGAGGCTACCAGAGTTGAACGTGGCCGTAAGAGCAAACACTCTCTCAGCCTCTCCTCTCTCCCACCTCCCAGAGTCAGTAATTGTAAATCGTTCCCTGAAATCTAAATAGCCCCAGTATGAGAGACAGTGATTAACGCAGGTACCTTAGGGGCTGCAGCGCCAACCCCCTGCCTGGATGAGGAGGGTGAAGAATTGCAGTAGAAATGGGTTAGGTTGGGAGAGGGCACAGCCAGTGATGAGCTGCCAAAATCATAAGAACCGGTTCCCTTCTCACCCCAGGAGGGGTCATGGCCCACCCCCCCACAGTACTCCTGCCCCATCCAACCCCCTGCGTTCCTTGACGCCCCCCCCCACCCCAGGGACCCCTGCCCCATCCACCCCCCTTCTCTTTGTCCCCTGACTGCCCCTGGATCCCTTGCCCCTGACTGCCTCCCACCGCCCCATCCAACCCCTGATCCTTTCTGTCTGCCCCACCAGGACCCTTGCCCCTATTCAATCCCCCTGTTCCCTGCCCTCTGACCCCCCAACCCCTATCCACCCCCTCCACCCCCGAACTACCCTGCCCTCTCTCCAACACCCCGTCCCTGCCCCCTTACCACGCTGCCTGGACGTGGCTGGCGGTGCTACAATCTGGCTGCGGCCGGAGCCGGAAGCCCGGGGACGCAGGGCCGGGGCAGGAGTCGCGCGGCCGGAGCCGGAGGATGTGGTGGGAGCCGGGTGACCGGAGCCAGGCGGCTAGCCAGCCAGAGCCAGGGAGGGCCGCGGCCAGAGCCACTCCTCCGGAGCTGGAGCCGGGCACAGCTGGGGCTGCCGCCGCGCCCGGACCCGCACTGCCGGAGCCCGGCCGCATGGCAAAACAGCAGGAGCCAGGCAACTGGAGCCACGGGGCCAGGCAGTGTCTGGAGCCGGGCATCCGGGTAGGTGGGGTTGCCGCCGCCGCAGTGCCCAGACCCGCACTACCGGAGCCGGGTGGCCGGGCCAGGAGTCGCGTGGCCGGGGCTGGGGGGCAGGGGTCGCGGCCGGGAACGTGGGGCCGGGGAGGGACGCGGATGGAGACCGGCCGGGGCGCACGGCCCTCCTCGTTCCCTCTACCCCTACCTCGGCGGCGTCTTCCTGGGCCTGAGCGGGAAGCCTGCTTGATTCTCAGCCCTCCCATGCTCACAGCTGATTCGCGGGAGCAGGGGGGAGGAGAAGCAGGGAGCAGCATTCATGGGAGGTGGTGGAGGCAGAGCTGAGGTGAGCTGAGGCCGCAGCAGGGAGCGCTTGTTAAATTTAGAAGCCCTTTTAGAACCGGTTGTCCCACGTGTGACAACCGGTTCTAAAAGGGCTTCTAAATTTAACAACTGGTTCCCGCGAACCGGTGCAAACCGGCTGCAGCTCAGCACTGGGCACAGCTGATGTGGGACTGGGAGCTGAGTTGACCAAGAGGCCAGAACTCATGGAGGGTTGGGAGAAGAAGTCAACAGGACGGGGTAGAGGCACTTCTGTGTATTTTCCCCATTAACCATTCTGCCATGTATTTAATTTAGAAACTTTTCATTCCCATCTAAACACCTTGGAGCTAAGCTGGGTTGATGCATTTCCACTTACTGTGGTACAGTTGTAATTAGGTGCTTAATCAGATGCTCATGCAGCACAAAGCAGTCAATAATGGGTGTGCTTCCATTCATTAACTTGACTGTGTGCTGTGCATCACTTTGAAAAAAAGATGCTGTGAGGGAGTGTCAAAATTTTAGGCATTAAGAAATGGTAAGTAGGTGTCAGTTCATTTCTCATGCGTTTCTCTCCTAATTTTAATGTCAGTTTTGAATCAGTATTAATACCATGTTGTTTTAACAGCAGTAGGGTCCATTTGTATAATTGTTTGCAAGATTTCATTGGATATTGTGAACCAGCCGTCTTCACCTTTTATTTTCAGATTCCTAAATACACCCCAGCACACCTCTCCTGCCAGACTGCAGGCCCTGTCCGGTGACATGTTCCTTAGAGAGCAAACACCTGATGAGCCCTTTCGCCCTCAAACGCGCATTTGGCTCTTTGACGTTGCTTTATCCGCCCCACCAGAAAACGCTGTAGGGAACCCGGTCATTACAGCCGACCGTCACTAGGTACCGTTCTACCAGCTCTGGGCCGACATTCAAATGGTTCTGTTTGTTTATCTTTCATTCAGCTTCACAATTCTTAGATCCCATTTAAAAACTGGAAGTGAAATAACCGAAGCAAGTTACGAAGGGAGCGGCACATGGCACAGGCAGGGGTAAAACAATAAATGGAAAGAACTGACTATGCAAAAAGGAACATCGCAAACTATCAGAGCCCCAGACCCCCACGCAACTGAACCCACCCCAGCCAGGCATATCAAGCTGGGTCCCTGAAAAATCGCCCAGCCCGTCTGGCAGTGAACGCTGCGTGTTCCAGGCAGAGCTACGGTGTGTGCGTCTGCTCTGCTGACATACTGCTTTGGTACGGAACGAGCCACGGCCACAGGGAGCAGAGACATGGACTCCTACAAAACACAATCCCACATACACCTCCAATGCCGCATCCCCCCCACCTCCCCACTGTCTACCATCCCCTCCCCTACCTCCACATGGCCATTCTCAGCCTACTGCTAACACTTCCTCCCAGCCTTCAGCACTATAAATAAATAAAACATGGTGTTACAAAAGGTACAAAACCTGATCTGGACGTCAGTAAGGCTTTTGATACAGTTCCACATTGGAAACTATTCGTTAAATTGGAGAAGATGGGGATTAATATGAGAACCAAAAGGTCAATAAAGGATTAGTTAAAGGGGAGTCTACAAGGGGGTCATATTGAAGGGTGAGTTGTCAGGCTGGAGGGAGTTACTAGTGCAGTTCCTCAGATCAGTCTTGGGACCAATCTTATTCAACCCTTTTATTAGTGATCTTGGCACAAGAAGTGGGAGTGGGACACAGAGCCGGGAGGGATTGCCAATATGGAGGAGGACAGGAAAATCATACAAGAAAATCTGCATGTCCTTGAAAGCTGGAGTAATAGAAATGGGATGAAAATCAATAGTGCACAAATTCTAGTTGTTAGTCCCCAAGTGCATAATTTTGCAATACGCTGGGGGTTTATCAACTGGAAGTGACAGAGGAGGAGAGAGACCTGGCTGTATTGGTTGATCACAGGATAATTATGAGGTGTCAATGTGATGCGGCCGTGAAATAGGTTAATGCAGTCCTAGGATACATCAGGTGAGGTATTTCCAGCAGACACATGAAAGGGTTAGTACTGTTATACAAGGCACTGATGAGATCTCATCTGAAATATACCTCTACCTTCTGGCCTTAAAGTCTGTGAGTCTATAAGCTGTGCTTTGTGTTGCACAGACACTGATGGAGATCAGGGCCCCATCATGCAGCACATGGCAGAGAACCTGACTGAGATCAGCAGCCCCATTCTGCTGGGCACTGCACAGACAGAGAGGGACAGTCCTTGCCCCAAAGAGATCACAATCCAAGTAGACAACGGGGAGGAGGAAAACAGAGAGGGGCTGTGACTTCCCCCAGGTCACCAAGCAGGTCAGGGACAGAGCCAGGAACAGACCCCGTTAACGCCAGAGCCCCGTCACCCGCAGCTTGGAAAGGTCCCCAGACCCCACTGTATTAGGCTGCAGGAAGAGGTGGTTTGTCCATGGATGCACAGGCTGTCTGGGCAAGGCAGCTCAGCTGCGGTCCCTGCACACAGCTGGGTGTGTGGGTCATGGGTCAGGAGAAGTCAGTGTCCAGCCCTGGGGCTGTGCTCCTGGCTCATACCTCCAGCACTCACTGCTGCCCCTCCCTGACCAGCTGCACTGTTCAGCCAGCCCCAGGCCTCTGTAAGGTCACTGCTCCCCACCCCCTATCCCCTGCAAGCCTTCAAACAGGGACATGGTGCACCAGTACCAATCAGAGTGCACTAGTGTAATTTCTGTCTGTACTAAGGGTTTGCACAAGTGCCTAAAACACCAGGGTGGCAGAGACCTTCAGAAACAGCAGTACAGTGGCACTAGAACCTATTTCTAGCTCGGTCACAGACAGCCTGGGTGACCTTGGACACGTCAATGTTTCTCCTCACAACTTCATTCTCTTTACCCAGCTGCCACTCACTGGGGTCTCCTCTCTCTCCAGAGCTGCTCACCACTACAGTCTGTGTGGGTGTCCCCAGAGCTAAGGCAGGTCAGCTCGGGAATAGTCTTACAAGGGGGGCTGGGGAGTCTCTGTCCCTGGAAGTTTTTAAGAACAGGTAGGACAAAGCTCTGTCAGAGATAATCTACAGATACCTGGTCCTGCCTCAGCAGAGAGAGCTGGACTTGATGACATCTTGAGGTCCTATCTAGCCCTACATTTCATGGATGCCATGCAATATATACGTATAAAACAACATACAGAGAAAAAGCGCACGACAACATGATGTCAGGCCATTCAAAAAACAACAACAAAACAAAAAAATACATTGCACAGCATAAAATGACACAATGCTAAGGAGAAGAAAGCAACACAATGCAAACTAACACACCTTAGGACAAAAGTACACAATGCAAAATAGCTCAACTCAAACCAACATAACACAGACACCAAACAAGCTAAGGCAAAACAACACATCATAAAACTATGCAACACAACATGGTGCATCATAGTTCCAAAAGGCACCGTGCAAAACAGCTCAGCGTAGAACAGGGCACAGCACAAAAGAGAATTATTTCAGTGTAGGCCTGGAAGGGATCTTGAGAGGGCGTCTACTCCAGCCCCCTGTGCTGAGGCAGAACCAAGTATCCCTAGACATTCCCAGACTGGTGTATCTCTAACCTGGTCTTAAAAACCTCCAGTGAAGGAAATTCCACAGTCTCCCTTGGAAGCCAATGCAAGGCAAACACTGAGCAAAACAACGCTGTACACACACACGCTGGGCTTGTGGATAAGTGGAGAGGCAAGAACTGAAACAATCTGGGTTCAATTCCCAGCTTTGCCCCAAATTCTCCATGCAAACTTGAGCAAATTACTTCAGCTCTCTGAGCTTCAGTTTCCCCATCTGTAAAATGGAGAGTCGCCTCCCACCATTGGCCTTCTTAGCCTTTGAGCTTTTAGTGTCAAGGCCTCTCTGTCCCTGTGGGCATGTCCACACTGCAGTCAGACACCGGCGGCTGGCCCGTGCCCGCTGACTTGGGCTCACACGGCTCAGGCTGTGGGGCTGTTTAATTGTGGTGTCCATGTTCCGGCTGGGGCTGCAGCCCAAGGTCTGGCACCCTCCCACCTCGCAGGGTCCTACAGCCTGGCCCCAGCCCGAGCCCAGACATCTACACTGCAATTAAACAGCCCCTTCGCCTGAGCCCGTGAGCCTGAGTCACCTGGCATGGGCCAGCTGGGGGGTTTTAGTGGCAGGGTAGAGATACCCTTGGTGTCTGTTCAGCACCTGTCACAATGGGGACCCTGATCTTGGTCAGTGTCTATGCAAAGCCCTGCACAACAGGGGCCTGACCTCAGTCGGGGACTCTGCAACTCCCAGCATTGCAGGATCTCTGATTTTGTTCGGGTTCCCTGCAGCATCTGGCAAATTGTGGGGGCAGGATCTCTATCAGAGTCTGTGCAGTGCCCAGTACAGTGGTGCGACGTGATCTGGGTCGGGGTCAGTGCAGTGCCAGACCCAACAGGGATACAGATCTCAGTCGAGGTCTATGAAATGCCCAGCACAATGGAGGCAGCAGTTTGGGTCACAGTCATGCGCTGCCTGGCACAAGGGGGGCCATGATCTCGGTCCAGGTCTCAGTTTTACCTGGCACAACAGTGGGGTCTGATCTCACCTGGGGTCTCTTCAGCGCCTGGCAGAACAGGGCCCAGATCTCAGTTGGGGTCTCTGCAGCACCTGGCAGAACAGGGCAACGCTCAGTACGATAAGAGCCCTGATCTCAGTCACACACCTGGAGAGAAAAGTGGGAAGATTTTTGAGCATTAGATATCAGTATTTCAGAACTGAGGAGAAAATGGGGCACAAACTAAATATTTGCCAATATAAGGGACAAGCATCATGTGGGGAGATTTTATGTCACCATTCAACCACTCAAGAGGAAAGAGGGGAAATTTGAGGGGATTATACAGCGATATTCAATCAACAACAGAATGGGATGGATTCTTCTTGCCTCACATTCACATGGCCGGCAGGGATCCCTGAGTGATGTGGCTTTCACAAGGAAGAGGAGTGGGGCTGGAGTGAGGTCACCGGCTATGGGGAGGGGCTGGCAGTGGGGTCTGGGAATGTGACTAGTACAGGGGTCAGCAACCTTTCAGAAGTGCTGTGCCAAGTCTTCATTTATTCACTCTAATTTAAGGTTTTGCATACCAGAAATACATTTTAATGTTTTTAGACTGTCTCTTTCTGTAAGTCTATAATATAGAACTAAATTACTGTTGCATGTAAAGTAAATAAGGTTTTTTAAATGTTTAAGAAACTTCATTTAAAATTAAATTAAAATGCAGAGCCTCCCTTGGACCGGTGGCCAGGACCAGGCAGTGTGAGTGCCACTGAAAATCAGCTCATGTGCCATAGGTTGGCTACCCCTGGACTAGCAGTTGGTGGGTTGAGGGGGGGCTGCTGGGCTGGGCAGGGTGGGGGAGGGGAAGTAGCTGGGAGGGGAAACCTGGGGCTGGGCCGTCTCCATGGGGGACACTTGCTCCTCCCTCCCCTTCCTGGCCCTTCCCAGGCCCCGTTGCCAGCAGAGAGTGGCCCCCCCAGCCCAGCCCAGGTGTCCCTGTCTCAGGCCCCCCCCAGCCTCTGCCCATTCACCCTCTGCCCAGCTCAGGAATCACTCGGGGGAACCATTTCCCACCCGCACAAGGACAAATCCCTGCAGGTGGAAATGGGGGAAACCCCCCAAACCTGAGACCTGAACTGGCCACTGGCAAAGGGGAGAGAAAACGGGGCACAATCGGGGGGGGGGGGCAGGGAACTTCTCAGGGGTTGGGGGAGGGGGGTCACCCTGGGCGCTGCTCGTGGCTCTCTAGGGAGAAAGGGGGCAGGACGGGGGAGGAGGGGGGTCCCCACGGGAGGGGGCAGCGGTAAATCCGAGGGGATCTCAGCCCCCCCCTTTCTCTCCCCGCTCCTCGGGGGTCACCTGCTCCTCCCCCCCCGGCCACGGTTAATGAAGGGCTCTCCCGCTGCGATCTGCGCATGCCCAGAGCTCCAACGGCACCAACCCTTCTCCGGCCGGGAGAGGCTCCAACGGCCCCACGCGAGCCAGGCAGAGCCGCAACGGCCCGCGCGCGTTTGCAACTCGGCTTGTTCTCTCCCCTATCGTCACTTCCGGTCCAGGCAGAGTCAGGAACTACATCTCCCAGCCTGCCCCGGGGCGCTTCTAGCCCAGGTAAGGGAGGCCCCCAGAGCCAGCCAGACCCTCCCACCGCTCATCCTTTCCCCCGGCCCCGCCCCCTCTCCCAGCCGGTGCTTCTCAGACCCCCCTCCCGCCTTTTCCCGGGGAGCAGCAGAGCTGGGGGGGGCTTGTGACCCCCACGTGATAACCGGCCCCCCCCAGCCCAACCCCCAGCCCTGTCCCCGCCTCCCCGCGCTGCAGGGCTGGAGCAGCCCTCGCGCCGCGCTCCCGGCCCCGACCATGGACCCGCTGCCGGCACAAAGGGGCGGCGCCTCCCCGGGCCTGGCCCTGCCCCTGCCCCCGGGCCCCACGCAGGGGGGTTGGGACACGCGGGGACCCACCTCAGCCCGGAGAGGGCTGGGGCTCCCCAGGAGAAAAGCGGGTGCAGCAGCTCCCCGCCCCCAGCCCCTGCATTGGGTGTCAGCTGGATCCCAGCCGCTGCAGCCCGCCCTGGCGAGCGCTGCAGCCCGGGGTTGCAGGGCACAGGAAGGGGCTGGAGCACCTGTGAGCGGGGGGGGGGGGTGTTGCGGGGCACAGAGAGGACTGGAGCGGCGGGTGGGGTGGTGGGGGAGGATTGCAGGGCACAGGAAGGGGCTGGAGCGGCGGGTGGGGTGGTGGGGGAGGATTGCAGGGCACAGGAAGGCATTAACCCTTCTGTGCCTGGCTGGGGGGGCCTTCTCTGGCTGCAGTGGCACCAGCTCAGGTAGGGGTAATTGGGGGGTTGCTGGTGGGTTCCTGCTGGAGGGGGAGGGGCAGGAAATACTGAAGAGGTGGCAACTTCTGGGGAGTTAGGGCTGGAGGGGGCAGGGAATACCCTGGGTGAGGAAGGGGAGGGGGACAGAGTGTGACAAACCTGCTGGGACTTGTTAACATGGGCCTAGATCCTCGGAACAAACACTTGGGTGTTGGGGGAGAAAATTCCCTAATTTGTGAAACAGGAAATAGAGAAACCAACCACCTGGGCAGGGCTGGGAAAACTGACCAGACTTCCAGTGCTGAATCCAGGGGCTGGTGTGACATGGAAAGGGGGCACCCACAGGGAGGTGTAGGGAAGATGTCCCGGCCCCTCACATCCAGCTGCTGGCAGTGGGGAGGGTGTTGGGTTCCCTGCCATGGGGTTGTATCAGCCTCTGGCTAGTAGGTGTGTGATGGATCTGCAGGCAGAGACAAGGGGTCCCTCTTTGTTCTCTCACCGTGATGCCCCCAGGCTGCTCTCAGGACTGGGGGGCACAAATTTTCCAAACGAACCAAAAGTTCCTGCAGTTTTCAAAAGAGGAGAAAAGCAAAATCTGTGATTTCACACTCACAGTGACAAGTGGATAGAAAGTTATCACAGTGACAGGGCCGGTGACTGGGGAATGCCGGGCAGTGCTTGGAGCCAGGACTCTGGCACGAGTTGATCAGAGAGAAGGATCATGGTTAGTAGAAGTTCCCACAGCCAGGGGCCCAACAGCTATTCCCTGGGACGCAGCCCCCAGAGTCCCCAGCCAGGGACCCCAGATACCGCTCAAAGCCCCACCGGCCAGGGAATCCCCACCAGACCATGACTGTCAGGTTGGGAATCCCAAAGGGTTCCCCCCACCAAGAGCCCCCACAGCCAAGACTTGCCTACTGGGAACTCAGTTCCTCACTGCCTGCCTAGGACCCGCCCCGCACACCACCACCAGCAGGATCTGCCCTGCCATTTGTCTGGGACCCCCTCCTCCACCCAGCAGGACCTCCTGATGCTTTTCAGTGGGACCCCTCACTCTGCTTCCCTGGCATCCCCTGACCTAGTGCCAGGGATCCCCTCCCCCAGCTCTGCACACTCGGAATTGCAACGCTCCCAGGAGCCAGCCGGGGAAGCCCAGACGGAGCCCCTGGCACAGCACCAGGCTCCCTCTAACCCCCTGTCCCGCCTCCCCAAGAGACGCCCACCCCGGCTGTTCTGCAGCCAACGGCCCCCAGCGATACCCACCTCCAGGACCCACAGCCTCAGGGCTGGGCACATCAGAACTACCCCCCAACCTCCAGAACCCACCAACCTCACTAGGGTACCCCCTGCAATCTCCTCCCACAGACACCTCCCCCCACCCCCCACAACACTGTTACCTCAGAGTGTCTGCTAAGTGGATAGAGAGTTATCACCGCCCCCTGCTGGCCAGTCACACAGGCAGAGGGAGCCCTGGGGGATGTCTCTTGAACAGGAGAATGGAAGCTCTGGAGAGCAAGAAAGGTAAGAAAAGTCCATGCTCTGTCACTAGCAAATAATGGCCACCATGGATCCACCCCAGAAGTGGCTGCATCTTAGCACAGGGGGAATCAACCCCTCACAGAGGCCATTTGCTATGGGGTTTGGGATACTTCTGGACCCACACTGCACTCAGAGAGACCTCCTCATCCCATGCCAGCTGGAGAAAAAAAGGGTCCAGCCAACTCTCCCGTTACCAGCTGAGAACCACTGATCCCCCAAACAGGGGGAGGCCTCTGGCTTTGATGTGTATTAAAGATACACATCTTTATGTATATTGTAGTGTATTAAAGACTGCACCCTTAGCAAGTTTGCAGATGACACTAAACTGGGAGGAGTGGTTGATACGCTGGAGGGTAGGGATAGGATACAGAGGGATCTAGACAAATTAGAGGATTGGGCCAAAAGAAATATGATGAGGTTCAACAAGGACAAGTGCAGAGTCCTGCACTTAGGATGGAAGAATCCCATGCACTGCTATAGACTAGGGACCGAATGGCTGGGCAGCAGTTCTGCAGAAAAGGACCTAGGGGTTACGGTGGACGAGAAGCAGGCTATGAGTCAACAGTGTGCCCTTGTTGCCAAGAAGGCTAATGGCATTTTGGGCTGTATAATTAGGGGCATTGCCGGCAGATCGAGGGATGTGATCATTCCCCTCTATTAGACATTGGTGAAGCCTCATCTGGATACTGTGTCCAGTTTTGGGCCCCACACTACAAGAAGGATGTGGAAAAATTGGAAAGAGTCCAGCAGAGGGCAACAAAAAATGATTAGGGGGTTGAAGCACATGACTTATGAGGAGAGGCTAAGGAAACTGGGCTTGTTTAGTCTGCAGAAGAGAAGACTGAGGGGGGATTTGATAGCTGCTTTCAACTACCTGACAGGGGGTTCCAAAGAGGATGGATCTAGACTGTTCTCAGTGGTAGAAGATGACAGAACAAGGAGTAATGGTCTCAAGTTGCAGAGGGGGAGGTTTAGGTTGGACATTAGGGAAAACTTTTTCACTAGTAGGGTGGTGAGGAACTGGAATGGGTTACCTAAGGAGGTGGTGGAATCTCCTTCCTTAGAGGTTTTTAAGGCCCAGCTTGACAAAGCCCTGGCTGGGATGATTTAGTTGGGTTTGGTCCTGCTTTGAGCAGGGGGTTGGACTAGATACCTCCTGAGGTCCCTTCCAACCCTGAGATTCTATGATTCTATGAAAGATGTGGCTGGTCTCTTTCATCCGCAAACATTTTAACACAGATAAAGGGGGGAAGAAATGGCTCTCAAAGGAGAGGGGAATGATCAACACTGGGAAATTTAACCCCCTGCAACCTCCAGGATGGACAGTGATTCAGGGCAACAGGTTTCCTCCAAGAAAGGAGAAGTTGCTGGGATTGAGAGACACGGGGAACAGCCCCAAATATGAAAGGATTTTTAACTGACATTTGATAATTACATAGAAATGAAAAAGAAAGAGTGGAAATCTGAGAGATTTTGGCTCTATTTTTGCAAATAATAGAGAGGAAAGTGGAAAATCAAAGGAATTTTATATCAGTTTATATCTGATGTGCAGTAAAATGTCAGTGTTTCACATCAGTATTTGTTAAATGAATAGAAAGGAAATAGGCAACATTTGCAAACATTTTATATCCAGGTTCAAGAAGCTGAGAAAAGGTGTAAAGCTGAGATTTTCTTGGTATTTTATAATTAGAGAGACAGGGGAAAATCTCAGGGCATATTCAATTAGAAACAGACAACTAGAGAGCAGTGGGGCAAACGTTTAGGGTATTTTATATGAATCTTTGAGATTTGCACAGAAAGTGTGTCACAAACTGCGTATTTGATAACATGAGAGAAAAACACCAAGATCTGAGGGGATTTTATGTTGCTGTTAACGAACTGGTGGAAAAGGGGGACTGTTGGACTGGATTTGCCCCCCCGCGTCCCACCGACCTCCCCCCCCCCCGGCCGCACAACTCCGGCTTCTCCCCCCCGCCCAACAACCCCCTCCCCCACAGGGACCCCCGCCGTGTAACGACAGAAACAGGCCCCGATTCCAGCGCGGGGGGGCGGGGCGGTGTGAGGGGGCCCGAGGGGGGGATTTTACGGGACGCTCCAGCGCACGCGGGCAGTGACGGTTCCCCCCCCTCACACGGGCCGCGGGGAGCCCGGGGGGGGGGAGGGGGCGGCAGTGGGGGAGGGGCAGGTGCGAGACACGGACACACACTCACCTCCCCCGCACGGGGGGTTTCCCGGCCCCCCGCAGCGCTACGGAAGCCGCACCCGGACGCCCCGGCCTGGCCCAGGGCGGGGGGGGGGGTGTCTCGGGCCCAGGTGTCTGTTCCCCGCGGCCCGCTCGGCTCTTACCGGTTCTGCCGCGCGCCCGGAGCCTCCCCCCGCAGCGGCCGGAAATGACGCGCACCGCGGGAGAGGGGTGAGGGGTCACGTGACGGGTCCGGTGTAACGAAAGAAACAGCCCCCGCTCCGGATTCCCTACTGGGCTGCACTGAGCATGCGCGGCCGAACGGAGCATGCGCAGTAACCGCCGCTGTCGCCGCTGCCCGCTCTCTGCCCTCACCGCTCCCGGCTCTTTGCTGCCCGCTCCTCGGGGGGTGAAAAGCCCCGGGGGGCAAATCGCAGCAAAACCCCCGCGGCTCCCTCCTCTGCTACAGCGCCGAGCTGCCAACACCCAACTCCCCCCCGAGCCTGCGTGTCCGCCCCCCCCCCTGCCCCCCATCCCCTGCCCCAGCTCAGAGCCTGCCCCCCTCCCTCACCCTCCCCATAGCCTGCAACCCTCCCGCCCCCCAACTCCCCCCCCGAGCCCGCGTGTCCGCACCCCCCCTGCACCCCCATCCCGTGCCCCAGCTCATAGCCTGCCCCCTCACTCAACCTCCCCATAGCCTGCAACCCTCCCGCCCCAACTCCCTCCCAGAGCCCACGTGTCCGCAGCCCCCCGTACCCCAATCCCCTGCCCCAGCTCAGAGCCTGCCCCCTCACTCACCCTCCCCATAGCCTGCAACCCTCCTGCCCCCCAACTCCCTCCCAGAGCCCGCGCGTCTGCACCCCCCCTGCACCCCCATCCCCTGCCCCAGCTCAGAGCCTGCACCCCTCCCTCACCCTCCCCATAGCCTGCAACCCTCCCGCCCCCCAACTCCCCCCCGAGCCCGCGTGTCCGCACCCCCCCTGCACCCCCATCCCGTGCCCCAGCTCAGAGCCTGCCCCCCTCACTCAACCTCCCCATAGCCTGCAACCCTCCTGCCCCCCAACTCCCTCCAGAGCCCGCGCGTCTGCACCCCCCCTGCACCCCCATCCCCTGCCCCAGCTCAGAGCCTGCACCCCTCCCTCACCCTCCCATAGCCTGCAACCCTCCCGCCCCCCAACTCCCCCCCCGAGCCCACGTGTCCGCACCCCCTGCACCCCCATCCCCTGCCCCAGCTCAGAGCCTGCCCCCCTCACTCACCCTCCCCATAGCCTGCAACCCTCCCGCCCCCCAACTCGCCCCACGAGCCCACGTGTCTGCACCCCCCCTGCACCCCCATCCCCTGCCCCAGCTCAGAGCCTGCCCCCCTCACTCAACCTCCCCATAGCCTGCAACCCTCCTGCCCCCCAACTCCCTCCCAGAGCCCGCGCGTCTGCACCCCCCCTGCACCCCCATCCCCTGCCCCAGCTCAGAGCCTGCCCCCCTCACTCAACCTCCCCATAGCCTGCAACCCTCCTGCCCCCCAACTCCCTCCCAGAGCCCGCGTGTCTGCACCCCCCCTGCACCCCAATCCCCTGCCCCAGCTCAGAGCCTGCCCCCCTCACTCAACCTCCCCATGGCCTGCAACCCTCCTGCCCCCCAACTCCCTCCCCGATCCGGCGTGTCCGCACCCCCCCTGCACCCCCATCCCCTGCCCCAGCTCAGAGCCTGCCCCCCTCACTCAACCTCCCCATAGCCTGCAACCCTCCCGCCCCCCAACTCCCTCCCCGAGCCGCGTGTCCGCACCCCCCCTGCACCCCCATCCCCTGCCCCAGCTCAGAGCCTGCCCCCCTCACTCAACCTCCCCATAGCCTGCAACCCTCCTGCCCCCCAACTCCCTCCCAGAGCCCGCGCGTCTGCACCCCCCCTGCACCCCCATCCCCTGCCCCAGCTCAGAGCCTGCCCCCCTCACTCAACCTCCCCATAGCCTGCAACCCTCCTGCCCCCCAACTCCCTCCCAGAGCCCGCGCGTCTGCACCCCCCCTGCACCCCAATCCCCTGCCCCAGCTCAGAGCCTGCCCCCCTCACTCAACCTCCCCATAGCCTGCACCCCTCCTGCCCCCCAACTCCCTCCCAGAGCCCGCGTGTCCGCACCCCCCCTGCACCCCAATCCCCTGCCCCAGCTCAGAGCCTGCCCCCCTCACTCAACCTCCCCATAGCCTGCACCCCTCCTGCCCCCCAACTCCCCCCCCGAGCCGCGTGTCCGCACCCCCCTGCACCCCATCCCCTGCCCCAGCTCAGAGCCTGCCCCCCTCACTCAACCTCCCCATAGCCTGCAACCCTCCTGCCCCCCAACTCCCCCCCGAGCCCGCGTGTCCGCCCCCCCTGCACCCCCATCCTCTGCCCCAGCTCAGAGCCTGCCCCCCTCACTCAACCTCCCCATAGCCTGCAACCCTCCTGCCCCCCAACTCCCTCCCAGAGCCCGCGTGTCCGCACCCCCCTGCACCCCCATCCCCTGCCCCAGCTCAGAGCCTGCCCCCCTCACTCAACCTCCCCATAGCCTGCACCCCTCCTGCCCCCAACTCCCCCCCCCGAGGCCGCGTGTCCGCACCCCCCCTGCACCCCCATCCCCTGCCCCAGCTCAGAGCCTCCCACCCACACTCAACCTCCCCATAGCCTGCAACCCTCCCTCGCCCAACTCCCGACCTGAGCCCGCGTGTCCGCACCCCCCTGCACCCCCATCCCCTGCCCCAGCTCAGAGCCTGCCCCCCTCACTCAACCTCCCCATAGCCTGCAACCCTCCCGCCCCCCAACTCCCTCCCAGAGCCCGCGTGTCCGCACCCCCCTGCACCCCCATCCCCTGCCCCAGCTCAGAGTCTGCCCCCCTCCCTCACCCTCCCCAAAGCCTGCACACCTCCTGCCCCCCAACTCCCCCCCCGAGCCCGCATGTCCGCCCCCCCTGCACCCCCATCCCCTGCCCCAGCTCAGAGCCTGCCCCCCTCACTCAACCTCCCCATAGCCTGCACCCCTCCTGCCCCCCAACTCCCACCCCGAGCCTGCGTGTCTGCACCCCCCCTGCGCCCCATCCCCTGCCCCAGCTCAGAGCCTGCCCCCCTCACTCACCCTCCCCATAGCCTGCACCCCTCCTGCCCCCCAACTCCCCCCCGAGCCCGCATGTCCGCCCCCCCTGCACCCCCATCCCCTGCCCCAGCTCAGAGCCTGCCCCCCTCACTCACCCTCCCCATAGCCTGCACCCCTCCTGCCCCCCAACTCCCTCCCAGAGCCCTCGTGTCCGCACCCCCTGCACCCCCATCCCCTGCCCCAGCTCAGAGCCTGCACCCCTCACTCAACCCCCCATAGCCTGCACCCCTCCCACCCCCCAACTCCCTCCCCGAGCCCGCGTGTCTGCACCCCCCCTGCACCCCATCCCCTGCCCCAGCTCAGAGCCTGCCCCCCTCACTCACCCTCCCCATAGCCTGCAACCCTCCCGCCCCCCAACTCCCCACCAGAGCCCGCGTGTCCGCACCCCCCTGCACCCCCATCCCCTGCCCCAGCTCAGAGCCTGCCCCCTCCCTCAACCTCCCCATAGCCTGCAACCCTCCTGCCCCCCAACTCCCTCCCAGAGCCCGCGTGTCCGCACCCCCCCTGCACCCCCATCCCGTGCCCCAGCTCAGAGCCTGTCCCCCTCACTCAACCTCCCCATAGCCTGCACCCCTCCTGCCCCCCAACTCCCCCCCGAGCCGCGTGTCCGCACCCCCCCTGCACCCCCATCCCCTGCCCCAGCTCAGAGCCTGCACCCCTCACTCAACCTCCCCATAGCCTGCACCCCTCCTGCCCCCCAACTCCCTCCCAGAGCCCGCGTGTCTGCACCCCCCCTGCACCCCCATCCCCTGCCCCAGCTCAGAGCCTGCACCCCTCACTCAACCTCCCCATAGCCTGCACCCCTCCTGCCCCCCAACTCCCTCCCAGAGCCCGCGTGTCTGCACCCCCCCTGCACCCCAATCCCCTGCCCCAGCTCAGAGCCTGCCCCCCTCACTCAACCTCCCCATAGCCTGCCCCCCTCCTGCCCCCCAACTCCCCCCCGAGCCGCGTGTCCGCACCCCCCCTGCACCCCATCCCCTGCCCCAGCTCAGAGCCTGCACCCCTCACTCAACCTCCCCATAGCCTGCAACCCTCCCGCCCCCAACTCCCCCTGAGCCCGCGTGTGTCCGCACCCCCCTGCACCCCCATCCCTGCCCCAGCTCAGAGCCTGCCCCCCTCACTCAACCTCCCCATAGCCTGCAACCCTCCCGCCCCCCAACTCCCTCCCAGAGCCCGCGTGTCCGCACCCCCCTGCACCCCCATCCCCTGCCCCAGCTCAGAGCCTGCCCGCCTCCCTCACCATACCCAACGCCTGCACACCTCCCGACCCCCAACTCCCCCCCCGAGCCCGCATGTCCGCCCCCCCTGCACCCCCATCCCCTGCCCCAGTTCAGAGCCTGCCCCCGTCACTCAACCTCCCCATAGCCTGCACCCCTCCTGCCCCCCAACTCCCCCCCCGAGCCTGCGTGTCTGCACCCCCCCTGCCCCCCATCCCCTGCCCCAGCTCAGAGCCTGCCCCCCTCACTCACCCTCCCCATAGCCTGCACCCCTCCCGCCCCCCAACTCCCCCCCAGCCCGCGTGTCTGCACCCCCTGCACCCCCATCCCCTGCCCCAGCTCAGAGCCTGCCCCCCTCACTCACCCTCCCCATAGCCTGCACCCCTCCTGCCCCCCAACTCCCTCCCAGAGCCCGCGTGTCCGCACCCCTTGCACCCCCATCCCCTGCCCCAGCTCAGAGCCTGCACCCCTCACTCAACCCCCCATAGCCTGCACCCCTCCCACCCCCCAACTCCCTCCCCGAGCCCGCGTGTCTGCACCCCCCCTGCACCCCATCCCCTGCCCCAGCTCAGAGCCTGCCCCCTCACTCACCCTCCCCATAGCCTGCAACCCTCCCGCCCCCCAACTCCCCCCCAGAGCCCGCGTGTCCGCACCCCCTGCACCCCCATCCCCTGCCCCAGCTCAGAGCCTGCCCCCCTCCCTGAACCTCCCCATAGCCTGCAACCCTCCCGCCCCCCAACTCCCTCCCCGAGCCCGCGTGTCCGCGCCCCCTGCACCCCCATCCCCTGCCCCAGCTCAGAGCCTGCACCCCTCACTCAACCCCCCATAGCCTGCACCCCTCCCACCCCCCAACTCCCTCCCCGAGCCCGCGTGTCTGCACCCCCCCTGCACCCCATCCCCTGCCCCAGCTCAGAGCCTGCACCCCTCACTCAACCTCCCCATACCCTGCAACCCTCCTCCCCCCCAACTCCACCCCAGAGCCCGCGTGTCCGCACCCCCCTGCACCCCAATCCCCTGCCCCAGCTCAGAGCCAGCCCCCCTCACTCACCCTCCCCATAGCCTGCAACCCTCCCGCCCCCCAAATCCCCCCCCGAGCCCGCGTGTCCGCACCCCCCTGCACCCCCATCCCCTGCCCCAGCTCAGAGCCTGCCCCCCTCACTCAACCTCCCCATAGCCTGCAACCCTCCTGCCCCCCAACTCCCCCCCCCGAGTCCGCATGTCCGCACCCCCTGCACCCCCATCCCCTGCCCCAGCTCAGAGCCTGCCCCCCTCACTCAACCTCCCCATAGCCTGCACCCCACCCCCCCCCCAACAGCCCCCCCCCGAGCCCATGTGTCCGCACCCCCCTGCACCCCCATCCCCTGCCCCAGCTCAGAGCCTGCCCCCCTCACTCAACCTCCCCATAGCCTGCAACCCTCACACCCCCCAACTCCCTCCCAGAGCCCGCGTGTCCGCACCCCCCCGTACCCCAATGCCCTGCCCCAGCTCAGAGCCTGCCCCCCCCACTCAACCTCCCCATAGCCTGCACCCCTCCTGTCCCCCAACTCCCTCCCCGAGCCCGCGTGTCTGCACTCCCCTGCACCCCCATCTCCTGCCCCAGCTCAGAGCCTGCCCCCCTCACTCAACCTCCCCATAGCCTGCACCCCTCCTGCCCCCCAACTCCCTCCCAGAGCCTGCACCCCAAACAGGGCCGGATTAACCTTTTGTGGGCCCGGCGCTAAACATATTTGTGGGTCCCCATGGGGGAAATGGGGACATGGGGCAGGAGGCAGAGTCCTCAGAGCGAGGGGCTGGCCGGGGGCAACGGGGGATGGGTCATGGCACGGCAGGGACAGCCCAACTCCACCCAGCCCAGTACAAGGGCCCTGTTTACAAACCGGGAGCTGCCAGTCCCCCCTGCCCGGCACCCCTCCGGCTCCCTACGCCCAGCGCCGCACCCCCCAGAGACCCCCACCAACCCCCTGCCTGGCACCCCTCCGACTCCCTACGCCCAGCGCCGCACCCCCCAGAGACCCCCCACAACCCCCCTGCCCAGTGCCCTCCCAGATCACTCCCCCACCCACTCAGAACCCCCCCACAGTTCCTCTCACTGCCCAGTGCCCCCCAGCTGAAGACCCCCATAGCCCTCCCACAACTGCACAGTGCCCCACACCTTCCCACCCAGAGCCCCCTATAGATCCCCTCAGTGCCCAGTGCCCCCCACCACCACAACTGTACAGACCCCCCCACTTCCCAGCGCCCACACACACAGATCTCCCCCACTGACAGCCCCCCAACACACAGAGATCTCCCCACCCCCCAGTGCCCAGCACCCCCCAGACCCACTAGAGACCTACTCTCCCACACCCTAACCCCCAGCCACAGTAGCCGGCCCTGATGGGAGGTGACTGTGTCTGCCAGGCTGAGATGGCAGCGCAGCCAGAGCTGGTCCTGGGGCAGGAGAACTCCGGCCCCTTGGGAGTGGTGGAAGCAGCCAGGCTGGAGCAGGAGCAGAGCCTACCCGGGCCAGGCTCCCTCAGGACCCAGCTGAGCCTCCCCCCCCAGCCCCCGTCCCCTGTGAGTGGCTGAGACTGGCCCAGCCTCTGCACCAGTCCCAGGTGGCTCTTCCCCCGGGGAGGCAGGTGGGGCCCCACAGGTCCCAGGCAGTGGAGACAGCTCAGAGCTGGAGCAGTGCTGGGGAGCGGGGCAGATCCCTGAGACGTGACTCCCGAGATCCCACCCAGCCCACCCACACCCATCGGCCCCGTGGCCAGCAGCCCTGCTGAGCTGCATGGTGGCCCCCAGCTGCTGGGTGATGAGCCCTCTACAGCAGTGGCATAGCCAGGTTCTAACATCAGGGGAGCAAACACATAAAAAGAGGCACCACCCAACATATCGAATTACTAATTACATACGTTTAAATTTGTTATACATATTTATTTTGTACTTAAAATAAAAACCCAAGAATGAGCCAGCCACAGAAGGATTTGCACAGCCGGCATTTTGCAGGAGAACTTTAGATTATACTTAGATATACTTTTGCTTCTAGAAACTAAACGACAGAATACAGTAGCTTATAATTGTCACAAGTTTTAAAAAAAATACCGGCCATTTTTTCCAGTTACTAATTTCATTTTAAAATCAATCAATGAAATGCACTTTATTTATAATAGATCATAATACTAAAGTCACCAAAAAGGCATAACAAATACAAGTTTTATGAGAATTGGTGAGCAAAGATCTCATAGCTCTTCAGGGTTGGACAAAGCAGTAATTTCCCTTAAAGTAGCTTTATTCATGGGGTTTTTAAAAAACAGAAGACATCTCTATGACACAGGTTGGCAGTCTATCATTTTTGAAACACTGAGTACTGAAAGTTAGACTATTTAACCAATTTAAGCTGTACACACACACACACCCTCTCTCTCTTCCTGCTTTCCTATCACCAGTTCTGTTACTACAGGAATGAAATCTAGACATCCTTTTAAAATGAGTTACCTGTTCCGTAACTGGTGTTCTTTGAGATGTGTTGCTCTGGTCTAGTCCACAGTAGGTGTGCGTGCTCGCCACATGCACCGGTGCCGGAAATTTTTGGAGCACTGCTGCGACCCCTGGAATGGCGCCGCTATAGCGCTATAAGGGGAGCTGCGCACTCCCCCCACCCTCAGTTCCTTCTTGCCAGACAGCTCCGACAGAGGGGAAGGAGGCTGGGATGTGGACTAGACAAGAGCAACACATCTCGAAGGACGCCAGTTACGGAACAGGTAACTGTCCTTTCTTCTTCGAGTGACTGCTCCTGTGTATTCCACAGTAGGTGACTCCAAGCTATATCTGATGGAGGTTGGTAGGAGTTTAAGGGTTATCTGGACGGAGTACCACCCTACCAAACCCGGCGTCATCCTGTGCTTGGGAGACGATCGCATAGTGCGAGGAAAAAGTGTGGACAGATGACCACGTGGCAGCCCTACATATGTCCTAGATAGGGATGGGGGTGACATAGGCGGCCGACGAGGCTTGTGCTCTCATAGAATGCGCCTTCACTATAGGTGGTGGGGTAACCCCTGCCAAGTCGTAACACGTGCGTATGCACAAGGTGATCCAGCAGGAAATGCGCTGGATGGAAACTGGTTGCCCCCTAATCCGCTTGGCTGACGCAACGAATAGTTGCAAGGACTTCCTGAACTGCCTGGTTCGGTACAGGTAGAAGGCCAGCACATTAGCCAGGAGGAAGCAGATCGTGAGCGTTTTCGACCACAAACCCCATCCCTCCAGATTTGCAACCATTGGAAATAAGCAAGGAGGAAGCCAGTGGAAAAAATGAATGGGGCCACTCTGGTTATCACCTTGGGGTTAGGGGTGTGCTCTGTACCCCTAAACCTTACCTCCCTTTTCACATATTCACACACAAAAAAGTGAAAGAGCATGCCTCAATCATCCAAAAGATCAGGGTTCGGCAACCTTTCAGAAGTGCTGTGCCGAGTTTTCATTTAGTCTCTCTGATTTAAGGTTTTGCATGCCAGTAATACATTTTAATATTTTAGGTCTCTTTCTATAAGTCTATAATATAGAACTAAACTATTGTTGTATATAAAGTAAATAAGATTTTTAAAATGCTTAAGAAGCTTCATTTAAAATTAAATTAAAATGCAGAACCCCCCAGACCCCTGCAATACGTCAATTTGGCACATTAGCCAGGAGGAAGCAGAATATGAGTGTTTTCGACCACAAACCCCGTCCCTCCTGATTCGCAACCCCATGGACCAGGCGGCAGCAAGTCCTGAGCAGGGGCCCAGATAGTCACGTTGCGTGGCATAAACTGCACCTAGTTGCAAAACAGGAGGGTTGCACAATGTGTCGTCACACCTGTGGCAGATCCTGGCTGCAGCTGAGAACAGCGGCTCCTCCGGCGGCTCCAGCGCTGCTGGCAGCACGTGGTCACCAGGGAGCAGCTGCTGAGCCCGGGCTCCTGCGTCACAATGTGCCAGAGCCCCGCCCCCAGGAGCTGCCCTGCCCCCGGGCTGTGCCAGAGCCCCACCCCCAGGAGCTGCCCCGCCCCCAACTTGTGCCAGAGCCCCGCCCCCAGGAGCTGCCCTGCCCCCGGGCTGTGCCAGAGCCCCACCCCCAGGAGCTGCCCCGTCCCCAACTTGTGCCAGAGCCTGGGATCCGTGTCACAATGTTCCAGAGCCCTGCCCCCAGGTGCTGCCCCATGTTGGGTCTCTGGGATTTGTTCTCCTGCCTCCTTCTTCCCAGCACCCCCTGCTCCCAGCTGCTCCCTTCCTGTGTCTGCAAACACCCCCCCGGGTGGGCTGCGGCGCTCGCTGGGGCTGGCTCCAGTGGCTGAAGTTCCCTCCATCTCTGCTCACCTGGGGGTGGGGGAGGGACGAAGAGAGGAGATGTGCCCAGGGTGTAAAAGCAGAATTAGGGGGCAGGGAAAGAAGGACTGTTTGACAAGGTGGGTTTTTTGCGAGGGGGCGGGTGTGATCCAGAAGCCCGGGACACTCTCACACACACTCTGCCCCGGGACTCTCCTGGTGCACCGAGACTGATCAACCCCGCGCCTGCCCCACTGAAGAAGTTGGGCAGCAGAGGCTCAGGCAGATTGAGGGAAACCCCCTGGGTGTCCCAGTGTTGGCCAGGGATCGTACAGCACCTAGCGCAATATGGGGTCCCCGAGCCGTAACTAGCTATTTTTGTGCCCTAAGCAAGAATATAAAATTACGCCCCCCCCTGCTGTGCCACCCAGCCCCCTTGAAACACCTACCCAGTGCCGCCCAGCCCTGTGGAAACACCCTCCCCAGTGCCGCCCACCCCACAGAAACAAACTCTCCTTCCCCAGCGCTGCCCCCCCAAAACAGCTGTGGGCCGAAAAGGAAGGTTTGGGGGTGGGGGAGAAAAAACGGCCCCCATAGGGTGACCAGATCACAGCAGTAAAATTCCCCAGAGAAAGAAAGAGTGGAACAAAAGAATAATAAAGGCACCTCAACTTTTCCTCATTTATGGAGGACAGTCTTATAATATGCATCCAGATCTCCTCCAATCACACAAGCTGAAAATTGTTCCACTTTACTGCAGCTCTGTAACCATATGGGAACCAGTCCTGTCTGTGTTCTGTGCACATCCAAAATTCCTGCTGAATGACCCGCCCTGGGAGCAAGTTACCAGTGACCCAGGGCTAGGGCGGAAGGAGGGTGCAGGTGTGTGGTGGGAAGCCCAGGGCTGGGGCAGCAGAGGATGTGTGGGTGGGGGAGCACTGGTGGGGAGGGGGTAGCACAGAGCTGGGGCAATGCGAGGTGTGTGTGGGGGAGAGCCCAGGGCTGAGATGGGGGCAGCCAAATATTTTTTTGCTTGGAATGGCAAAAAACCTAGAACCAGCCCTGCCTCCACGCACTGTGAGGTAGGTAGGAGCGGATCATTATTATCCCTACTTGAAAGAGGGAGAAGCTAAGGCTGAGAAAGGAGAATTGACTTGTCTTAGGTCACACACCCAGTCAGTGGCAGAGTTGGGAATAGGACCCAAGAGCCCTGATTTTCAAACTAACCTTCGGATCTTGAATTTCAGACACTGAATGACCTGAGTAAAGTGCTCTCAGATGAGCTCCAGACCAACAACAGTGACAGTAATTATTCAGCAAGTATTTGAGGAGAACTGCAATGTTGGAGGGAATCGTGAACTGCTCAGAGACCATTAATGCAGAGAAGCAGCAAAGTTAATCAAACACAGAACTGGTTCTGACTTATTTACTTGTTCTAAAAGAGACCAACAAGGACCTGAGTCTCCTCCCTGTCAATAACCCCCTGCTCAGCCAATCAGGTTAGAGACTGAGGGCGGGAGGCTGAGGGTTCTCACCAGAGAGCCCAAAGGATGGCCCAGGTCACTGATGGGGATCACTGCCCGAGCTCTATTTCAGCCCCACATTTTTGGGTGGACCTCCCACAGTGGGAGCTGCAGAGCCCTCCCCTGCAAAAAAAAACACACACACCCTCCCTCCCTCCCGGTGTTGGGAGGGGAACAGGTAAAAGGACAAAGGAAGCAAGAGAAAAAGAGGAGGGAGGAAGAGGGGAAGCAAAAAGGACAAACCCCAATGTCCCCAGTGATTCTAAGGGGCAAAATCCCAGGTGCAGAATAAAGTTCTGCCTCCTTAAGCTCGTGTTTTCCAAGCCTAGAATTCAACTGTCACCAGATGGATCAGACTGAACAGGTTTCAAACCTCCAGGAGGCTCTTACTTTCTAAACAGGGACGGCTGTTTTCTAGTAAAATCACTAAAAGGGAAGGAGAAAACTCGAAAGAGGTTCCTCCTGGCGCTCACGTCCGTGAACCCGAATACTCTGTCAGTCCTCAGAGAGAGACCTGGAGAAGGAGACTTGCTGCAGCAAAGCCACAGGGGTCTCTGAAGTTTTCCTGGCCCCTCGCCCCCGTCCTGCCTGGCTGATGTCAGCATCTCTCTGTGAGGTCACCACCTCCCCACCACCTTGGACCAATAGTCTGAGGTCCTGCAAAAAGGCCTTTGTGATGTCACTGCCACACCCCTCCCTTGCTGGGCTAATGTCCTGCCCCTGACCAGGCACTTTGCAGGTTTGAGCTACTCCCTGTGGATCACCCCACTCCAGGAGCGTTCGTTCTAGGCAGCAAGCCGGCTGGACAGGAAAACATCAGACGCTGCTCCCAGTGCTACACTCGGTTTTTCAGAAATTAGTCGACTTTATGGCCAGAAGAGACCATTAGAGCATCTAATCTGATCCTCTGCATATCACAGGCCTCCTGTAGGACACAATAGCTACTTTGGGGGCAAACACATTCCAGAAAGGCATCTTGTCTTCATAAAATGACATCAGGAGATGGAGAATCCACCACTTTCCTTGGTAGCTTGTTCTTGTGGTGAATCATCCTCGCTGTTGAATTTTTGTGCCTTAGTTGTAATATGAATTTATCTGTCTTCACCTTCCAGCCATTGGGTCTTCTTATGCCTTTCTCTGCTAGATTAAAGAGCCCTTAAATACCCAATCTTTTCTCTCCATTAAGGCACTTCAATTAAGTCACCTTTCAATCTTCTTTTGATAAGCTAATCAGGTTGAGCTCTTCCTATAGCTCACTAGAAGGTATTTTTTCCAGTCCTCAGAACATTAGGTGGCTCTTTGCTGCCCCAGCTCCAATTTCACAACATCTTTTTCAAACGAGGACACCAAAACTGGAGGCAGTATTCCAGTATCAGTCTCACTGATGCTGTGTCACCTCCTGTGAAGTTATTGATATAATCTGTAACTGTATAGATCACCATTGCGACCACCAATATTTGCAGCCAATATTACAGAGAAGTGGTTGTGTAAGGGGGTCTATGGAGAGGTTCTGACTGGCAGATTATAATGATGCTATCTCTAGACGTGTATCGTTTTTTGTAGTTGATATTATGAATATTGGCTCTATGCTGCCTGTATTTCAAACTTGTGCTCTGCTTCAGGGAATGATCCCTTTGTTTAATTGATGAAAACATAAACTAGACACTTAGAGGATTAGAACTGATTTCAGCTGATGGACAGGTTTGCTAGGTTTTTATGCATTTGGACAGTGAAATGTTGAGTGTTCACATTCATTTCAAGCATCCTTGTACGGTGGAGCTCCTGAACATAATGGAGAATAGAAATGAAATTTTTTTTCAAGAGGGCACCTGGGTTTGAACCAAGGACCACTTGATCTGCAATCAAACACTCTACCATTGAGCTATACCCCCATTACAACAGGAGTATGGATCTGTGATCTCCAGGACTTTGAAGGACAGACCCTGCATCATCGAGCTCCTTTGTCATTCGCAGACCACAGGTGGTTTTAAAAATGGGGTTTGATTAAACTTCTTCAATGTGGTCAACACCACAGCTTGCACCCCCACTGATATAGCTTCTCCCCAGGACAGAGCTGCCACCTCCTGGGGAAGTGGATTGACTACACCAACAGGAAAACTCTCCCCCCTCAGCATGGAGCAGTGGTTCTCAAGCTATAGGTCAGGACCGCAAAGTGGGTCGTGACCCTGTTTTAATGGGGTCACCAGGGCTGGCATTAGACTTGTTGGGTCCTGGGGCTGAAGCCAAAAGTCTGAGCCCCCCCACCCAGGGCTGAATCCCTCAGGCTTTGGTTTTGCCCTCCCCCCACTGGGGCTCAGTCTTTGGCACTCCCCCCCCTCCCCGAGTGGACGGGGCTTGGTCCCTCTTTCCAGGGCTACGTATTAAGTTATTTTGGCAGAAGGAGGTTGCAGTGAAAGGACGTTTGAGAAACCCTGGCACAGAGCATCTCCATTACTGAGCTGCAGCAGCATAGACTCACTGTTTGAAACATTGACCTGGCCTTAGCCTCTGAATATGTCTAGGCTTGGCTCCCTATGGCACTGTTGTGATCAGACCCTGAAAGTACAGCCACGGAGACACCACACACCAGCCTTGCCTAGCTGGCAAGGATCAGACCTTCACAGAAAGGCACCCATGGTTTTCTAGCCCAGCTACCTAAGGCCTCAGCCACAACCAACTTAACAGAGGGGCCTTTCTACACTCTGGTTCTGTTCTCACTGAAGGGTCATTACAAATTGTTTGCTCAGACCAGCTTCCCCAGCACACTCACTGCTGTGCAGCTCTGTACGTGTGGCCATGGCTGAACAGCAAGAATTCCTGCCCATTTCCCCAGTGGCTGGAGCATGGCTACAGTGTGTTTGTGGTTAATGATGTTGCTGTAGATTGTTCATTCCCTGCCTTGGCAATTCAGACAGTCCCTTTTCCCGTTGTATTGCCAGCACCTCTGTGAGTCCAATAACAGAGGCAGGTTTTCTCTGGGCACTGAGATTTTTGAGGGCGTTGGTGGCTCCTTCCTTTCCTCACCCTGGAGTAAACTCAGCTTTTTATTCCATCCTTGATGACTCATGGAATAACAACAGCAGCATGAAGAGGAGAGTGAATATCTCACTCCCGGGGGGAACGTGGACGCATCCCCTCTGTCTGACCATTGCCATTGCAGGAGAGAAGGTTTCATTGGAATCGAATGTCCTGGCTCAGACAATAGACACAGGGAGGTTTTGCTGTTCATGGATCTGTGTGTTGTATCGGGAAACAGAGACGAGACAAGGCTGCAGTGAGGCGTCTCAGGATAGTCCCGGACCGCTGCTTTTATTCTCTTTCTTACAGACTGGTTACTCAGTATTACATGATTGACATCACACAGGTTACTTATTACTATATGATTGATACACCTGTTTACTTCATTCTGATTGGTTAAGGCTGGCTTTCCTGGTTAAGGCTGGCTTTCCTCAATGGGCCATTGTCTTGTTTAACAGAATGTGCATGCTGTACTTGTACTATTGAATGGTTCAATGCAGAGACAGCGTGGCTTGCCAGCACTTGTACCTACATCTCACCCTTTTTTGTTTTGTTAACATGACTAATACTTACGAGGGGGCCCTGGGTTGGTCCACGGGCAGCACTTAATGAAGAGAGAAACAAATGAGGGGACACATTGAATGCCGCAGCAAAATAGCACAAGTAAGAGTACAGTGAGTCCCCCAAAGGGGACAAGCTGATGCAACCACCCAGTGTTAGGAAGCCATGAGGAGAGCCAATCCCACCATCCCGAGAAGGGGTCTGGATTGTATTTGATTTGATCTGTTAAATTTTTAATAATATTAAGCTGATATTCAACTGAATGATGATGATCAGAAATATTAAAGCAACACATATCATTAACCTTTTCACATCCATAATGATGCAGCATAAGTAAATAATCTTATCCGCCTTAGTTTGCTCTAATACATGTTCAGCCTGCCGTGATAAAGCTTTGACCTGCCCCCAAGTTATGGCAGCGTTAGGTGTGCCATGCTTTCGGGCCTTGTCAATCTTGTCTGCCCTATCCGTCAGGGTTAGACTGAAATCCGGAATGGGATTCTTTAGCCCCTGATGCCAGGCCATCTCTCCACGGCTTCACAAAGTGAGCGGGAACCCACACAGGGCCGGTTTCAGTTGACACTGCTCCGTAGCCCCGGCCCCAGGTGATGAGTGGCACAGGCAGGCTCCACTCTGGTCCTGGCAACTTGCGATATATCACCTTCGGCGCCGGAAGGGGCTCGGTCTGTCTATAATGGTGCTGGGCTCTAGATAAAAACTGATTATTAAACGAAGTTAAATTCAAATGATTCAGAGTAAACAAGACACGAGCCAGCCATTCTTCCTTATCTGGCAAGGATAGGGGCACTCCTCCTTTTTGTTTTTGTTTAGTAAGGTTTTCAAGGCAATTTGCGGGATAATCGGAATGGAATAAGCGGCCATCATTTTATGTCCCAGATAAAGGAAGGGCTCTATACATTGTACCTTTTCTGGGGCTATCTGAAGGCCGTATTCCTGGAGCATATTTTGCAGGTCAGTTTTCCATGAAGGAGGGAGTTCTGGTCCTGCTATGAGGATATCATCCATATAATGGTAAACCTTAAGCATAGGGTACCATTTGCGAAAGGGTAAGAGAGACTGATTCACATAATACTGACAGAGGGTGGGACTGTTCAGCATACCTTGGGGAAGAACTTTCCAATGGTAGCGTTCCGTTGGCTGACTATTATTTAAAACAGGGATAGTAAATGCAAAGTACTTTCAATCACGGGGGAGGAGAGGGATAGAGAAAAAACAATCCTTAAGATCGATTATTGCTAACTGATAATCGTGTGGTATAACATTTGGATTCGGGGTCCCACATTGAAGGGCTCCCATAGGTTCCATAATTTTGTTTATAGCTCGGAGATCATGTAATAATCGCCAGCGGCCAGATTTTTTCTTAATAACAAAGACTGGAGTATTATATGGGCTAGTAGTAGGCTCAATATGTCCCTCGGTTAATTGTTCCTGAACTAATTCCTTAAGGGCTATTAATTTTTCCTGAGGGAGTGGCCATTGCTCAACCCACACTGGGACGTGGGTTTTCCATTCCAGTGGGAGGGCAGTGTGTGAGGAGCATTGACGTGTCATGGCACCACTAGGGAGGCTCCCAGCTGAGACAATAGGTCTCGCCCCCAGAGATTAAGATCAATTGGCAAAATGCACGGACGAATTTTTGCAACCTCTCGCCCCTCTTCACTATCCCATACTGAGAGCCAATTGGTGCTTTGTCGGGAAGATTGCGGGCCTCCCACTCCCCAAACAGAGGGGGAAACTTCGGAAGGCCAGGAAGGGTCCCAATGCTTTTGTGCAACTACTGAAACATCCGCTCCAGTGTCTAGCAATCCATAGAGCTCCTTACCGTTGATGGTATACTTACGGGTCGGCTTGTGGGTTCGGATATGTTGTAATACTGCAGCAATCTGTGGATGAAAAAGGAGACCTTGCTCCAGATTAACGCGAGTAGAACCAAATCCGCCGGCACGACTCGCCTGGCCGGGTCCGGCCGGCGCTGTGTAAGGTAAGATTAGCAGTTGAGCCCAAGAGTCCCCCGCCTTTAATTTGAGGGGAAGGTGACTCCAAATTTGAACATAGATAATGCCGGTGTAATCAGAATCGATAACTCCGGGCACTATCATAATAGACTGACTGCTGGCAGATGAGCGAGGCAAAATCAACCCAAATGTATCCGGGGGAAGCGGACCCGAAAGCTGCGTAGGCATGAGGAGTACATCACCAGGAAGAGGGGATTGTATATCTACTGCATTAATAAGATCCAAACCAGCACTGCCTTTAGTGGCTGGTCGAGCGGCCATGGCAGGCAAGGCTCCCTCCTTTAAACCGGGACTGAAGGGGGGCCCGGTCGAAAGTTTCCCGAATTATCTGGGGTTGAGGAGCGACATTGATTAGCCCAATGATATCCTTTATTACATTTTGGGCACTTTTTAGAAGGACGGCCCCCGGTGGTGTTAGTTCCGCCCTTATGAGCGCCACCTCCTGGGGCCCGGCACTCCTTTTTGAAGTGTCCAGGTCGCTGGCAGTTAAAGCAGTTACCTGTAGGTTTGTTACCTTGACGGATTGCTCCCGCCAACAGTGCCATAGCGTGGGTCTGAGTGCCCACTTCGGCACATGCTTGTAACATATCAGCGAGTGTATAATTAGGGCGGTGGATGATAGTTTGGAGAATTTTCCGACAGTCAGCATTGGACTGCTCATACGCTAAGCGTAAAAGGAGTTCCGTCTGAGCATCTGGATTGTCAATTTGGCGTTGAACAGCCTCCTTGAGGCGATCAACGAAATGATGATAAGGTTCCGTAGCTTGTTGTTTAACATTTGTGAATGATCGAAGGGGCTTGCCAGAGGCCGGAACGCGCCGAAAGGCTCTTTGAATACACATTGCCGTGCGGTGAAAAGATTCCATGGGCAATATAGATTGTTGTTCTATGGTGGCAAAAGCTCCCGTCCCATATATTTGCTCAGCAGTATTCTGCACGTTACTGAGTGCTAGGGCTGCCAACCTAAACTCATTATCCCATACCACGTACTGTGCAGGGGAAAGGATCATATGAAATAGATGTTTCCAATCCTCCGGGATCATGGTATAACCACTGGCGATCCCTTCTATCATACCCTGCACATAAGTGGAACGCAGCCCTGACTCACGTACAGCTTTGTTAAGCTCCCGAAGAATAGAGTACAGGATGGTGGAGTGTCGAGCTACTACTTCACCTGCCTCATTGGGAGGGTCATAAGACAGAGGAAACACCAAAGGGATTTCTCCCTCCCATTCTTCCAATAAGGGGTCCTGCCCGCTTGCCCGCGCCGCCGCAAGGGCGGCACAGACAGCGCCCTGATGAAGGGACTTCTGCCCCAGGGTGTCCACCACTGGTGTAGAAGTTTTTGATGCTAAAAAAGGGGCTGGTGGGAGCACTCGGGGATAGGCGGGAGGTGCCTTCACCGAGAGCAAGGGAGGTGCGGAGGGGGACGCCTCTTTTCGTAATCTCCCCACCGCAGCTGAACAGTGCTGCCACAACAAAATATGTTGGATCTCGGCTCGAGGTTCCCTAAATAACGCCTCTCCGATCTTTATCCAATCGGAGTGATCTAGGGAGCCTCGGTTCGAGTACCATGGGCACTTATACTCAATCACTCGGAGCAATTCCTCCAAGTGCCATAACGATACTGCAGTACACCCGTCCTGTTTGATAAGTTTCAATAACTCTTTTGCATGATCTTTTTGCTCAATGGATAAGTCCCCCCCCATACTCACGAGGGAGCGCGTTGCGCTGTGGTGCACCAAGGCTAAGCCAGCCGATGAGTCGGGGGTCTTGCGTCTGGATCACGTCGGGGTCACCAGATGTAGCAACGGGAAACAGAGACAGTGTTGCAGTGAGGCGTCCCAGGATAGTTCAGGACCGCTTCCTTTATTCATCTCCTATACACACAGGTTATTCATTACTATATGATTGATACACCTGTTTACTTCATTTCTGATTGGTTAAGGCTGGCTCCCCTCACCGGGCCATTGTCTTGTGTGACTAAGCTAGCATAGCAGAAAGTGCATACTATACTGTGCTATAGCATGGTTCAGTGCAGGGACAGCGTGGCTTGCCAACATTTGTACCTACACTGTACCTACAGATTTCCTCCTCCAAACCTGCCTCTCTCTCACCTGGAGTTCACAGCACTAAGTACCGGCTCGGGGCTTTTTTCCTGGGTTACATGATCCCAACTTTAGTTTTGAAACAGACACAGGCAGGCACAAGCTCACCCTCAAACAGCAACACCACATAAACCACAAAACCAACCCAATATTACAAACCTCCGGGGAATCACAGGGGCAAACACTCACCGCTGGAAGCCCCAGCAGCTGCTCAGGTGAGTGAGGTCCACTGCAGAGATTCCTGTCTCCCACCGGGCCAGAAGCTCCCTCCTGGTCTCCTCCAGGTGAGTGCTGGGGGTGGGGGAGGGGGAGGGGAAGGAAGGCTGAAAAGCACATGTGCCTTCTCCCCCCTCCCGACCTGCAAGTACAGCCAGGGGCCGCCTCTGCCTCAGCCGGCCAGCGTCTCTAGTTGCCTAGCAACAGCTGCTGCTTCCGGGAGACGCAGAGCTTTGCTTCCGGGAGAGACGCTGCACCGCGGGGCCCTCTCAAGGGCGGGGCCCAATTCGGGGGAATCGGGCAAATCGGCTTAAGGCCGGCCCTGCAGCTATTGAATGTCCTCCCTATGCCCCTTGTGTCACCAGAGCACATCCATGCTAGCAGTTCTTGGATGGCCACAGAGAGCAGTGCACTGTGGGCAACTATCCCACTGTGCAACTAGCTGCAGGGTGTTTTGGGAAGGGTTTGCAATGCCTCACGGGCTGGTACAGCATCACATGATGCAGGTTTCTCTATCCCACCATTCCATGGGCATCTTACTAGATTACCAGCTGCTTTTCAACTGCAGTGTGTGTGGCGGGGTAGAGACTGTTTGTGTTCTGGGGAGAGACAGTGTGTGTGCTGGGGAAGAGTGAGTGTGTTGAGCTAGGTAGGAGCGGATCATTATTATCCCTACTTGAAAGAGGGAGAAGCAGGGGCGGCTCTAGAAATCAGGCTGCCCCAAGCAGCGTGGTGCGCTGCGCCGCCCTTCCCCGGTCCTGCGGCGGGTCCCCTCTTCCCACGGCTCCGGTTAAGCTCCCGCAGGCATGACTGCGGCAGGTCAACCGGAGCCCGGGACGAGCGGACCTGCCGCAGGCATGACTGCGGCGGGTGCCGTGGTCCCGCGGCTCCGGTTGACCTGCCGCAGGCATGCCTGCGGGAGCTCAACCGGAGCCGCGGGAAGAGGGGACCCGCCGCAGTCATGCCTGCGGCAGGTCCGCTCGTCCCGGGGCTCCGGTGGACCTCCCGCAGGCATGACTGCAGCAGGTCCGCCAGCCCAGCCTCCCGCCCTCCCCGGCGGCAGGGGACGCCCCCTACATTTTGCCGCCCTAGGCACCAGCTTGTTTTGCTGGTGCCTAGAGCCGCCCCTGGGGAGAAGCTAAGGCTGAGAAAGGAGAATTGACTTGTCTTAGGTCACACAGCCTGTACAGTGGCAGAGTTGGGAATAGGACCCAAGAGCCCTGATTTTCAAACTAACCTTTGGATCTTGAATTTCATACACTGAATGACCTGAATAAAGTGCTCTCAGATGAGCTCCAGACCAACAACAGTAACAGTAATTATTCAGCAAGTATTTGAGGAGAACTGCAATGTTAGAGAGAATCATGAACTGCTCAGAGACCATTAATGCAGAGAAGCCGCAAAATTAATCAAACATAGAACTGGTTCTGACTTATTTCTTTGGTCTTAAAAGATACCAACAAGGACCAGAGTCTCCTCCCTGTCAATAACCCCCTGCTCAGCCAATCAGGGTAGAGACTGAGGACGGGAGGCTGAGGGTTCTCACCAGAGAGCCCAAAGGATGGACCAGGTCACTGGTGGGGATCACTGCCCGAGCACTATTTCAGCCCCACATTTTTGGGTGGACCTCCCACAGTGGGAGCTGCAGAGCACTCCCTTGCAACACACACACACACACACCCCTCCCTCCTGATGTTGGGAGGGGAACAGGAGAAAGGACAAAAGAAGCAAGAAACGAAGAGAAAGGAGGGAGGGAGGGAGGAAAAGGGGAAACAAAAAGGACAAACCCTAATGTCCACAGTGATTCTGAGGGACAAAATCCCAGGTGCGCAATAAAATTCTGCCTCCTTAAGCTCATGTTTTCCATGTCTAGAATTCAACTGTCACCAGATGAATCAGACTGAACAGGTTTCAAACCTCGAGAAGGCTCTTACCTTCTAAACAGGGACGGCTGTTTTCTAGTAAAATCACTAAAAGGGAAGGAGAAAACTCGAAAGAGGTTCCTCCTGGCGCTCACGTCCGTGAACCCGAATACTCTCTCAGTCCTCAAAGAGAGACCTGGAGAAGGAGACTTGCTGAAGCAAAGCCACAGGGGTCTCTGAGGTTTCCCTGGCCCCTCGCCCCTGTCCTGCCTGGCTGATGTCAGCATCTCTCTGTGAGGTCACCACCTCCCCACCACCTTGGACCAATAGGCTGAGGTCCTGCCAAAGGCCTTTGTGATGTCACTGCCACACCCCTCCCTTGCTGTGCCAATGTCCTGCTCCTGGCCAGGCACTTTGGAGGGTTGAGCTACTCCCTGTGGATCACCCCACTCAAGGAGCGTTCATTCTAGGCAGCAAGCCGGCTAGACAGGTAAACATCAGATGCTGCTCCCAATGCTACACTCAGTTTTTCAGAAATGATTCGACTTTATGGCCAGAAGAGACCATTAGAGCATCTAATCTGACCCCCTGCGTATCACAGGCCTATTGTATGACACAAGAGCTACTCTTGGGGCAAACACATTCCAGAAAGGCATGTAGTCTTTATGAAATGACATCAGGAGATGGAGAATCCATCACTTTCCTTGGTAGCTTGTTCCTGGGGTAAATCATCCTCGCTGTTGAATCTTTGTGCCTTAGTTGTAATATGAATTTGTCTCTTTTCATCTTCCAGCCATTGGGTCTTGTTATTCCTTTCTTTGCTAGATTAAAGAGCCCTTTAATACCCAATCTTTTCTCTCCATTAAGGCACTTCAACACTTCAATGAAGTCACCTTTCAATCTTCTTTTGATAAGCTAAACAGGTTGAGCTCTTTCAGTAGCTCACTAGAAGGCATTTTTCTCCAGCCCTCAGGACATTTGGTGGCTCTTTGCTGCCCCAGCTCCAGTTTCACAACATCTTTTTCAACTGAGGACACCAAAACTGGAGGCAGTATTCCAGTATCAGTCTCACTGATGCCGTGTCACCTCCTGTGACGTTATTGACATAATCTGTAACTGTATAGATCTCCGTTGCGACTGCTGTTCTATATTTGCAGCCAATATTGTAGAAAGGTTGTCGTGTAAGGGGTCTATGGAGAGGTTCTGATTGGCTGATTATAATGATGCCATCTCTAGATGTGTATCATTTTTGAAGTTGACTTTATGAATACTGACTCTATGCTGCCCGTATTTCAAACTTGTGCTCTGCTTCCAGGGAACACCCCAGCCAGACAAATTGGTGTCAGTTCTGCCTAGCCTGCTTGATGGCCCATTAAGGACCATCAGCTACACAATTGACCCATTGAGAGAAGGCAGATACGCCTTGTGACTCAGCAAGGTCTGCAGGGACCTGCCTATGGACAGAACTCTAAGGTTTTTCTATGCCATGTGCTTAGGGAAGATGTATTTTCCATGCCCTGGTTCCTCGCTGACCCAGAGAGAACAAAGGAAGACGAAAACAAAAACCTTCCCCCACAGATTTGAAAGTATTTTCTTCCCTTATTGGTCCTTTTGGTCATGTGCCAACCAGGTTATCTGAGCTTTTTAACCCTTTACAGGGTATTTTATGCTACCTGTAGCTATACGTTTATGACACCCTGTAAATAGCAATCTGCAGAACCTGATTCTGAGAAAGGGCAGGGTGAATTGAAGTGGCTTTGTTGCGTCGCAGGAGCAGGAACGGAGTCTGACAACCAAGTGTGATCATAGGCAGAGAGCTCGTTTATTCCACTCCAGCATGCTCTTATATACAATCATATCAAACAATCAGGCAATAACTAATTGGTTGATTAAATTAACACAAAAACAGCTGTGACCTTGTGGGATAATTATCATCCTACACACCTGTCTAACTTATCTCACATTTCTTTTCCCACACCTTCCCCCTGTATTCAAAAATCAAAAGGAGAGGGGAAAAGAAAGAAAAGAAGAAAACATTTCCAACTCATAACAGCATAACACTATAACCTATCACAAACCAAAATTAAAACAAACATTTCCAACTCATAACAGCATAACACTATAACCTATCACAAACCAAAATTAAAACTTTATAAAATCAACCTATATGACCATACAATCCTTAACATATAACCCCAAAAACACCGAACAAACAAAAACAAAACACAACAAACAAATGATGTAAAATCTACAGGATTCCCCCCTCTCTGTTGCACACCAGCTTGTGCTGTTACCAAAGTATCCCTCAGATGTCAGGTGATCAAACTGACACTGAGGGTGGGGGGAGGTCCTAGACACATCAAACCACATAACAACACAACAACAATTCTGGCCAGAAAACAGACAACACGAAACATCACAAAAACACAAGACATAAATCTTAACTCTAAATAATAATTGTATAATACACTAAATGCTATACAGCCAACACAAAATTTCTTTCAGGCACAGCAAAAATCATTTCAAACAAGTAACTCATTCACGGAGAATCAAACAGGAAAAGTCCTGGCAGAGCTAACAAACAGTTCTCCTCCAGGGGCTCTGGTTCCGCGGCGCCTGGGCACGTCTCGTAAGGCTCCTCCGCATCTGCCTACCGTCGCTCCGGAGGACACAGCCAAGGCCGGACCCACTTCGCCGGTATCCACCTGGGACCTGCATCAGTGGCAACACACGCATAACCCCTGCCCCACGTTAGCAAGTCAACTGGTCCTTTCCATATTTGCTGCTGATAATCAAACCATTTGACCAAGGGTCGGGGGGCCACACCCTGCTCTTCCCCAGTCATCCCGCTGACATGTTTAATCGCGGGGGGCACCTGGCTGTTTTTACCAAGATGTAACCAATTAAGCACGTAAAGAGCTTTTAGCAACCGAGCGGCAGGCGTCTTATCCAAGGCGTCTGCCCGCTCACTGCAAATCCCCCCTTTCTGTCTTAAGAGGAGCGCCTTCAGAGAGGCGTGAGCACGTTCAATAATAGCTTGTAGTTTATCTGCTTCAGCCTGAAGGGCTTGGACAAGCAGTTCTTTGGCTTGTAGCTCTTTCTTAATTTCACTCAGCTCAAGAACAGCAGCTCTATAATGACGACGGTCATGCGCTGCACCCACCCTGGCTGCCGCAACCTGCTCCCCAAGGTTATTAACTTTTGACTTTTCTCTTTCTAAGGCAGTCTGTAAGGCTTGAATAAGTTGCCTCATTTGCTGATCCTCCTCCTCTTTACGCTTTAGGACTGCTTGAACCCGGAAATTCAGCTGCACCAGGTCTGCCTCTCTCTCTGCTAGTACTGTTTCGGGGATGTTGCTGTGCTCTCGCAAAGCAGTGTTAGACTGACCAAGACCAGTGAGCTTCCCCCGTTCATGTTCCAGTTCGAGGGCCAACTTCTTGTTTATTTCTTCTAAACGTTTTATCTTCCTCCTGAAACCTCTAGATTCCTGAAGCTCATCCTCAAGTTCAGTCACCTTTTCCCTATACTCCTCAAGCTCCTGGCTGGTGAGTGAAATTACTTCTTGCAGCACTTTCTCCAACATCATCTTACCGTGGCTAACAGCCTGCAGCTCTATCTCCAAAGCTTGAATCCTTTCATGGGAAGCCTGGTTATTTCCTCCATCAGCGATTTGTGCTTTTAGTTTGCTCAGCTCCAGTTCAAAAGATTCCTTTGCAATGAGGGCTTCCTGCAGCCGGCAGCTAAGAATGCCAACTGCATTCTCATAGGCTTTGTATTTTGCCTTCATTTCTTTCTGTGCACTGGTCAGATCTAACCCCAGACGCTTCATTTTTTGCTTCTGTTCAGTGATGGCCTTTTTGGCTTCCTCTTGCATTTGTTCTACCTGTAGTTTTAATGCCTCATTCACCTCAGCAAGAGATGTCATTTGTTCTTTATCAATCTGCAAAGACTGTAGCTGTATCTCCATGTCATCCCGTTCCTTTTGCACTGACTGGAGGTGGCTTTCTAACTCCACCATCTGCTGGTGAATCTGGGATACTTCCTTCTGAAGTCTTGAGCGTTCAACATCAATGGACTGCTTTTCACCTTGAAGTTCCAGTAGCTCCCGTTTTAATTCTTTCACTTCCAAATCCAGCCGCTTCTTTGTAGATTTCAATTCACTAATCAGCTGGTCCTGTGAACTTGCATCTCTTCGATAAGCTTCCACCTTTTGCTGTAGGAACTGCTCCTTTACTTCTTGGGTCTGTTTCTTCAGGCTGGCACTTTCCTGTTGCAGATTTTCCACCTGGCTCAATTGTGCCAAGATTTCTGATACTGCCTCAGTACTTTCACCTAAGAAGTTTGCTCCTTCATCAAGTTCTTCTTTGCTTGCTTTTGCTGCCTGCAGAGCTACCTCTAGGACAATCTTCTCATTCTGCACACCCTGGAATTCCTCTAACCTGGCCACCAGCTCATCATATTGAGTCTGTAGGTCATTTAGGGACTGCTCTTTAGTGTGCAATGATTCTTGGGTTAAGGTGAGCTGCTTCATGAGCACTAGATGCTCTTGCTGTAAAGATTCAAACTGCAGATCTCGCTGATGCAGAATCAATTTAACCTGTTCCAGTTCTTGTTCCAGTGTTACTGCAAAATCAGCCATTTTCTGCAGTTGTTTTCTCTCATCCTCAAACTCCTCCAGTCTTCTCTGCGCGGTGAGCCATACTGGACTCAGGGAGAAAACCTCCTTATTGCCCTGAGCCACCGATTTCCAAAGCTCACAGCCCAGCCGCTCCCAAACAGTTTTATCAAATATTGTACTTGGTTGAACAGAAAGTCCCCTTCTTCGTCCCCACCGCAACAGGCGGGATAACGCATCAGAGGGGAACTTTTCTCCCCGCTGCTCCGTGATGCGTATCAGATCTGCTGACGCAGCGGTTCCCATATTAGCTGCTCACCTCTGGGTTCGGGTGTGCCTCCCTTTTCAGACGCCCTGCGGCTTGCCGCTCAACACTGAGACTCAGGTGCGCCCCTCTTTTCGGACGCCCTGCGGCTCCCAGCCGCTCGACACTGAGACTCAGGTGCACCCCTCTTTTCGGACGCCCTGCGGCTCCCAGCCGCTCGACACTGAGACTCAGGTGCGCCTCCTTTTTTCAGGCCACCGATACTATTGCCCCCAGCTTCTCCACCATTTGTTGCATCGCAGGAGCAGGAACGGAGTCTGACAACCAAGTGTGATCATAGGCAGAGAGCTCGTTTATTCCACCCCAGCATGCTCTTATATACAATCATATCAAACAATCAGGCAATAACTAATTGGTTGATTAAATTAACACAAAAACAGCTGTGACCTTGTGGGATAATTATCATCCTACACACCTGTCTAACTTATCTCACATTTCTTTTCCCACATGGCTTCAGCAGATTTACTGAGCATGCTCAATTCATGTGAGCATGCTCAGTGCATCATAAGTAGCAAATTCCTCCACACAGCAGTTTCTCACACTACACCTGAGGCAGCATGAGGCAGGGGCTCCATCGCTGTCCAGACCCCACCCAAGAGCAGATCCCCAGGGGCTGCAAGACCCTCAGCTTCTGGGACTTTTGTGTGTAGTCTCTCTTCTGCCCACCCAGGGCTGTCCCACCTCGGATGGGCACAGAAAGTGCTTCAGTGAAAGTCTGTCCCTGGAGCAGCCCCTCTGGCACCGCAGCAGCAGCCCAGAGCTCAGCCCGGCTCCCAGCGCACACTGGAGGCAGCAGCACCAGCAGTGTCTTGCACCTTACAAAGCCCAGCCACCAGGAGCTGCCCCACGGCTCTTTTCCTTGTTTTTCCTGCTTCCTTCCTACCAGCCCCCCACTGCTCCAGCCCCTTCCTGGCTCCTTCAAGACCAAACCAGGCTGCAGCTGCCACACTCACCAGGCCAGGGACTTTCTGAGGTGGGAACTAGCCCCATCTCTGCCAGAGCCCCGCCCCCAGGAGCTGCCCTGCCCCTAGGCTGTGCCAGAGCCCCGCCCCGAGGAGGTGCTCCGCCCCTGCTCTGTGCTAGAGCCCCGCCCCTGCTCTGTGCCAGAGCCCCGCCCCCAGGAGCTGCCCCGCCCCCAGGCTGTGCCAGAGCCCCGCCCCCAGGAGCTGCCCCGCCCAGTTTGGTTTGTTTTTTTGCCGGGGTGTGTGTGTGTGTGATCCAGATGGAGTAAGAAGAAGTTGGGCTGCAGAGGCTCAGGGAGATTGAGGGGAACCCCCTGGGTGTCCCAGTGTTGGCCAGGGATTGTACAGCACCTAGCGCAATATGGGGTCCCAGAGCCGTAACTAGCTATTTTTGCACTCAAAGCAAGAATAGAAAAGTGCCTCCCCCTGCTGTGCCACCCAGCCCCCTTGAAACAACGTCCCCAGCACTGCCCGCCCCAAAGAAACAAACCCTCCTTCCCCAGCGCCGCCCCACCAAAACAGGTGTGGGCCAAAAAGGAAGGTTGAGGGAGAGGGAAGAAATGGCACCCATAGGGTGACCAGATCACAGCAGTAAAATAGGACCTGCCCCCTCCCCGCTCGACCCCATCATCACACCCCTCTTCAACCCCTAGCCCCCCGCTGGCCTGCTGCATCTCCTCCTAGTCAGTCCCCCACCCACCACTCGCCTCCTTTCACCTCCTCCCTCCCCGGCCAGAAACCCCCCTGCGCGCCCCTAGAGCCCCTGCTGGCTCACTGCTCACCTCTGTGCCCACCCGCCACTTGCCCACCCGCTCGCCTCCGACTCGCCTGCCCCCCAGTATAAAGCCTCATTCAAAGACCCAGGGGTCACCATATCACTGCACCCAGCAGTCACTCAGTGCAGTTGTAGATAAATCTCTGCATTATGCATTTTTGTATAACTTGCCTATGACTTTGTATTGAACCTTGGTAATATGTTATAGGGGGCCCCTAAGGTAGTGTAATTAAGGTAATAGAAAAATGTCTTTTTGCTAGAAGTAGAATAAGATCTTCCCCCCACTTTGTAATCAGTTGCCCTGTGGAGTGAATGAGGTGGGACTGAGGAAGGCGTGGAAGGCAGCACCTCCAGACAGCTGCAACCCTTGGAGAGGGGCTGGGAGCCCGACCAAGGCCAATCAGATCTGGCAAGTGGGCTGGCTAGAGAAGAGCCGACATACTGACGGCCTCGGGGGTTAGGAGCAAGCACCTTCCTGTGGGAGCCCCTCTGTGCAGCACTGGGACAACCCCCAGCCCAGAGAAAAGCAGCAAAAAGGACCAACAGACACTGTCCCAGATTTTGAATCTGAGAGATTTGCCCCTCTCCATCCGCCGACTCGCAGCTGACCTCCTCACCCCCCCCCCCGAGTATGGACCCCCCAGGGGTCACTATATTACTGCACACAGCAGTCGATCACTGCAGTACCAAACATTAAAATACTGAAAATGGCGCCCCCCTCCAGCCACCGACTCACCGCTCGCCTCCTCATCCCCCCTCCAAGTATCAGTGGCAGCAGGTTTGTAGAAGTTTTGGTGGTGCCCAGACCACTCAGAGCCTGCCCCCCCCGAACTCTTCCCCACACTTGCCTAAGGCTCTGCAAGGGAGTTTGGGTGGGGGGAGGAGGTCTGGGGTGCAGGCCCTGGATTGGGGCAGGGGATTGGAGTGTAGGATGGTTGAGAGGTTGCGCTCTGGGATGGAGTCAGGTGCAGGCTCTAGAATGGAGTTTGGGTGCTGGATGCAGGCTCCGGGCAGGGGCACAGGGTGGGGGTGGCTCTAGGCACCAGCAAAGCAAGCAGGTGCCTGGAGCAGCCCATTTGCAGGGGCGGCAGCCAGCAGGGATCGAGCCTGGGAGCGGAGAACCAACAGGGAGCCCTGAGAGCTGTAGTTCCTTGGTTAGCTCCCTGTCTATAGAGCCAGCCCTGGAGCAGGGAAAGAACCAAATTTCCCAGCATTCCCTTGGCTGCTATCAACAGGAAAGGGAGGGGGAGGGAGTATGGTAGCTGAAACCTCATGCTGAAAGTGGAGAGGGGGACAAATGTGCCCGAGGAGTAGGCGGCTTTGGCCCAGAAGCAGCAAAATTCATCAAACACAGAACTGGTTCTGACTTATTTCCTTGGTCTTAAAAGAGAACAACAAGGATCTGAGTCTCCTCCCTGTCAATAACCCCCTGCTCAGCCAATCAGGGTACAGACTGAGGAGGGGAGGCTGAGGGTTCTCACCAGAGAGCCCAAAGGATGGCCCAGGTCACTGGTGGGGATCACTGCCCGAGCACTATTTCAGCCCCACATTTTGAGCACTCTCCTACAACACACACCCCTCTCCTGGTGTTGAGAGGGGAACAGGAGAAAGGACAAAAGGTGAAACAAAAAGGACAAACCCCAATGTCCCCAGTAATTCTAAGGGACAAAATCCCAGTTGCAGAATAAAATTCTGCCTCCTTAAGCTCGTGTTTTCCATGCCTAGAATTCAACTGTCACCACATGGATTAGACTGAACAGGTTTCAAACCTCCAGGAGGCTCTTACCTTCTAAACAGGGACGGCTGTTTTCTAGTAAAATCACTGAAAGGGAAAGAGAAAACTCGAAAGAGGTTCCTCCTGGCGCTCACGTCCGTGAACCCGAATACTCTCTCAGTCCTCAAAGAGAGACCTGGAGAAGGAGACTTGCTGCAGCAAAGCCACAGGGGTCTCTGAGGTTTCCCTGGCCCCTCGCCCCGTCCTGCCTGGCTGATGTCAGCATCTCTCTGTGAGGTCACCACCTCCCCACCACCTTCGACCAATAGGCTGAGGTCCTGCAAAAGGCCTTTGTGATGTCACTGCCACACCCCTCCCTTGCTGTGCCAATGTCCTGCCCCTGGCCAGGCACTTTGGAGGGTTGAGCTACTCCCTGTGGATGACCCCACTCCAGGAGCGTTCGTTCTAGGCAGCAAGCCGGCTAGACAGGGAAACATCAGACGCTGCTCCCAATGCTACACTCAGTTTTTCAGAAATGAGTCGACTTTATGGCCAGAAGAGACCATTAGAGCATCTAATCTGACCCCCTGCATATCACAGGCCCCCTGTAGGACACAAGAGCTACTTTTGGGGCAAACACATTCCAGAAAGGCATCTAGTCTTCATGAAATGACATCAGGAGATGGAGTATCCATCACTTTCCTTGGTAGCTTGTTCCTGTGGTGAATCATCCTCGCTGTTGAATATTTGTGCCTTAGTTGTAATATGAATTTATCTCTTTTCACCTTCCAGACATTGGGTCTTGTTATGCTTTTCTCTGCTAGATTCAAGAGCCCTTTAATATCCAATCTTTTCTCTCCATTAATGCACTTCAATTAAGTCACCTTTCAATCTTCTTTTGATAAGCTGGACAGGTTGAGCTCTTTCTATAGCTCACTAGAAGGCATTTTTCTCCAGCCCTCAGGACATTTGGTGGCTCTTTGCTGCCCCAGCTCCAGTTTCACAACATCTTTTTCAAATGAGGACACCAAAACTGGAGGCTATTCCAGTATCAATCTCACTGATGCCGTTTCACCTCCTGTGACGTTATTGACATAATCTGTAACTGTATAGATCACCGTTGTGACCACTGTTCTATATTTGCAGCCAATATTGTAGAAAGGTTGTCGTGTAAGGGGTCTATGGAGAGGTTCTGATTGGCTGATTATAATGATGCCATCTCTAGATGTGTATCATTTTTGAAGTTGACGTTATGAATATTGGCTCTATGCTGCCCGTATTTCAAACTTGTGCTCTGCTTCCAGGGAACACCCCAGCCAGACAAGTTGGTGTCAGTTCTGCCTAGCCTGCTTGATGGCCCATTACAGACCATCAGCTACACAATCGACCCATTGAGAGAAGGCAGATACGCCTTGTGACTCAGCAAGGTCTGCAGGGACCTGCCTATGGACAGAACTCTAAGGTTTTTCTATGCCATGTGCTTAGGGAAGATGTATTTTCCATGCCCTGGTTCCTCGCTGACCCAGAGAGAACAAAGGAACACGAAAACAAAAACCTTCCCCCACAGATTTGAAAGTATTTTCTTCCCTTATCGGTCCTTTTGGTCATGTGCCAACCAGGTTATCTGAGCTTTTTAACCCTTTACAGGGTATGTTATGCTACCTGTAGCTATACGTTTATGACACCCTGTAAATAGCAATCTGCAGAACCTGATTCTGAGAAAGGGCAGAGTGAAGGGAAGTGGCTTCAGCAGATTTACTGAGCATGCTCAGTTCATGTGAGCATGCTCAGTGCACCATAAGTAGCAAATTCCTCCACACAGCAGTTTCTCACACTGCACCTGAGGCAGCATGAGGCAGGGGCTCCATCGCTGTCCAGACCCCACCCAAGAGCAGATCCCCAGGGGCTGCGAGACCCTCAGCTTCTGGGACCTGTGTGTGGAGTCCCTCTTCTGCCCACCCAGTGCTGCCCCACCTCAGATGGGCACAGAAAGTGCTTCAGTGAAAGTCTGTCCCTGGAGCAGCCCCCTCTGGCACCGCAGCAGCAGCCCGGAGCTCAGCCCGGGCTCCCAGTGCACACTGGAGGCAGCAGCACCAGCAGTGTCTTGCACCTTACAAAGCCCAGCCACCAGGAGCTGCCCCACGGCTCTTTTCCTTGTTTTTCCTGCTTCCTTCCTACCAGCCCCCCACTGCTCCAGCCCCTTCCTGGCTCCTTCAAGACCAACCCAGGCTGCAGCTGCCACACTCACCGGGCCAGGGACTTTCTGAGGTGGGAACTAGCCCCATCTCTGCCAAAGCCCCGCCCCCAGGAGCTGCCCCGCCCCTAGGCTGTGCCAGAGCCCCGCCCCCAGGAGCTGCTCCGCCCCTGCTCTGTGCTAGAGCCCCGCCTCTGCTCTGTACCAGAGCCCCGCCCCCAGGAGCTGCCCCGCCCCCAGGCTGTGCCAGAGCCCCGGCCCCAGGAGCTGCCCCGCCCAGTTTGGTTTGTTTTTTTGCCGGGGTGTGTGTGTGTGTGTGTGATCCAGATGGAGTTAGAAGAAGTTGGGCAGCAGAGGCTCAGGGAGATTGAGGGGAACCCCCTGGGTGTCCCAGTGTTGGCCAGGGATTGTACAGCACCTAGCGCAATATGGGGTCCCAGAGCCGTAACTAGCTATTTTTGCACTCAAAGCAAGAATATAAAAGTGCCTCCCCCCGCTGTGCCACCCAGCCCCCTTGAAACAACGTCCCCAGCACTGCCCGCCCCAAAGAAACAAACCCTCCTTCCCCAGCGCCGCCCCACCAAAACAGGTGTGGGCCAAAAAGGAAGGTTGGGGGGAGGGGGAAGAAATGGCCCCCATAGGGTGACCAGATCACAGCAGTAAAATAGGACCTGCCCCCTCCCCGCTCGACCCCATCATCACACCCCTCTTCAACCCCTAGTCCCCCGCTGGCCTGCTGCATCTCCTCCTAGTCAGTCCCCCACCCACCACTCGCCTCCTTTCACCTCCTCCCTCCCCGGCCAGAAATCCCCGTCCCTGCCCCTTGAACCCCTGCTGGCTCACTGCTCACCTCTGTGCCCACCCGCCACTTGCCCCTGTCCTGCCTGGCTGATGTCAGCATCTCTCTGTGAGGTCACCACCTCCCCACCACCTTGGACCAATAGTCTGAGGTCCTGCCAAAGGCCTTTGTGATGTCACTGCCGCGCCCCTCCCTTGCTGGGCTAATGTCCTGCCCCTGGCCAGGCACTTTGCAGGTTTGAGCTGCTCCCTGGGGATCACCCCACTCAAGGAGCGTTCATTCTAGGCAGCAAGCCGGCTAGACAGGGAAACATCAGACGCTGCTCCCAATGCTACACTCAGTTTTTCAGAAATGAGTCGACTTTATGGTCAGAAGAAACCATTAGAGCATCTAATCTGACCCCCTGCATATCACAGGCCTCCTGTAGGACACAAGAGCTACTTTTGAGGCAAACACATTCCAGAAAGGCATCTAGTCTTCATGAAATGACATCAGGAGATGGAGAATCCACCACTTTCCTTGGTAGCTTGTTCCTGTGGTGAATCATCCTCGCTGTTGAATTTTTGTGCCTTAGTTGTAATATGAATTTGTCTCTTTTCACCTTCCAGCCATTGGCTCTTGTTAGGCCTTTCTCTGCTCGATTCAAGAGCCCTTTAATACCCAATCTTATCTCTCCATTAAGGCACTTCAACACTTCAGTGAAGTCACCTTTCAATCTTCTTTTGATAAGCTAAACAGGTTGAGCTCTTTCAATAGCTCCCTAGAAGGTATTTTTTCCAGTCCTCAGAACATTAGGTGGTTCTTTGCTGCCCCAGCTCCAATTTCACAACATCTTTTTCAAACGAGGACACCAAAACTGGAGGCAGTATTCCAGTATCAGTCTCACTGATGCCGTGTCACCTCCTGTGACGTTATTGACATAATCTGTAACTGTATAGATCACCGTTGCGACCACTGTTCTATATTTGCAGCCAATATTACAGAGAAGTGGTCGTGTAAGGGGTCTATGGCGAGGTTCTGATTGGCTGATTATAATGATGCTATCTCTAGATGTGTATCGTTTTTTTGTAGTTGACATTATGAATATTAGCTCTATGCTGCCTGTATTTCAAACTTGTGCTCTGCTTCAGGGAATGATACCTTTGTTTAATTGATGAAAACATAAACTAAACACTTAGAGGATTGGAACTGATTTCAGCAGATGGACAGCTTTGCTAGGTTTTTATGCATTTGGACAGCAAAATGTTGAGTGTTGACATTCATTTCCAGCATCCTCGTATGGTGGAGCTCCTCAACATAATGGAGAATGGAAATGTTTTTCTTTTCTTTAAGAGGGCACCTGGGTTTGAACAAAGGACCACTTGATCTGCAATCAAACACTCTACCACTGAGCTATACCCCCATTACAACAGGAGTATGGAATCGTGATCTCCAGGACTTTGAAGGACAGACCCTGCTTCATCGAGCTCCTTTGCCATTCCCAGACCACAGGTGGTTTTAAAAATGGGGTTTGATTAAACTTCTTAAATGTGGTCAACACCACAGCTTGCACCCCCACTGATATAGCTTCTCCCCATGACAGAGCTGCCACCTCCTGGGGAAGTGGATTGACTACACCAACAGGAAAACTCTCCCCCCGCAGCATGGAGCAGTGGTTCTCAAGCTGTGGGTAAGGACCACAAAGTGGGTTGTGATCCTGTTTTAATGGGGTCTCCAGGGCTGGCATTAGACTTGTTGGGTCCTGGGGCTGAAGCCAAAAGTCTGAGCCCCCCCCCACTCAGGGCTGAATCCCTCAGGCTTTGGTTTTGCCCTCCCCCCACTGGGGCTCAGTCTTTGGCACCCCCCCTGCCCCCCCGAGTGGAGGGGCTTGGTCCCTCTTTCCAGGGCTACGTATTAAGTTATTTTGGCAGAAGGAGGTTGCAGTGAAAGGACGTTTGAGAAACCCTGGCACAGAGCATCTCCATTACTGAGCTGCAGCAGCATAGACTCACTGTTTGAAATATTGACCTGGCCTTAGCCTCTGAATATGTCTAGGCTTGGCTCCCTCTGGCACTGTTGTGATCAGACCCTGAAAGTGCAGCCACGGAGACACCACACACTAGCCTTGCCTAGCTGGCAAGGATCAAACCTTTACAGAAAGACACCCATGGTTTTCTAGCCCAGCTACCTAAGGCTCAGCCACAACCACTTAACACAGGGGCCTTTCTACACTCTGGTTCTCTTCTCACTGAAGGGTCATTACAAATTGTTTGCTCAGACCAGCTTCCCCAGCACACTCACTGCTGTGCAGCTCTGTACGTGTGGCCATGGCTGAACAGCAAGAATTCCTGCCCATTTCTCTACTGGGTGGAGCATGGCTAGAGTGTGTTTGTGGTTAATGATGTTGCTGTAGATTGTTCATTCCCTGCCTTGGCAATTCAGACAGTCCCTTTTCCCATTGTATTACCAGCACCTCTGGGAGTCCAATAACAGAGGCAGGTTTTCTCTGGGCATTGAGATTTTTGAGGGCGTTGGTGGCTCCTTTCTTTCCTCACCCTGGAGAAACTCAGCTTTTTATTCCATCCTTGATGACCCATGGAATAACAACAGCAGCATGAAGAGGAGAGTGAATATCTCACTGCCAGGGGGGAACGTGGACGCATCCCCTCTGTCTGACCATTGCCATTGCAGGAGAGAAGGTTTCAGTGGAATCGAATGCCCTGGCTCAGACAATAGACACAGGGAGGTTTTGCTGTTCATGGATCTGTGCAAAGGAAATGGTGTGTCTGTGTGAAAATGAGGAGGGATATGAAATGCCCACGTGGTGGAGCCTAAGGCAAAAGGGAACCCTGGAGGATTAGAATAGGATAAGTTCTCAAGCAGCATGTTTCTTACTTTGCCCATCTGTTAGTTTTGATGATTATCGATGGAAAGATTTTGCCATTGAGTCGTGTGTTTACACAGAAATTGACATTTTACCAACAAATACGTAATTCTTCCAAGCCTGCTAGTCTGCTGGTGGTGAGTTTAGAGGGACACACTCACTCTTCCCACCCCCCATGCCAGGCCTGTGCTCTCCAGAATGTCAACTTCCCACAGAGCTGGGATCCTTCCCTCATCCCGCCCCAGACCACTGCCCCACCCCCACTTCTGGGGTCCCCTTCCAACACTGTCCAACTCCCCTGCTGGCAGGATCCCTTCCCATTCCTTTCATTTCCTGCCTCCCCTCTGAGCAAAAGCTCTGCATTGTTCCCACACTGGGAATTGAACCCAGGCCGCCTGGGTGAAAACCAGGAATCCAAATCACAAGACCATATGGGAGTTGTATGATCAATAGCACATTTACACATTCACACCTAATAATTCAAAGTAGCCATTCAAAAAACCTTCAAAAACAGACTTCAAAGAGAAATTGCAGAGTTACAATTGATTTGCAAACTTAACACCATTAATTTGAGCTTGAATAAGGACTGGGAGTAGCTGGCTCATGACAAAAGCAATTTTCCCTCTCTTGGTATTGACACCTCCCCATCAATTATGGGGAGAGGACCACATCCACTCTGACTGAATTAGCATTCAACACTGGTTCTCCCCTTGTACGGTAACTCCCGTCACTTCATGTTCCAATCTATATTTATGCCTCTATCTGCAATTTTCACTCCATGCATCTGAAGAAGTGGGCTTTTTACCCACGAACGCTTATGCCCAAATAAATCTGTTAGTCCTTAAGGTGCCACCGGACTCCTCATTGCTTTTAATTCTAAGCTGATCTTAACCCTTTCAGTACCCTTATAAACTCAGATGCTTCTCACCACAGGCTGGCTGGTGGCTTTTCAGCCAGGCTCTTCCCTTTCATCAGCGCTTCAGTTGCTTGGTGTGGGGGTGTCTGTAGATGCAGGAGGCATAGAGAGATAAAGCCTGGCAAATGTCTCTCCTTTTATCATGTCCTTTCTTCCCTCATGGCTTTGCCCCCCTCCCCCTTCAGAGTCAGGTGAGCATCACTGCGTCTCTCCAAGCAAGTCTGAGCAATTCCCCTGGGGTGTCCTCATGCAGGTGAGTCATTGCATTGTAGCTCCCTTGCTGGACAATGGCTGTCGATGGGTTGTTTGACACCCTGTCCGGGTGTTGGTTACTTTCCTTGCTGGTGCCACTGGGGAGCTAATATTTGGCTGACTCCCCCACCTTACAGCACAGTGACAACCACACTGCACAATTCTCATAACTTCATATGCGTGAATGGTCTACATCTATGGGTAGAGAAGTGACTTTCAGCAGATCATATCCTTTCCCTGATACCTTACAAGTCATGCTCTATATGTAAGATCACGATGACATGAAAATGAGGATTATGGGGGTTACAGCCTCTCCCCCAAAGGTATAGTATGTCACACTGAGATTCTATGTTCATTTGTTCTGTAACAGCATTACAGAGATCCAATGACTGACCAATGGCATTTCCAAGTGCTAAAATAGCAAGCGATGTCGGTCTCTCATTGGCTATCAGCGACTGAAGATGTGGTTTAATGAGCCGGAGCTTCAAGGCGAGGGTGGCTCTGTCCACTGCCTTCCGTTGTGCTGCTGGGCCCCAAGTCCCTGGTGGCCAATATGTGACGCTGGGAGAAGAGAGTGGGGTGGCAAGTGGTGGCAGGACTTTTGCCACCAGGGTCTAGCTGCCCAACTTCCTCCTGGTACTGCTGGCCCCCCGTCGCCTTCAGGTAACCCAGGAACTATGGCAGGAATAGGGTGAGGAAGCAAGTAAAGCCGAGCAAGGAAGGAAAAAGTGAATCTTGTCTTCATGGGCCGCTCGCAATGACATCCTTTTTCTGTGCCACAGCTGACAACAACATCCCAGACAGAAAAGCAGGAGGCCAAAAAGAAACCGAGCAGCTGCTGAAGTAGTTCAGTTGGGAGCGTGCTAGACTAACAGGCTCTTCTGTCCCCCTTTGTGCACGGGTGGGATGTTTTCTGAAAGTGCAGCAGTTCCTTTAACTGCCACGAGTCCCTCATTTCAGGCTATGCAGCAGGGAAAGGCAGCATGGGCTTCTGCACCGAGTTGGCCCACCTGACCTTTCATTCTTCTCTTGCTCTTTGTCAGCAAGGGGAAGAAAAAGAAGCTCTCCCTCAAGCTGGAGTCACAAGGGCGACGTAAGGACGACTTCCTGAGTGCCCGCTCCAGACCTCTGCTCTGCCAGCTGACCCATCGAAGGGCTGTCACCACTTTCTCAAGGTTTGTCCATCGGTCTGTGCCAGAGTGAGCAATAGCCAAGCAGATGGAGTTTCTGTAGTGTAGTGGTTATCGCATTTGCTTAACACATGAAAGGTCCCTGGTTCAGAAACATGCTGGCTTCCTTTTGCCAGATCCCCTTGCTGTTCAGGAAGATGCTCCTCCTTCTCCTATTGGCCTGTCCGTGGGATAACTCCAACCCCTGCATGACAGAGGGTGCTGACAGCAGTGGAGAAAGCACCTTGGCGTCAGGCTGGAGAACCTAGAGGAGTGCGGCATGTCACCTTTTGGAGGCTTGTGGCTTGGCCACCTCTGCCTTGGGAGGTTGGCCTACGGAGTCCGGCTCTTCCTGCTGGCCTCCTCTGCGTGACTTGCCAAAGGAGGAAGTGAGGCAGGAATGGGGCAAAAGAGGAAAGTCAAGCTGAGAAAGGCAGGGCAGAAAGTAAGCACATCACTGCGGCTAAATGGGGTTAGTAGAGCGTCACCATTCATTCTGCAAAGCCGGGGGAGGTGCGGTTGGCTGCTGGGAGGCAGAATCCTGTGCCTGCCTCTTGGCTTCCCAGGGATGGCTCCTTGCAGCCCAGGAGAAGCGGGGTTCTGGGGGGAAGGAAAAGCAGCAATGGCGAGGCTGAGTGGGCTCCTTTCTGGCCGACATGGTGGGTCTGGGAGTTGCCTGTAAGCCGTAAGTGGACTTGGTGCAGTGAAAACCGCTGCTCCATTCTGGCTGACCTGGGGGCGCCATTGATGACATGGGAGTGGGGGCAGGGCACTGGCTGTGAGCAAATGGGATCCAGGAAGCCCCAGCCTGCCCCTCCAGGGGCCGAGTCGTCTTCTTCTCTCCTGCCATGGGGAGCCCGGCCTAGAGCCTGCCCAGCATGCACTGCAGCTTGAGCATTAAGCCTTCCTGTGCGCATAACCTAACTACGGCCTAGTGTAATAAGGTGTAAAGTTTAGATTGTGAATTTATCTTTAATTTCCTTAGTAATTTACTTTGATCTTTTATGCCTACCACTTATAATCCTTAAAACTCCATCTTTCTGTAGTTAATAAATCTGTTTTATGAAACTGGTGTATTTGCTTGAAGTTCTTGGGAAATCTCAGCTCCATTACAAGGCTGGTTCATGTACTATTCACAGTGAGGGAGGGGTGGACCCTGCGTATTAAACTCACTATTGTGTCATACAGGAGGCCTGTGATATGCAGGGGGTCAGATTAGATGCTCTAATGGTCTCTTCTGGCCATAAAGTCGACTAATTTCTGAAAAACCGAGTGTAGCACTGGGAGCAGCGTCTGATGTTTTCCTGTCTAGCCGGCTTGCTGCCTAGAACGAACGCTCCTTGAGTGGGGTGATCCACAGGGAGTAGCTCAAACCTGCAAAGTGCCTGGCCAGGGGCAGGACATTGGCACAGCAAGGGAGGGGTGTGGCAGTGACATCACAAAGGCCTTTTGCAGGACCTCAGACTATTGGTCCAAGGTGGTGGGAAGGTGGTGACCTCACAGAGAGATGCTGACATCAGCCAGGCAGGACAGGGGCGAGAGGCCAGGGAAACCTCAGAGACCCCTGTGGCTTTGCTGCAGCAAGTCTCCTTCTCCAGGTCTCTCTTTGAGGACTGAGGGAGTATTCGGGTTCACGGACGTGAACGCCAGGAGGAACCTCTTTCGAGTTTTCTCCTTCCCTTGTAGTGATTTTACTAGAAAACAGCCATCCCTGTTTAGAAGGTAAGAGCCTCCTCGAGGTTTGAAACCTGTTCAGTCTGATCCATCTGGTGACAGTTGAATTCTGAGCATGGAAAACTCGAGCTTAAGGAGGCAGAATTTTATTGCGCACCTGGGATTTTGTCCCTTAGAATCACTGGGGACATTGGGGTTTATCATTTTTGTTTCATCTTTTCCTCCATCCATCCCCCCCTCCTTTCTCTTTGTCTTTTGCTTCTTTTGTCCTTTCTCCTGTTCCCCTCCCAACAGCAGGAGAGAGAGAGAGAGAGAGAGAGAGAGACTGTGTGAGAGAGAGAGACACACAGAGGAGGGCTCTGCAGCTCCCACTGTGGGAGGTCCACACAAAAATGTGGGGCTGAAATAGTGCTCGGGCAGTGATCCCCACCAGTGACCTGGGCCATCCTTTGGGCTCTCTGGTGAGAACCCTCAGCCCGTCCTCAGTCTCTACCCTGATTGGCTCAGCAGGGGGTTATTGACAGGGAGGAGACTCAGGTCCTTGTTCTCTTTTAAGACCAAGGAAATAAATCAGAACCAGTTCTGTTTGATGAATTGTGCTGCTTCTCTGCATTAATTGTCTCTTAGCAGTTCATGATTCTCTCTAACATTGCAGTTCTCCTCAAATACTCGCTGAATAATTACTGTGCACTGTTGTTGGTCTGGAGCTCATCTGAGAGCACTTTACTCAGGTCATTCAGTGTCTGAAATTCAAGATCCCATGGTTAGTTTGAAAATCAGAGCTCTTGGGTCCTATTCCCAACTCTGCCACTGACTGGCTGTGTGACCTCAGACAAGTCAATTCTCCTTTCTCAGCCTTAGCTTCTCCCTCTTTCGAGTAGGGATAATAATGATCCGCTCCTACCTACCTCACAGTGCGTGGAGGCAGGGCCGGCTCTAGGTTTTTTGCTGCCTTAAGCAAAAGAAATTTTGGCTGCTTCCATCCCAGCCCTGGGCTCCCCCTCACACCATCCTGCTGCCCGAGCCCTGGGCTCCCCCCAACCTGCACCCGCTGCCGCTGCAGCTCTGGGCCTCCCCACACCTGCATCCCCCTGCCACCCCACCCCTGGGCTCTTCCCCGCCCCCCCAACCCACACCCCCTGCCGTCCCAGGCCCTAGGCTCCCCTCACCACATCCAGTGCTGCCCCAGATCTGGGTGCTCCCCCACCCCCACCTGCATCCTCCTTCCACCCCAGCCCTGGATCACTGGTAACTCGCTCCCAGGATGGGTCATTCAGCAGGAATTTTGGATGTGCACAGAACACAGACAGGACTGGTTCCCATATGGTTACAGAACTGCATTAAAATGGAACAATTTTCAGCTTGTGTGATTGGAGGATACCTGGATGCATATTATAAGACTGTCCTTCATAAATGAAGAAAAGTTGAGGTGCCTTTGTTATTCTTTGTTTCTATGGGGAATTTGCCAATGCAATATCACTGTCTTCCTTTCAAACAAACAAAACTAGAAAAAAATGGCAATAGCTGTTGAAAATAGCAATTCCAGTCCTAATAACCCCTGGGAAGCATTTCTTGCTCAATTTTATCCTACATTTTGAACAGCAAATAAGTGGATCAGTATATTTGATTTGGGAGAAATGAAGTAACAGCTGCCCAAATTGAGCTTGAGCACTCCTGAATTTTGAGGTGTTCAGATCTGGAAGGCAGGTGCTAGATTCTCTTTCTGAACATTAGCTAAATCTGGAAAGGAAAAGTCAATTTCTGCTTCCATGACTCAGAAGGGGAAATCCTCCTACGTGCCTGGTACTGTATCTAGATGTAAGTGGGGGAATGGTCCTACTATGGTGGGGAACTTTCCTGGGTTCTGCACTACCCTGGTGAAGTGGGCTGACAAAAGGATCTGAGTCCTCACTCCCACTTCCTTTACCCAGAGGCCTCCCTGCCATTGAGGACTCCCCTTCCACTCTCCTGTCTGGCAGAGTCCTCGTAACCCCAACAAGGCTGGGCCCAGGATTCCTGGGGGGCTCAACCCCCAACCCTGCTGTGGTCACCCCGGACAGAGGCTAGGGTGTCCCCCTCTTTGCACTGCGCACCTCCCTGACCCACTGATCACATCATACAATTTAAAGCAAATACAAGTTATTTAATTAACAATAACATTTTAAAAATAAGAAAAAATGGGAAAGGTTAAAGGAAAACACATCACCCCGCTCTGTGGCAGGGACCATCACAAAAAGTGTCTCTGGACATCAGGGCACTTCACAATCTGTTCCTTGTAGGTCCCAGGCCGCCTCCTCAGGACCTGGCTGTGCTGCAGGGACGCTGCAGGTTGGACACTTGCTCTGGCGGTGGCCACACACTCTCAGGTTCTGGGTGGCAGGACCCTTCTCCCCAGCATCACCCCCGCCCTGTCAGGGTTACGATCCCCCTCCAAGTCTGGCCTGCAGGTCCTCTTGGCTGAGGCGTCTTCCTGTGCTGGGCCCACTGCCCAGGATCCCCCTCGCTCTCCCCAGCTGCTCACCGCACCCAGCTCCGGACTGCTCCTGCTCCGCTCTGCCTCAGCACGGCTGCTGCTGCTGCTCTGCCTTCAGCTCCCTGGGCTGCTTGTCTGGCCTCTCTGGCTCCAGTTGTTACAGCTCTGCTTCCAGGGCAGGGCTGCTCTCTCTGGGCTGTGCTCTGGCTTTGGGGCTGCAGCTCTGCTACCATCAGCTCAGCTTGGGTCCCCTGCTCTCTCCTTAGCTCAGCCCCACTCCATGTGACTCAGACAATTCCAGCTCACAGGGAGGACGGGACCCCCCTGGCCTCTTGACTCCTTGAATAGCCTGCCCGCCCTGTCAATCAGGCTGACCTGGAGCATTGGTCTCTCCACATTGTTCCTGGGGACTGTCAGTCTCAGGCTCCTGATTTCCCATCGACCCCTCCCTTTTTAATGCTGGGAGCTAGCAACCAAACCCCCCACTGAATGTTAATAAGGGGGCAACAGTCCCCTTACATAAAGCATCTAAATCCCCTGGGCACAGCTTGCCAGGGCACAGCTTGGGAGCTGCACTGGGAATAGATCCTGCAGGAAATCCCTTCCCCCCCTCTGCTAGCTTGTGTTTTGTTACAGCCCTGGAGATAATCCCGCTGCCTGCACGTGTTCCGCAGAGAACAGAGGAGCAAATTCTCTCCCTGTTCCCCCACAGCCATTAAAGGATGGAATAAACCCCCAGCAGTGCCCTGCCCCACAGAGTCCCCCCTGTAAGGAGAGAGATGTGCAGTGACTAGGGCTCCAGCTCAGCGTCACCAGGTTTATATAACTTTTGGTGATGCCCAGAACTGGTCCAAGTCCTGCCCGTCCTTCCTCGCACCCCCCGAAAGCTCTGGGAGGGAGTTTGGATACATGAGGTGCAGGCTCTGGGATGGGCAGGGGGTTGGGGTGCAGGGGAGGTGGGGGATGGACCCTGGGAGGGAGTTTGGGTGTGGGCGGGGTGTTGGATCTGGGCTGTGGCAGAGGGTTGTGGTGTGGCACCTATCTTGGGCAGCTCCCGAAAGTGACCCACACCCCCATCTGGCAGCAACTCCTACATGGAGGAGGCCCGGGGGGCGTGGGTCTCCTGGCACCACTGCCTGCTGGCACCACCCCTGCAGCTCCCATTGCCGCAGTTCCAATGGCAGAGTTGGCACTTGGGGTGGGGGCAGCGTGTGAGAGACACACCCCACGGGGGCTGCAGGGATGTGCCAGATGCTTCTGGGAGTGGTGCACCGTGTGGAGCGAGGGCGGGCAGGAATCCACTTTAGTCCCGCTGTGCTGCCGGTAGTGGTGGCAGGAGCCCCCGGGCCCTTTCAAATCACCCGGGACCAGCTGCTCAGGCTTTCTGACTTTCTGATGGGGAAGCAAAGGGAAGGCACATGTTCTGGGGAGTCTTTTTGGGGCTCCTGAAGTAGGCAGCAGAGAGGTGCAGCCCCACCACCAAGTCTGTTTCACTGGAGGAGAGTGGGGGCTGCAGGGTGATCTCCCACCTCCGTGCATCCAGCAGCCTGTGCTCCCCCATGCCATGCTGGAGCCTCCACATTTATTTATTGACAAATAAAATTTGCAGAATTTTAAAATATTGTGCACAGAATTTTTTTGGTGCAGAATCTCCTCAGGAGTGAGACTGACTCAGGGAACCTCCTTGGATTGTCACTGCTTGGTGAAGCACTCAGCCACCACACCAATGCCCAGAGAGTGCCAAGCCCCACTGCTATGTGGGGCTGGGGGCTGGGGTCGGGTCATACACATTCAGACTGTGCGCTCCCCCCGCTACAAACCGCTGCTGATTTCCCAGTTAGGACATTAGCTGTTACCGATAAGGTTTGTCTGTGTTGTTTTTTTTTTATCTCATTGTTAGGTGTGAGAAGTATGAACTGTTCAATAGGTTCAATTAGTTGGTTAATAAGATGTTTATGAAGTAAATCACTGGACTCCATCTCTGAGAGGGGACTTGTTTACCATCAGGGGACAGGCTCAAACCAGTCCAAACCGGTTTTTCCCGCCAAAACCAGCCCTCAGCGTTCCATCTCCTCAGCCCTTTTCCCGCCACAGAAGTGATATAAGGACGTGCTCAGCGCCTGCGCGGGGCCATCCCCCCCCAGCGACGGCCCCTCCACGGTCGGGTCTTCCCAGTGCTCCCGAGCCGGAGAGTGACGAGCCCCCTCGGTCCCGCCGTGAGACTGAGGAACAGGAGGCCTGTCACCCCCATTCCTGCCGTCCTGCATCCCTGGTGTCCAGCCTCCCACGGAGCCCCCCGGGGAGTGAGAGACCCCGGGGGGGGGCACTGGGGCTGGGCAGGAAAGTGACTCTGCCCCGGGGAACCTGGGAGAAGCCTCTGAGCTGCCTCAGCCCCAGTGGGATTTGGGGGGCAGAGACTGGGGACTGGCAGGGGGGGGATCCCCTGTGGTGTGGGGGGAGATGGGGGGTGTCAGGCAGGGAGGGGAGAAGCCGGAGTTGGGGGAGGAAGGTCGGTGGGACGCGGGGGGGGGCATTGAACTGTCTCTGTGCAGCCAGGAAATTCCCGGGGGGGGGAGGATGGCGGGCGGGGGAAGGGGGGAGGTGAGTTAATTGGTTCCTGTCCCTGTTTGTGCCTCTTGCCTTTCGCCCCCGATACAAATTCTCTCTAGTTCTGCCCCTTTTCTCTCTCAGTGTCTCACACGGGCTATAAAATCTGGGGCGATTCCCCCCTTTCCCCTCCAATGATCAGCTCTCCCGTCTCCCCCGATTTCCCCCCTTCTCCCCATGAGTCTCAAACGTCAGTTTAAAATCTTCTCTAGTGAGGGGCATTTTCCCACCCGTTTTATCTGCAGTGATTTGTCCTTGTTTAGGTGGGAAATTGTTGCCCTGAGTCATTCCCCAGCACATGGCTGCCCCTGGCATGGGGGTGGGATGGCTCAGTGGTTGGAGCACTGGCCTGCTAAACCCAGGGCTGGGAGCTGACTCCTTGCGGGGGCCATTTGGGGATTTAGTTGGGGATTGGCCCTGCTTTGAGCAGGGGGTTGGACTAGACACCTCCTGAGGTCCCTTCCAGCCCTGATATTCTAGGAGATGCCGGGTCTCTGCCAGGGCAGGGAAGGGAGGCGCTCGTGTCCCCCATGGGGACTGCCCAGACCCCCGTTTCCCAATCCCAGTTGCTGCCCCCTAACTACCAACACAGTTGCCCCCAACCATCAGTTTCCAGTCACCTGCCCGTCCCCCACTGCTGCCCCTTTCCCTCATGCAGGGACCTTTCAGCTCCCCCTCCCCCTCCCTTGCCCTTTTAATCAGCTCCTCAAAGGGCTCCCTGCTGCCCATGGCAATGGTGGGGGTGGGGGAACCATCACTTTGTATTTATGTATTGGACAGTCGTATAAAATCCCGTCCAACAGTCCCCGTTTTCATAAAATCATAGAATCATAGAATCTCAGGGTTGGAAGGGACCTCAGGAGGTCATCTAGTCCAACCCCCTGCTCAAAGCAGGACCAAACCCAACTAAATCATCCCAGCCAGGGGTTTGTCAAGCCTGAGCTTAAAAATCTCTAAGGAAGGAGATTCCACCTCCTCCCTAGGTAACCCATTCCAGTGCTTCACCACCCTACTAGTGAAAAAGTTTTTCCTAATGTCCAACCTAAACCTCCCCCTCTGCAACTTGAGACCATTACTCCTTGTTCTGTCATCTTCTACCACTAGTTCATTAACAGCAATATAAAATCCCCTCAGATCTTGGTGTTTTTCTCTCATGTTATCAAATACGCAGTTTGTGACACATTTTCTGTGCAAATCTCAAAGGTTCATATAAAATACCCTAAACATTTGCCCCACTGCTCTCTAGTTGTCTGTTTCTAACTGAATATGCCCTGAGATTTTCCCCTGTCTCTCTAATTATAAAATACCAAGAAAATCTCAGGTTTACACCTTTGCTCAGATTCTTTACCCTGGATATAAAATGTTTGCAAATGTTGCCCATTTCCTCTTTATTCATTTATCAGATATTCATGTGAAACACTCAGATTTTACCTCCTATCAACAACTGATATAAAATCCCTCTGATTTTCCACTTTCCTCTCTATAATTTGCAAAGTGGATCCAAAATGTCTCAGATTGGGAACTCTTTCATTTCTGAATATTGCTCTCAAAGCTCAGGTTTTGCCTCTTTCTATGTCATTATCAAATGTCAGTTAAAAATCCTCTGGGGTTTGAGGCTGTTCCCCATGTTTCTAAATCCCAGCAACTTCTTCCTTCGAGGGAACCTGTTGCCTTGAGTTCTTCTCCATCCTGGATGTTGTAGGGGGTTAAATTGCAAGAGATCATCTTTCCCGTCTCCTTTGTGAATCATTTGTTCCCTCCTTTATCTCTGTTAAAATGTTTGTCGAAGAAAGAGACCAGCCACATATTTAATACCCATCAAAGTCAGAGGCCTCCCCATGTTTGGGGATCAGTGGTTCCCAGCTATTAATGGGAGAGTTGGCTGGACTCTTTTCTTTTCTCCAGCTGGCACAGGATGAGGAGGTCACTCTGAGTGCAGTGTGGGTCCAGAAGTATCCCAAACCCCATGACAAATAGCTTCTGTGAGGGGTTGCTTCCCACAGTGTTAAGATGTAGCCACCTCTGGGGTGAATCCAGGGTGGCCATTATTTGCTAGTGACAGGCATGGACATTTCTTACCTATTTTGTCCCTCCAGACCTTCCATACTCCAGTTCAAGAGACTTCCCCCAGGGCTCCCTCTGCCTGTGTGACTGGCCAGCAGGGGGCGGGGGTCACTTTCTATCCACTTCTCAGGCACTGTGAGGTAACCGTGTTGCTGGGTGGGGGTGGGGCTGTGTGGGGAGATAGCAGCTGAAGGGGGATTGTGGTGGGGGAGGCCTCTGGGTGGCTGGGCAGGGGGTACCCTAGTGAGGTTGGTGGGTTCTGGAGATTTGGGGTTTCAGGGGGTGGGTGTGATGTGCCCAGCCCTGAGGCTGTGGGTCCTGGAGGTGGGTATCGCTGGGGGCCTGGTGGCTGCAGAACAGCCGGGGTGGGCGTCTCTTGGGGAGGCGGGACAGGGGGTTAGAGGGAGCCTGGTGCTGTGCCAGGGGCTCTGTCTGGGCTTCCCCCGCAGACTCCTGGGATCGCTGCCCTGCCCAGTGCACAGAGTGTGTGTGGGAGAATCCCCGGCGCTAGGCCAGGGGGTGCCCCTGTAAAGCCTCAGGGGATCCCGCGGGGGGGAGGAGGGGGTGCCAGGCAAAGGGCAGGGCAGATCCTGCTGGAGGGCGGGGGGGGGGATCCTAGGCAGGCAGTGAGGGACTGAGTTCCCAGTGGGGGTCCCTTTTGGGGGGTCTCTGGCTGTTGGGGTCTCTTGGTGGGGGGAACCCTTTGGGATTCCCAACCTGGCAGTGATGGTCTGGTGGGGATTCTCTGGCCGGTGGGGGTCTGAGGGTTATCTGAGGTCCCTGGCCAGGGACTCTGGGGGCTGGGTCCCAGGGAATACCTGGGGGGGGGTTGGCTGGGGCTCTGGGGGCTGCTCCTGACCCATCTTCTTCCCCGTGATTAGCTTATGCCAGAATCCTGGCTCCAAGCACTGCCCGACACTCCCCGGCCAGGCCCAGTCACTGTGATAACTTTCTAGCCACTTATCAAACACTCATCAGAGGGGTAGCCGTGTTGGTCTGGTTCTGTAAAAGCAGCAAAGAATCCTGTGGCACCTTATAGACTAACAGACGTTTTGTAGCATGAGCTTTCGTGGGTGAATACCCACTTCATCAGATGCAAGAGGTGGGAGTTCCAGTTCCATTCTTCTAGATTGTCCAGTCCTTGTCCTGGATCTGGGGTATGAGGGAGGTGGGAGGCGGGTCAGCACTGCCACATGATGGTCTCTTCCACAGCGTTCTGGACTCATTCTTTCTGAGCTCTGGTTTCATTGAGACCATTGTTAATCCAGAGTCACTGTATGGAAAGACAAGGAGTGACTCCAGATGGACAGTGGGGCAAATGAGATCAGCAATTCTCCCCTGTGAGGAGGGGCTCTAATTAGCTGCTCTCCCCAGAGAGCTAAAGGAGGGAAGCTGCTCAAACGCTCTGTCCCTCTCTGCTCAGGATACTGGGGTTCAGCTTCCTGGGTCAGACGCTGCAGCCTCCATTGTGATCTGGGAGACCAGGCTTAGCAGCTGCTGCTCCCCCAGTGGGGTTCTGTGCTGGGAAGTGACCTGAATTAAAGCTGCTTCTCTGCCCGCCCCAGGGGATGACTTTCTCCAGCTGGTCCTAGCCCCCTAGGGCAGCCCTGGGCCCTGTTAATACTAAATTCTGAGCCAGAGTCTCCAGGTAACTGAAAGACCTCAGGGAAAGTCCTGGGGACTGGCAAGAAAGTGACTCTGCACAAACAGCCCCTCCTCCTTTCTCCTCCCTGTAGCAATTGCCAGGAGAAAATCCAGCCTTGGGAGAGCAAAGCCCCCAGGAATGGGACTGTCCCAGCCAGAGGGGCAGGGAGAGAGGACAGGGGAAGGAGAGACTGAAAGGGGCAGTGGGAGAAATGAGTGGGGGGAGAGATTTCCAGCTCTCTAGTCCACCCAGACACATGTATTGCTGCATCCCTGGGCAGAACCACTGTCCAGTGAACAAAACAAGGATCAGAGAGAGGAAAAGCCAGTTCCTGACTCCATATTCCCCCTGCTGGGGTGTAGCTGCCGTGGGGTCAGTGTCCGAGGGATCCCCCACAGTGACTCCTTTGGTTCTGCTCTTTTCTAGCCTTGTGTTCAGAGACTTTGTTAGGGGGTGAGGGGAGGGAGAAGGGAGGTTAAAAATGTGTCTGGGCTTAGCTGGCAGGAGGGGCCAGGTCTACATTGTAATAAACAGATTTAGCATTTCCCAGCATGGCAGGATCTAGGGTGTCTGTCTGCAGGGAAAGGGCCTGGGGGAATTCTGATGTGAAATTAACTAAAACAGGTTCTGAAATGCCCACAACTGCCCTTCTCCCCCAGACAGGCTGCAGAATGGCGTCCATGTTTTGCTCCAGGTCATCCTAGCCTGACGTGGGACAGGGAAGAGAAATGGCTGCAGTGGAGTCAGTTCAGGTAGAGATTATCGGGGGATTGCTGGTGGGTTCCTGCTGGAGGAGAGGGACAGCAAATACACCGGAGATGGGAAGGTTTGCACAGTCTGGTTTGGAGGTTGGAGCGGGGCAGAAAATTCACAGCGTGGGGAAAGGAGGAGGCCAGGGTGTGGCAAACCTGCTGGGAGTTATTTAATAAGTGGCCTAGATTCTAGGAACAGACCCAGGAGGTTGGGAGGCGGAAATGCCCTAATTTGTGAAGAAAGAAAATAGCCCACCTACATGGAGCTAGTTAAACTGACCAGAGTCCCAGTGCTGGAGCCTGACCTCACTAACCAGCGGCTGCTGTGAGATATGAAGGAGGCACCCATGAATCAGGCTTATTGGAGCTGCCTCTCCCTTCATATCCCGCTCCTCACAAGGAGGAGGTTATTGGGCTTCCTACCAGGGAGCTCTCCCTGGACCCTGCTAGGCGCTCCATCTCCTGTATCAGTCGGTGGCCAGTAGGTGTGTGATGGATCTGCTGGGAGAGACAAGGGGCTCTCTCTTCATCCCCTCACCCTGGTATTTGCTGGATACGCTGAGCGGGGTGGGGGTGGGACTTTGTTGACTGCGATCCACCCAGAGCTTCCATTTGATTGGCTCCTCTCTGCCACAAATAGTGGGGCTGTGAGTGGGGAAAGAGATCCTGAGTGTTGGACTCTTGCTCTTTCAGGGGCCGGTGACCTTCGAGGAGGTGGCTGTGCATTTCACCAGGGAAGAGTGGGCTCTGCTGGACCCCACTCAGAGAGCCCTGTACTGGGATGTCATGCAGGAGAACTATGACACTGTGACCTCGCTGGGTAAGGGTTCCTGTCCCCTCGGTTCTTGGAAGGGGAAATGAAGAGATAAAGTTCACACCAGCCCCACAATGCCACCTCTACTCTCTCCTGTTTCAGCATCACCCCAATATGCCAGTGACACACACACACTGCCACAAACCCTCCCCTGCTGCAGAACACTTTGGGAACAGAGCACAGGAGCCGTATCGCACGGCGTCAAATAGCTCCTGTTTGCTCAAGTGAAACTGGGGTTAGGTCTGGCATAACTGTCCCATACCCCTAATAATTTTTGTTGCCCTTTTCTGAACCTTTTCCAATTCCAATATATCTTTTTCTGAGATGGGGCGACAACATCTGCATGCAGTATTCAAGATGTGGGTGGATCATGGATTCATTTGCTGTTTTTACAAATACGATATATGATATATTCTGTCGTATCTATCCCTTTCTTAATTATTTCCAGCATTGTTCGCTTTTTTTCACTGCTGCTGCAAACTGAGTGGATGTTTTCAGAGAACAATCCACAGTGACTCCAAGATCCATCACTTGAGTGGAAACAGCTAATTTAGACCCCATCATTCTGTATGTATAGTTGGGATTATGTTTTCCAGTGGGCTGCACTATGTGCTATCCTGACATCTAGTACTGCTGAGATCCTGCATTCAGTGATATCCCTGCCCTTCCTGTTCCCTTTCTCCACTGAACCCCCCCAGCCCATGCTTCCTGTTCCCAGCTTCCCCAGGACTCTCTCGCTGTCTCTGAACCTCTCTGTCAGCAAGAAGCAGTGCCAGGGAGACTTGCCCTCTGTCTGGAGTCTTCGATTTCTGGGACATGGATTTACTTTGTGTTGTAAAAGGCTCTGTCATAATGAGTGTCTGTGACATTAGCCAGAGTACAATCTGGACTGTTAAATAGCTGTGTCCCCTCAGTTCTCCAACCTGGGGTGCCTTTTCCACTGTTTTCCCGCGAGAACAGCCCCTCTTGTCACACAGTCTTGTCTTACACACAGTCTCCAGCATGTAACTCACTCCGAGCTACACAGTATTGAGTGCTGCTAGACAGCCACTCATGAATTACACCTCAGGAGAAAACCAGCAAATTCTCAAGTGCCCACCTTTTCCCCAGAAATGTGCATCTTGCACTGTCCAGCACGCTACTGAACAACGCAAGCTCATATGAAGTCTGTCATTTCATCAGTGGAAAATGACATGCACCAGCTTGTTATCCCAAATGGAGTTTCCAACACACTTTAATCCAAACAGACTGGTTAGATAAACAATAAACCAAGATTGTTAACTACCGAAAACTAAAACTAGGCCCAGCCCATGAAAGGGACACTCCCAGGAGAGACTGTATAAAGGCCGGAACATCGAACAACTTTGTAAACCTGAGAGAGCTGCCTTGGGGACAATGACAGGGAGAATCCCCCAAAGTGACTCCTTGGATTCTGCTCTTCACTGGTCTCTGATTGTTCCTTCCAAAGTGGAGTACTTTGCACTTGTCCCTACTAAATTTTATCCTCTTTCCTTCAGCTCATTTCTCCAATTTGTCCAGATCATTTTGAATTTTAATCCAATCCTCCAAAGCATTTACAACCCCTCCCAGCTTGGTATTGTCCACCAACTTGATAAGTATAACAGAGAGACTGTTACTGGGAGGGTTTCACCATGTGTCAGAGGGTTACACCCTGGTGGGAGGGGGCTAGGCCTGTACTGGGATAAGGTCACTCTGTGCTTCAGAGTGTGGCAGAACCTAGAATGTCCATTAGCAGGGGAAAACCTGGGGGGAATCGGCATGTGGAATGTACAAAAGCCCCGTCTGAATTCTTACACCTTGCCCTTTTCACCCCAGCAGGCTACAGAATAACGTCCATGTTTTGCTCCAGATCATCTCGTCCTCCCAGGGGGAAGGAAATGGCTGCAATGGAGCTGGCTCAGGTAAGGGATTCTCAGGGAGCTGGTGGTGGGTTCTGCTTGGAGGGAGAGGAGCAGTAAATGCATAGGAGGGTGGGAATTGCTAGAGGTGGTGGGAGGCAGGAAATATCTCGGGCGGAGAAAGGGAGGGGACAGGATGTGACAAACCTGCTGACACTAGTGTAGTTTAGGGTGTGATGGGTTGTCACCCGCAGGGGGCAGTCTGGGGGGGCTTCTGGGAACCGCTGTGCCCTCTAACCCTCAAGCTGGGCTGGCCCTTCTCACACTGATTTGCTGGAGATTCAGCCAGCCTCTCCAGGCCCTGTTATCACCCAACAGGACAGCAGGTGACGCCATACACCCAACTAAGCTACCTGAGCGCTTTACCTAAGCCACTCAAGGAGAGAGAGAAGACAACAGCCAATTTCCCAGCTCCCCAACCTTGCACACTTGCTGTAGGATACATTCAGAATTATACCATCTTATAGTGCACAGGGATCCCTGTAATGTCAGCTCATTAATATAGTTCCCCTTCCCCTCGATCTAGGACAGATGTGCACAGCGAGCTTGTGCTAACCAAGCTGAGATTTTCCCCAGACACTTCACTCAAAATACGCTCGTTAAGATAAAGCATAAAACAAGTTTATTAGCTGCAGAAAGACAGATTAAGTGATTATAAGCGATAACAAACAGATCAAAGCAGATTATTTAGCAAATAATCAAAACTCAAACTACGCCTAATATACTAGCTGGATAGAATTTGAATTAGCAGTTTCTCACCCTGGCTAATGATACAAGCAGTCCACCAAGTTTCCATACACAAGCTAGACATCCCTTTATCCTGGGAGCAGCACTTCCCCCACTTCAGTTTTTGTTTCTCGGGTGTTTCCAGGAGTTCTCTTGTGTGGGGAATGAGACCAAGAGATGCCGTCACACCCCACCTTATGTAGCTTTTCCATATGGCGTGACCCCTTTGTTCCAAACTCAGTTCCCAGTCCAGTTTGTGGAAAAATACAGGTACTAAAATGGAGTTTAGTGTCATGTGGTCTGGTCACAGGCCCTTCTGCGTCACAGTAGCCATGACTCATAGGCTGGCTGAAACATTCAGAGGAAGGCTAAGCTCTTCCACGGTCCATTGTCTTTGTTGATGAGCCATCAGCACTGTCTGGCTTCTTCATTGTTGTACCTAAAAGGCTCGTTGTGGGTGTTACCCAGAGTAAGCACATTTGAAATACAGATACAGAGTCAGTATCCATAACTTCAGACACGAACGTGATATGTGCACACAAATAGGATAATCCTGTTCAGCAAATCATAACTTTTCCAGTGACACCACACATAATGCATCTTGTACAAAATACATCATAATTATGTCCTAATCATATTATAACCGTACCACTATGATGAATATGGGGGTGTAGTGTCAGATAGGGCCTAATTTCAAGGCACAGGAGTTGGGAATGGAACTTCCCCTCTTTGTGGAACAGGAAATAACCCTCCAGCCAGGGCTGGGACAACTTCCCAGACTCCCAGTGATGGAGCCTGAATCTACTGGCACTTCATTAGTTACTACCACCCCCAATCTTTGTGACAACTGCAAACTTTATAAGTGATGATTTTATACACTCTTTTAGGTCATGGATAAGAATGTTAAATAGCACAGGGCCAAGAACCAATCCCTGTGGGAACCTGCTAGAAAGAAATCCACTCGACCCTGGTTCCCCATTTACTATCACAGTTTTTAATCTATTTAATGTATGCCATGTTTATTTTGTATCATTCTAGTTTTTTTAGTAAAAATATTGTGCTGATCAAGTCATATCCCTTTCAGAAGCTTAGGTATATTACATCAGTACTATTAGCTGCAACCAAACTTTTGATCTCATCCAATAAGGATATCCCGTTAGTTTGATAGGATCTATTTTCTCTAAATCTTTGTTAATGGGTACTAATCATATTACCCTTCTTTGATTCTTTATTAATGAATGAAATCCAGTATTGGCTGCTCCATTCTCTTGATGAATATAGATGTCAGACTTCAGGTCTTTTAGAAAGTCTTGGATAGAAATTATCTGGACCCGCTGATTTAAACATGTCTGACTTTAATAGCTACTGTTTAATGTCCTCATGACTTCTTGTTGGAATGGAAAGAGTGTCGCCATCAACATCTTATGAAACGAGTACATCATCTGTTTTTCTCCAAATCGAGGAGAGAAATATTTACTGAGGACTTTTACCTCTTCTGCATTATTTTTGATAATTCTGCCATTTCTATTAGTAAAGTACCATTGTTAGGATTAAGTTTGCACTTAATATACTTTTAAAATCTTCCTTCTTATTGTCATTCATTGATCATTGATTTCTGATAGCTTTCTTTACCAGTTTTCTACAAATCTGACCTTCTAACTTCTATTCTTTACTATTGACTTCCCCTTTCTTCTATATATTTAATTTGGAGAGCGTTGGGATTCCTACCAGGGAGACACCAGTAGGGTCCAGAGACAGCCCCATCTCCTATATCAAGCTCTGGCTAGTAGGTATGTGATAAATGTGAAGATCCTGCCTCCGTCTGTCAGCTGGGAGTCACAAAGGTTCTCTCTTTCTACCCTCTGATGCCTCCTGGCTGCTCTAAGCTAGGTGAGGTGGGACTCTGTTAACATGTGCCTCCCGGAGCTTCCATTTCCTGGTGCTGCTGTTCCGTGAATAGTGGGGTTGTGAGTGGGGCAGCAGGTCCTGAGTGTTGGACTCTTGCTCTTTCAGGAGCCGGTGACCTTCGAGGAGGTGGCTGTGTACTTCACCAGGGAGGAATGGGCTCTGCTGGACCCCGCTCAGAGAGCCCTCTACTGGGATGTCATGCAGGAGAACTATGAGAATGTGACCTTGCTGGGTAAGGATTCCTGTTCCCTCTGTTCTTGGAAGGGGAAATGAAGAGTGAAGGTTCATGCCACCCCCACAATGCCACCTCTACTCTGTCCTGTTTCAGCATCACCCCAATATGCCAGTGACACACACACACTACCAGAGACCCTCCCAAGCTGCAGAACACTTTGGGAACAGAGCACAGGAGCAGTATCACACAGTGCCAAATATCTCCTCTTTACTCAAGTAAAACTGGGGGTTAGGTCCAGCATAATGAATAGAAGCTTCCTACCCCCGGCCTTCTCTCAAACCCTGAGCCTTCTCTACCCAAACCAGAATGTGCTTGGGGTGTAACAAGCAGGCAGCTGGAGTCAGAGCTGCCGGTCCAGGGTTACTTATCACACAGACACTTGGTGCGGCCTTGAATGCTGGCTGGGAGTATCCAGACAGGGGAGCTCCAGCAGCAGAACACTGAATCTCACCCAGGATTACAGATGACACAACTCCTCACTGCTCTGGATTGCGATGGAATGTAAATGTCTTCACACCTTCCCCCTGCAGGAGAATGGCTGTTTGACCAGCTGTTTGCCTTGCTATCTCTGAGGAGCTGCTCTGTAGGTGTTCCCCAGAATTGTGACTTTTTCAGTAATATCATACTGTAAAATCTCATAACTTTACATACAGTGTTACTACACATTTTAACAGGAGGATAATATTCAGTAGGTTATGTGTTTTGAAATGATACCTCACAAGCCATACTGCGTACAAAATTGATCATAATTTTCTAGAAGCGTGAACACAGGGACATAGACTGACACAGTGTCTGTGTGTGTGTTCCCAGCAGATATGTGGGTATTTCAATCCCTCATAAGCATAGTGTTCAGCATCTTCAAGGACCTGGGGAACTGGTCCTGGGAATTCACTGGTTTACCAAGTGTGACACTGTATGGAATTGTGAGACACTTTGGTATTAATAATAAAATAATAATATAATCTGATAAAATTGCAATGAATTGTGCTAGATATGCCATGTAAGGTGTCAGTGAAAATGTTATGATTTGCCAAGTATGATCATTTTGTTTCTACGTTTGTATCACCTTTGTATTGTGAGTTATAGATATGTAGGGTATATCTGTACTTCCAGACTTGTGCAGTGTTTCTGGGTGACACCCCCATACATATTGGCATCAACACTGCCTAGCCTGTTTGATGGCCCATTCAGGGTCATCATCTGTACAATGAGCCCATGGAAAGGACCAAGGGGATACACCTATTGAGTCAGCAAGACATGCCGGGGTATGCCTGTGTAATGAGAACTCCAAGGCTTTTCTATGCCACGTGCTGTGAAGCTTGTGTTTGGGACACAGGAAGTACAGGCCACATGGCAAAAGGAATATAAAGGGCAGCTGCATCATCTCCATTTGTCTTCAATCCCCCTTCCTACGTCTGGAGCAACTTCTCTACAAACTGAACCCTGGAACAAAGGACTGAATGACCCATCCGAGCTATGGATGTGTTCCAGACGGACTTTCAAGCCAGCAACTCACCAATACTGCTAAGAACCTGATATATCCATTTTGGAATGTATCTGACTGCTTTTCCATTTAACTTCTTTCTGTCTTTCTTTCATTTAAACCTTTAGTTTAGATGCTAAAGGATTGTCTGGAAGGATGGAATTTTGGGTAATATCCAAACCTATACTGACCTGGTGATGTGGGTGACTCTTTGGGGTCAGAGGAACACTTTGTTTATGTGAGCAGAGTTTTTAAATAACCTCTCACTGTACTGGACCTAGTTGCTGATTGGGAGTCAGAGAACTGGGATGCAATAAAGGGGGCCGTGTGATTTCTTTTTTCAGCTTCTCGATAACCCGTGTGGGGGATCAGAAGCACAGTTGGTGACTGTTCGGTGAGTTTAACTTCCGTGTTAACCAGCAGTTTTGGGAGCATCTGCTCTCCCTTTTTCAGCCTGCCCTAACTTTGGCATTTTCAGTGAGAACTGCCCCTGGCCCACCAGGTCACACTAAGCACTGAAGTTAAATGAATAGAATGTTTTTTTATGACCAAGTCTTATGAAATCAACTGAACTCCTTTGTTTTCTTTCATCTGAGCAGGGTTTCCTGTTACCCAGCCTGATGTGATCTCCCAGCTGGAACAAGGGGAAGAGCCATGCGTCCCAGACCTCCAGGGTTCAGAGGAAAGAGAGATCCTGAGATCTTCCTGCACAGGTGAGGAAACATTAAACCACCTCAGAATCTGTAAGTGCCTGAAGGAAACATCTGGGATGCCCTACAAAGCCCTTGGGGAGGTCTCTCAGTTCATTATTGTCCCTTGCAGGGGTCATATCCTCAGGGTAAATATAGCTCATGGCTTCCTATAGATCCTAGCAGACACCAGGCAGTAGCTTCCTCCCTTCCCCCTGCGTATTTGGATGGGATGTGAAGGCTGAATTCATCCCCCTCCTCTCTCCTATTTTGTGGAAGAGTTTGGGGGAGTTCAGCTCCTGATTTTTATTTGACCTGTCTTCAGCACTTGTTTTGGTTTGGTCTTCCCCTTTCCATCCCTGTTTGAGGTTTCTGTCTCTGTCACAGCAGGTGATGCAATGGCATGTGAGAAAGAGGAGCAGAATTCTCAGCCTGAAAATGTTGAGCCAGTGGGTAAAAACAGAGCATTATCGCAAAGATCGAAAAGGAATGTGTCCAGGAGTCATGAGCAGGGAAAATCCTGGGAGATTCAGCACAGACCAGAAACAGATCAAGGAAACCAGCCAGGAAAGAAAGTGGATAAATTTATTTCCTGTTGGGGAACTCAGAAGGTCCTCATGGAAACCACAACACAGCAGGATATCCTCAGGCGAAAGAGAAAAAATACATGCTGGGAGTGTGGGAAAAACTTCACTCACAGCTCAGCCCTTTCTGTACATCAGAGAATCCACACAGGGGAGAGGCCCTATGAATGCCGTGAGTGTGGGAAAACCTTCAATCGCAGTTCGCACCTTATTAGTCATCAAACAATCCACAGAGGAGAGAGGCCCTATGAATGCCGTGAGTGTGGGAAATGCTTCACTAGCAGCTCAGCCCTTTCTTAACATCAGAGAATCCACACAGGGGAGAGGCCCTTTGAATGCAGTGAGTGTGGGAAACGCTTCACTAGCAGCTCAGACCTTTCTCAACATCAGAGAATCCACAGGGGAGAGGCCCTATGAATGCCGTGAGTGTGGGAAATGCTTCACTAGCAGCTCAGCCCTTTCTTAACATCAGAGAATCCACACAGGGGAGAGGCCCTTTGAATGCAGTGAGTGTGGGAAACGCTTCACTAGCAGCTCAGACCTTTCTCAACATCAGAGAATCCACAGGGGAGAGGCCCTATGAATGCAGTGAGTGTGGGAAATGCTTCACTTGCAGCTCAAACCTTAGATTTAATTTACCCTGGTTCCTCAACTGTTGCTACAGCTCTAGTACCCATCAATCCAAAGACTGAGAGAAATGGAGAGTTCCAACCATTGTCCTTTTAGTATCTTATTGTTCCTCTCTCTGTTTTTTGTGCTGGCCTTTCTATTCTATCACTTTCTGCCTTTGTTTAGTGGTAACAGTTGGTTTCCATCACTCATGTTTATCTGTTTAAATCTCTATCCGTTGTTAAATAAATTTTTTGCTTGTTCAATAACTGTACTCAAGTGCTGTGTGAGATACAGTAGCAATGGTCCACAGTACAACTTGTAACCTGGGATACTTGGGCAAGAGAGGATCTGGGATTTCACCGAGTATCTGGTGATCCGGGCTGGACCCCAGAGGGGGACACATTGAAGAAACTCAAGGGTTAAGGTGGCTGCTGTAGCTCAGAGGAGGGTCCTTGAGTTCCAGCAGGCTGGTGAGTTTGGTCACTAACATCCAGCTGCCAAATGCAAAACTCCCTCTTCCTTGTGGCAGGTGGCAACAAGGAGACTCACAGCCCTCAGCACCCCGAGAGGGTCACAATGTGTCTCTATGTTGATCCACCTGTCAAATTCACACAGGGAAAGCTCCCGATAGCACAAAACTCTGCCCTATGAAATCATGGAACATGTGCTCTTCGCTCTGTGAAAGCATGTAAAGAATCCAAGCACTGGAGGACAGGGTTTGGGTCTAGAGCGACCTAGACAAATTGGAAGATTGGGCCAAAAGAAATCTGAGGAGGTTCAACAAGGAGAAGTGCAGAGTCCTGCACTTAGGACGGAAGAATCCCAGGCACTGCCACAGACTGGGGACTGACTGAGTGAGGGGGGTTTAATAGCAGCCTTCAACTACCTGAAAGAGCAGCATTGTGGGTTTTCTCCTTGCCACTTTTTCTGGGCTGGGCAGGCACCCTGGAGGCCTTTCTAGAAGAGAATTGGGAACTGAGTTAGAAAAACCAATGTGAAAACCAGAACCTCAGGTTTAGACTCATTTATTTATAATATTAAATCTTCAATTCTAGTGTCACAGTCAATGCACATGGGAGAAGCATCTTGTGTTTCATTCCTTATGTCCTAGTCCCATCGTGTGGCTATTTCTTTTTCTTCCTTTCTGTTAAAAGCTTTGGTGTTTTGCACAGAAACATTATTTCCCCAGGAGAGACCCAGGATTGCGGCTGCATTCCTGTGCCAAACAGTCACTGGAAGGGAGCAGACAAAGGCCTTTAGGACGAGGCATCTGTCACTGTCAAAAGATCATCTCCCTCCTGCAGGTCACTGGCAGCCTGAATTTGTTCCTTATCCTCCCAGAGTCTGGGGGCTGGAATCAGCACTACCCAGCCCCTCCGTATGTAGCAGGAACAAACACAAACCTGGTCTTTAAAACAAGCTGTCCCCTTCCTTCTCAGGGAAGATTTTTCTGTGATTGAAGTTGAGCTTCAGTTCCCCTCTCCTGGGGCGGGGCTGGTGTGGGGCCAGCTCCCAATGAGCTCTGTTTTCACCTTTGCCCCCTTTCAGTCACTCTGGGATCCTAACTCTGCTCCCAGCTGTCAGGCAGCTTCCAGCCCATCCACCCTGCTCACTAACTCTGTGGTCATGTGTCACTCCCTCTGCCAGCACTCACAGCCTGCAGGAAAGCTACTCCTGCCAGATGCATTGGTGGTATAGTGGTGTGCATAGGTGCTTTCTAAGCACTTCATCTGGGTTTTATTCCCAGCCAATGCAATAATGGCTTTTCTCTTTTGTTGTTTCCTCATCTGGAAGTGGTACAATTTCAGTCACATTGTGTTACAATCACATTATCTATAGAATGAAACAATAAATGTGTCAAAGTCCAGCAGGTCATACAGGATGGAGGCACACAAGGGGCTGGAATGTGTCATCTGAGAAAGACAGAACACTTGGAAACCTGCATCTCCCCTCCCCTGGCCTTGCGTGTTATGATTCCAGCTGCGTGAGCTGTTTGTAGGATGTTCCGGCATGATGGGGAAATGAAGTTTTGAGTCAGTTTTTGCTCCTGCAGATTCCTTTGCTGTTACAATTATAATGACATGAACAAAAGGGAGGAAAAATAAACATAAACCCCAAGTTGCAATACAGGTGGGGAAAAGGACAATCACGGTTAAGCCAAACACGTCAAAATAAAAATTAATACAAAAAAGGGGAGGGGGGAAGAGATCAGGTATGTGGAGATCCCCTTGATATTTCAACGCACACTGTTAGAATCAAAGTTCAGACTTGACACTGGAAAACCCGCAACTACCTGTCTCTGAACACCTGTGATGAGCAAGATGGAGTTGGGACACCTGTTCTGCTTCAATCATTTATTGTCTCTCTGTTCTCTCCTTCTCCCCACAATTCCTCGTCTCCAGTGTCTCTGCCTTTCTCCTCTTGCTCCCTCTCCCCTGCCCTTTCCAGGAACTCACACTCTACAGCATTTAGGACAAGCCAGAGCTCCCATGTTCTGCACATGAGCCTGTGTCAGAGGACATGGGACCCAGGTCAGAACCAGTCACCGGATCAATATGTCCCTTTATGGGCGACTTCTCTGCTTACTCTGCAATTTACACACACCCCCACTGAAGGGGATGGGGTACAGCTCTGACTGAGAGGCCTCACAGGAGAAACTTCAGCCCAAAGACAAATTTGTGTGAAATGCTGAGAAGTGAAGAGCCCCCTTCCCCTCCCCCAAAGCCCCAGAACTCTAGTGTCACCCCCATGGCACCAACACAGGGAACCCAGTGAGATGGGGTTACAGAATACAAGGGGGGAGGGAGCAGGGGAGAGAGTTGACAGGGAGTCTCTCTCTTTCCTTCTCTCTTCACTTTCTGTTCTTCTCTTTCCTTCCAGGAACTGCAGTCACAACAGGGAGGGGTTTGTCTCTTTATTAGGGATCCCTCTGTGTCACGGACGCTGCAAAAGTAATAGATTCTGTGGCTTCTGCAGTGGCCTCTGTGGCTAACTCCGTGGCTGCCCCAGCAGCTGGCCTGGGGGCAGCTTGAGCAGTGGTGCCAAGGGTGGCAGCAGCAGCCACAGCTTAGTGGCTCCTGGCACCTGTCCCGAGGGCTGGCCTCTGGGGCTCCCCTCACCTGGCAGCATCTGGAGTGGCAGTGGGTCCCTGGGGCTTCTCCCCCTGTACATGGTGCCACGGGCCCCCCTGGACTCCCTGTGCCCACAGCTGGTGCCACGGACCCCTGGGCCTCCCTCCCCATGATTCAATGAGGGGTATTTATGGTATAAGTCATGGCCGGGTCATGGGCAATGAGCTTTTGGTTTTTGCCCGTGATCTGTCCATGACATTTACTAAAAAAACCTGGGATTAAATCTTCGCCTTCCTCATTATCGATCAAATAAATCGAAACGCCTCCACCTGCAAGTGGATTTAGCCCAGGACCGTCAGAGTCAGCAGCTGTTACGCCCCCACGGAGCTCTCTGGTCAGGTGTCCTAGCGCTGGAAGCCTCCTGTTTAGATCCTAAAATAGTGTTTTTGCACCAGGGGGGGCTGAAATTTTGGACTGGACATTGTAGCTCCACCGTTATTTTACTGAATTGCTTCAAAACAGCAAGTCAGGAAAGTCTCCTAAGTGCCAGGCTCTCTGCCATGGAAACAGCTGCCCCTGCTCTGCAGGGGTCTGTGCGTTCCACCCAGCAACGCACACACCTGCTCCGCACTGAAGGGGGGTCAGACAGCGACAGGGTTGGTAACACAAATACTTCAGACTATTAACTCCAGGTCCCTTCCTTTCTTTAACCCAGGATGTGCCAGTCACCTGGTAACCATGGCGTTATCTTCACCTTAAAATACCTCTCCTCCACCCCCTGCCCCCCTGCAGCCAGCCCCTGTCTCCAGCCAGCCCCGCACACCCTGGCTCCAGCCAACCCCTGCTGCACCCCCCTGCCCTGCCTGCAGCCAGCCCCTCTCTGCAGCCAGCTCTGCACCCCCTGCCCTGCCTCCAGCCAGCCCCGCACCCCCTACCCTGCCCACAGCCAGCCCTTGTCTGCAGCCAGCCCCGCACCCCTTGCCCTGCCTGCAGCCAGACCCTACCTCCAATCAGCCCCTGCCCTGCCTCCAGCCAGCCCCATGGCCACTGGTGCCCTGCAGTTCCCAGGGCAGTAACCCTGCACACCTGCTTCAATGAGGGGGGCAGGGAGCAGCTGGGACCCACACATGTGCACACCCGAGGATGACCAGACAGCAAGTGTGAAAAATCAGGACAGGGAGTGGGGGTGGGGTGGGGAATAGGATCCTAGATAAGAAAAAGACCCCAAAATTGGGACATCTGGTCACCCTAGCACACCCCCAGGACTCCTGAGTTCCATTGCTGGGTTTCCTATTGATTCCACTGCTGGTTGTTTTCCTTTTCCTGGGGGACTCTGGGCAAGTTGCTCCCCCCTCTAGGGCTCTGTCCCCAGCAGGCAAATGGGGATTTCGTACCTTCCCGCTATTGGAAAGTGCTGGGAGAATCCCCCAGCCAAAGCTGCTCTGACAGCGCTAAGCAGCATCTGACCATTCAAGGTCGGAGCGCACGGCCCAGGAGGAGGAGTGTCTGGCTCTGGGGTTTCACTTCAGCCCAGTCTAGAGAGAGGGGCCCAGCCATGGGGTTTGGCTCAAGAAGACCAAGTCTCCAATTTGTTACGGGCGTTTTGAATTCCAGTCCTGTGCTCCAAAGTGCTTGGTGTCAGTTGCACATTTTAGAAGCAGGCTCTCCACTCCATTTTCCAAATCATTCATGAAACTATTGAATAGTACCGGACCCCGGACTGATCCCTGCCGGACTCACTAGGTGCACCCTCTCTGTCGGGCAGCCAAACCTGGAGAAGGGCCCTTGGAGTCTGGGCTTTCAACCAGCTCTGCACCCACATGACACTGATTGCAGCTGGACCGCATTTCCCTCGTTTGCTTGTGAGAATGTCCTGCGGGACTGTGTCAAAAGCCTTAGTAACCCCCGAGATACATCCCACCTACTATTCATCCACCTCCACTAGGTCTGGAACCCTGCCAAAGAAGGAAAGAGGCTGGGTTTGGGATGATTTGTTCTTGACAAATCCATGCTCACTTGTCCTAAGAACCAAATTATCCTGTAGGTGCTGCTGACAAACTGTTTAAGAATGTATTCCAGGATCTCTCCAGCTATGGAAGTGAGGCTGGCTAGTCTGTAAGGCCCAGAGGTCTATTTGTTCCCCTTTGAAAGATAGGTCCTGTCTTGTTCATGGATGGGAAGATGTTCTTTTTCAGGGATCTCAGACGAGAACTGGGGCACAACACCTGGTTTGTTAAGGCCACAAAAATGGAGGCAGGAACCTCTTCTCTCCTGCTGGCAAAGAACCCCAGGTACCTAAAAGATAGAGACTCACATCCCTGAATGGGCTTTAAGAAAGGCAATGGTTAAAAATTTTGACCCCGACCATTTCTTGTTTCCGCAGACTAGACATTTTAGCAAATTTTAGAATTCCTTGGTGCTAAACACCGTGAAACTCCCCTTTCTCCTTCACACAGGGCTTTATCGCCCCTTATCTCACTCAGGCTCACAACTGCTCAGAGCTCGGGAACTGTCCCTGTTCCCATTGGGCAGATGGGGAGGAGCCTGAGGTATAGAGAAGGGAAGTGACCTGTCACCAGATGAATCAGACTGAACAGGTTTCACACCTCGAGGAGGCGCTTACCTTCTAAACAGGGACGGCTGTTTTCTAGTAAAATCACTACAAGGGAAGGAGAAAACTCGAAAGAGGTTCCTCCTGGCGCTCACGTCCGTGAACCCAAATACTCTCTCAGTCCTCAGAGAGAGACCTGGAGAAGGAGACTTGCTGAAGCAAAGCCACAGGGGTCTCTGAGGTCTCCCTGGCCCCTCGCCCCTCTCCTGCCTGGCTGATGTCAGCATCTCTCTGTGAGGTCACCACCACCCCACCACCTTTGACCAATAGGCTGAGGTCCTGCAAAAGGCCTTTGTGATGTTACTGCCACACCCCTCCCTTGCTGTGCCAATGTCCTGCCCCTGGCCAGGCACTTTGCAGGTTTGAGCTGCTCCCTGGGGATCACCTCACTCAAGGAGCGTTCGTTCTAGGCAGCAAGCCGGCTAGACAGGGAAACATCAGACGCTGCTCCCAATGCTACACTCGGTTTTTCAGAAATTAGTCGACTTTATGGCCAGAAGAGACCATTAGAGCATCTAATCTGACCCCCTGCATATCACAGGCCTCCTGTATGACACAAGAGCTATTTTTGGGGCAAACACATTCCAGAAAGGCATCTAGTCTTCATGAAATGACATCAGGAGATGGAGAAACCATCACTTTCCTTGGTAGCTTGTTCCTGTGGTGAATCATCCTCGCTGTTGAATATTTGTGCCTTAGTTGTAATATGAATTTGTCTCTTTTCATCTTCCAGCCATTGGGTTTGTTAGCCCTTTCTCTGCTCGATTCAAGAGCCCTTTAATATCCAAACTTTTCTCTCCCTGAAGGCACTTCAACACTTCAATGAAGTCACCTTTCAATCTTCTTTTGATCAGCTAAGCAGGTTGAGCTCTTTCAATAGCTCCCTAGAAGGCATTTTTCTCCAGCCCTCAGAACATTTGGTGGCTCTTTTCTGCCCCAGCTCCAATTTCACAACATCTTTTTCAAATGAGGACACCAAAACTGGAGGCAGTATTCCAGTATCAGTCTCATTGATGCCGTGTCACCTCCTGTGACGTTATTGACATAATCTGCAACCGTATAGATCACCGTTGCGACCGCTGTTCTATTTGTAGCCAATATTGTAGAAAGGTTGTAGCGTAAGGGGTCTATGGAGAGGTTCTGATTGGCTGATTATAATTATGCTATTTCTAGATGTGTATCATTTTTATAGTTGACGTTATGAATTCCTGCTCATTTCCCCACTGGCTGGAGCATGGCTAGAGTGTGTCTGTGGTTAATGATGTTGCTATAGATTGTTCGTTTCCTGCCTTGGCAATTCAGACAGTCCCTTTTCCCAACATATCTCCAGCACATCATTAGTTCCAATAACAGGGGCAGCTTTTGTCTGGGGCACTGAGATTTTTTGGGGAGTTGGTGGCTCCTTTCTTTCCTCACCCTGGAGTAAACTCATAAGAACATAAGAACATAAGAAAGGCCGTACTGGGTCAGACCAAAGGTCCATCTAGCCCAGTATCTGTCTACCGACAGTGGCCAATGCCAGGTGCCCCAGAGGGAGTAAACCTAACAGGCAATGATCAAGTGATCTCTCTCCTGCCATCCATCTCCATCCTCTGACGAACAGAGGCTAGGGACACCATTCTTACCCATCCTGGCTAATAGCCATTTATGGACTTAGCCACCATGAATTTATCCAGTCCCCTTTTAAACATTGTTATAGTCCTAGCCTTCACAACCTCCTCAGGTAAGGAGTTCCACAAGTAGACTGTGCGCTGCGTGAAGAAGAACTTCCTTTTATTTGTTTGAAACCTGCTGCCTATTAATTTCATTTGGTGACCCCTAGTTCTTGTATTATGGGAATAAGTAAATAACTTTTCCTTATCCACTTTCTCAACATCACTCATGATTTTATATACCTCTATCATATCCCCCCTTAGTCTTCTCTTTTCCAACCTTAGTCTTCTCTTTTCCAACTAGCTTTTTATTCCATGGTTCATGTTTTATGGAATACCAACATCAGCATGAAGAAAGAGGAGAGTGAATATCTCACTGCCAGGGCTGAAGGTGGCCACGTCCCCTCTGTCTGACCGTTGCCATTGCAGGAGAGAAGGTTTCAATGGAATCGAATGCCCTGGCTCAGACAAGAGACACAGGGAGGTTTTGCTGTTCATGGATCCATGCAAAGGAAATTGTGTCTCTGTGTGAAACTGAGGAGGGACATGAAACGCCCACAGGGTGGCGCAGTGCCCTAAGCTAAGGCAGGAGGGGGAAGGAATGGGGCTGAGGAATGACTGAAGTGGACTCACCTTGGATTGAAATGACATTTGTTTGTGTCGGGCAGTGAGAAATGTGACATTAATTCAGATGCAGGGTTGAGGCTTCTTTAGCTCCTTGTAGAACTTGAACTTGATTTCCCAGAAGGGAGAAAGGGAAAGTCTGGGGCGGCCATTAGTCCCTGGCTGGGTCTCCTGGGCAGTGGAAAACATCCCTTGTTTGGCCCTGCCAAGGGGATCGTGGAGGCTGAGACGCCCCTCGGCTTGGATCAAAGGGGGAGTTGGATGGAATTTATCACACAACCCTCCCTGCTCCCCAGAGCCCCACGGGGAGAAGCTAGAGAAGGGGGAGTCATTCCTCCCCTGCGCTCCCAGAAGAGCTGCTAGCAGGGCCGCCCAGAGGGGGGGGGGCAAAGGAGGCAATTTGCCCCAGGCTCTGGGTCTTGCAGGGGCCCCCACAAGCAGGAGCGTCGCTGGGGGGAGCAATGGGGCTGCCACTCCCCCACTGAGCACATTCCCCCAAAATGGCGCCTTAGTAGGAATTTGGAATAAGGTGGAAAGATCTGGAATTTCCCCCCCACACACACACACCTCCTGGGGTGGCAGGGGGTGCAGGTGGAGGGGCAGAGCCCAGGACTGGGGTGGTGGTGGGGGGTGTCGGTGGGGGAGCAGTAGGGGGGAAAGGGCGGAGCCAAGAGCTGGGGCAGCATAGGTTATGTGGGGGGCAGAGCCCAGGGCTGGGGTGGCAGGGAGGTGCAGTGGGGAGCCCAGGGCTTGGGTGGGGCAGCCAAAAAATTTTTTGCTTGGGACGGCAAAAAACCTAGAGCCGGCCCTGCCTCCACACACTGTGAGGTAGGTAGGAGCGGATCCTTATAATCCCTACTTGAAAGAGGGAGAAGCTGAGGCTGAGAAAGGAGAATTGACTTGTCTGAGGACACACAGCCAGTCAGTGGCAGAGTTGGGAATAGGACCCAAGAGCCCTGATTTTCAAACTAACCATCGGATCTTGAATTTCAGACACTGAATGACCTGAATAAAGTGCTCTCAGATGAGCTCCAGACCAACAACCGTGCACAGGAATTATTCAGCAAGTATTTGAGGAGAACTGCAATGTTAGAGAGAATCATGAACTGCTCAGAGACCATTAATGCAGAGAAGCAGCAAAATTCGTCAAACATAGAACGGGTTCTGACTTATTTCCTTGGTCTTGAAAGAGAACAAGGACCTGAGTCTCCTCCCTGTCAATAACCCCCTGCTGAGCCAATCAGGGTAGAGACTGAGGACGGGAGGCTGAGGGTTCTCACCAGAGAGCCCAAAGGATGGCCCAGGTCATTGGTGGGGATCAAATAAAATTCAGAATAAAATTCTGCCTCCTTAAGCTTGTGTTTTCCATCCCTAGAATTCAACTGTCACCAGATGGATCAGACTGAACAGGTTTCAAACCTCAAGGAGGCTCTTACCTTCTAAACAGGGACGGCTGTTTTCTAGTAAAATCACTAAAAGGGAAGGAGAAAACTCGAAAGAGGTTCCTCCTGGTGCTCACGTCCGTGAACCCGAATACTCTCTCAGTCCTCAAAGAGAGACCTGGAGAAAGAGACTTGCTGAAGCAAAGCCACAGGGGTCTCTGAGGTTTCCCTGGCCCCTCGCCCCTGTCCTGCCTGGCTGATGTCAGCATCTCTCTGTGAGGTCACCACCTCCCCACCAATAGTTTGTGGTCCTGCAAAAGGCCTTTGTGATGTCACTGCCACACCCCTCCCTTGCTGGCCTAATGTCCTGCCCCAGGCCAGGCACTTTGGAGGTTTGAGCTACTCCCTGTGGATCACCCCACTCAAGGAGCGTTCGTTCTAGGCAGCAAGCCAGCTAGACAGGAAAACATCAGACGCTGCTCCCAATGCTACACGCAGTTTTTCAGAAATTTGTCGACTTTACGGCCAGAAGAGACCATTAGAGCATCTAATCTGACCCCCTGCACAGGCCTCCTGTATGACACAATAGCAGGTGAGGGAGGGGGGCTGAGGAGGCGAGTGGGTGGGCAGTGGCGAGGGGGCAGGTGAGCCGGCAGAAAGCCAATATTCATAACTTCAACTACAAAAATGAAACACACCTAGAGATAGCATCATTATAATCAGCCAATCAGAACCTCTCCATAGACCCCTTACACGACAACCTTTCTACAATACTGTCTACAAATATAGAACAGTTGTCGCAACGGTGATCTATACAGTTACAGATTATGTCAGTAACGTCAAAGGAGGTGACACGGCATCATTGAGACTGATACTGGAATACTGCCTCCAGTTTTGGTGTCCTCGTTTGAAAAAGATGTTGTGAAATTGGAGCTGGGGCAGCAAAGAGCCAACAAAGGTTCTGAGGGCCGGAGAAAAATGCCTTCTAGTGAGCTACTGAAAGAGCTCAACCTGTTTAGCTGATCAAAAGAAGATTGAAAGGTGACTTCATTAAAGTGTTGAAGTGCCTTCAGGGAGAGAAAAGATTTGGGAATTAAAGGGCTCTTGAATCAAGCAGAGAAAGGCATAACAAGACCCAATGGCTGGAAGATGAAAAGAGACAAATTCATATTACAACAAAGGCACAAATATTCAACAGCGAGGATGATTCACCACAGGAACAAGCTACCAAGGAAAGTGGTGGATTCTCCATCTCTTGATGTCATTTCATCTAGACTAAATGCCTTTCTGGAATGTATTTGCCCCCAAAGTAGCTATTGTGCCATACAGGAGGCCTGTGATATGCAGGGGGTCAGATTAGATGCTCTAATGGTCTCTTCTGGCCATAAAGTCGACTAATTTCTGAAAAACTGAGTGTAGCATTGGGAGCAGCGTCTGATGTTTCCCTGGCTAGGCGGCTTGCTGCCTAGAACGAACGCTCCTTGAGTGGGGTGATCCACAGGGAGCAGCTCAAACCTGCAAAGTGCCTGGCCAGGGGCAGGACATTGGCACAGCAAGGGAGGGGCGTGGCAGTGACATCACAAAGGCCTTTTGCAGGACCTCAGCCTATTGGTCGAAGGTGGTGGGGAGGTGGTGACCTCACAGAGAGATGCTGACATCAGCCAGGCAGGACTGGGCGAGGGGCCAGGGAGACCTCAGAGACCCCTGTGGCTTTGCTCCAGCAAGTCTCCTTCTCCAGGTCTCTCTTTGAGGACTGAGAGAGTATTCGGGTTCCCGGACGTGAGCGCCAGGAGGAACCTCTTTCGAGTTTTCTTCTTCCCTTTTCGTGATTTTACTAGAAAACAGCCGTCCCTGTTTAGAAGGTAAGAGCCTCCTGGAGGTTTGAAACCTGTTCAGTCTGATCCATCCGGTGACAGTTGAATTCTAGGGATGGAAAACACGAGGTTAAGGAGGCAGAATTTTATTCCGCACCTGTGATTTTGTCTCTTAGAATCACTGGGGACATAAGGGTTTGTCCTTTTTGTTTCACCTCTTGCTCCATCCACTGTCTGATCCCTCTTTTCTCTTCGTCTCTTGCTTCCTTTGTCCTTTCTCCTGTTCCCCTCCCAAAATCAGGTTTTTTTCTCCTGCTGATAACAGCTCACGTTAACTGATCACTCTTGTTATAGTGTGTATGGCAACACCCATTTTTTTCACGTTCTCTGTGTGTGTATATATCTTCCTACTGAATTTTTAACTGCATGCATCCAATGAAGTGGGCTGTAGCCCACAAAAGCTTATGCTCAAATACATTTGTTAGTCTCTAAGGTGCCACATGTTCTCTTTGTTGATAAATTAATGGAGGTTAAGTCCATTAATGGATATTAGCCAGGCTATGTAAGGAATGGTGTCCCTAGCCTCTGTTTGTCAGAGAGTGGAGATGGATGGCAGGAGAGAGATCACTTGATCATTTCCGGTTAGGTTTACTCCCTCTTGGGCACCTGGCATTGGCCACTGTTGGCAGATAGGATATAGAGTTCGATGGACCTTTGGTCTGACCCAGTATGGCCGTTCTTACGTTCTTATGAAGGGAAGGGCACAGCCCCATGGCAGAGTTTCTGTAGTGTAGTGGTTATCACGTTTGTTTAACACGCAAAAGGTCCCTGGTTCGAAGCCAGGCAGAAACATGGTGGCTTCCTTTTCTCAGCTCCTAGTGGCCTGTCCCTGCTGTTGTAGGAACAGCAGTGATTTCTATGCTCAAAAGGTCTGTTATACTTCCCCTCCCCCTCGCTTTTGTCTCCTCTCCCTCTCTGAATGCCTGTGAAGTGGCTTTCCCCCTCCCCCTCCCGCTCTCTCCTGCAATGCTTGTGGGATGAATGGGCTGGTTGAAGATCAGAAGAGCTTCCAGATAGACAAGGTGTCTGGGACTCTCATTAGGCAGCACTCACACACCCAGAGCATGGACCCTGCATGGACACTGGCTGAGGTGGAGTGTGACCCACTGGATGCAGCCAAGTCATCTCCAGTCGCAGGCCATGAGGAGCAGGTCCTTAAAAGGGGAAGGGGCCCTGTGCTCAGCTGTGCTTTCACAATGCTGCCTAATGAGAGTCCCAGACACCTTGTCTATCTAGGAGCTCTTCTGCTCTTCCAGCTGTTCAGCCAGCCCCTTCATCCCACAAGCATTGCAAGAGGGCGGGGAGGGGGAAAGCCACTTCACAGGCATTCAGAGAGGGAGAGGAGACAAGCGGGGGGTGGGGGGAGTGTAACAGACCTTTTGGGCATACAGGTTATACGGAGCACACAGATCACTGCTGCTCCTACAACAGGGTAAGTTCTCAAGCAGCATGTTTCTTACTTTGCCCATCTGCCAATTTTGATAATTATCGATGGAAATATTTTGCCATTGGGTTGTGCCTTTACACAGAAATTGACATTTACCAACAAATAGGTAATTCTTCCAGTCCTGCCTAGTCTGCAGTTGATGGGTTTAGAGGGACACATTCACCCTCCCCACCCCCCATGCCAGGCCTGTGCTCTCAACTTCCCACACTGCTGGGATCCTTCCCTGGTCTCCGCTCAGACCTCTGCATCCCCTCCCCACACTGTCTAACTCCTCTGCTGGCAGGATCCCTTCCGGTTCCTTTCATTTCCTGTCTCCACTTTGGGGAAAAGCTCTGCACTGTTCCCACACCAGAAGTTGAACCCAGGCCCCCTGGGTGAAAACCAGGAATCCTGACCACTAGCCCATATGGGACTATTGGTGCATCTGACGAAGTGGGGATTCACCCACGAAAGCTCCTGCTCCAATACGTCTATTAGTCTATAAGGGGCCACAGGACTCTTTGCTGCTGTTATTACTACAACTCTCTAAGCCAACCCCTCATGAGCGCAGCAGGGACTAGCGTGACAGGATGTCCTGATTTTCGGGCCTTTTTCTTATCTAGGCTCCTATTACCCCCACTCCCTGTCCCGATTGTTCACATTTGCTGTCTGGCCACCCTAGCAGGGGCTGCACACAGGGCTGCATTAACCCTTCAGGTGCTGAGGTTTCCCTCACTCCATCCCCAGTGCCTGTGATCAGGAAACAGACATTAGGGCTCCCAGGTGCTGCACAGACGATGACTGACATCGGACCCCATATTGTGCAAGGTGCTGTACAATCCCTGGCCAACACTGGGACACCCAGGGGGTTCCCCTCAATTTATCTGAGCCTCTGCTGCCCAACTGCTTCTGACTCCATCTGGATCACCCAGGAGCCTTTCCTATCCACCTTTCCAAACAGTCCTTCTTTCCCTGCCCCCTAATTCTGCTTTCACACCCTGGGCCCATCTCCTCCCTTCGTTCCCTCTACCCCCGCCCCAGGTGATTAGAGATGGAGGCAACTTCAGCCACTGGAGCCAGCCCCCAGTGAGCGCTGCAGCCTGCCCGGGGGGTGTTTGCAGACACAGGAAGGGAGCTGCTGGGAGCGGTGGGTGCTGGGAAGTAGGAGGCAGGAGAACAAATCCCAGAGCGGGGGGCAGCTCCTGGGGGTGGGGCTCTGGCACAGGCCGGGGGCGGGGCAGCTCCCAGGGGCAGGGCTCTGGCACAGCCCGGGGGCGGGGCAGCTCCTGGGGGCGGGGCTCTGGCACAGCCCGGGGGTGGGGCGGCTCCTGGGGGCGGGGCTCTGGCACAGCCCGGGGGCGGGGCAGCTCCTGGGGACGGGGCTCTGGCACAGACGGGGGCGGGGCAGCTCCTGGGGGGGGGCTCTGGCACATTGTGACGCAGGAGCCCGGGCCCAGCAGCTGCTCCCTGGTGGCCACGTGCTGCCGGCAGCGCTGGAGCCGCCCGGGCCGGAGCGGAGCCGCTGTTCTCAGCTGCAGCAGGAGCTGCCCCTGGCCCCGCTGGGCTCCAGATCGGGACAGAGCCTGGGGCCCGGGGCTCCCCTGGCTGCGGCTGGTGGGGCGGGAGGGGAGAGGCCGGAGCTGCAGGCGGGGAAGGGCCGTGGGGCAGGCGGGGGGTTGATCGGTCTCTGGGCACCAGGGGAGCCCCGGGGCAGAGTGTGTGTGTGAGTGTCCCGGGCCCAGGCGTGCGCAGGGGGGGAGCCCGGCACCCCAATGCCCTGAGCCCCGGCTGGGGAAGCTGCTCCTCCCCCCTCCCATGGGGACTTCGGGGGGGGGAGGAAGCTGCGGCGGCTGCAGGCGGGTGCTCACCCCCCCCCGGGAATGACCCGCTGCCGGCAGCTTGTGGCGCCTCCTCCGTGGAGCTTTTCCCCGGGGTCAGCCTGGGCGCAGCTGTGATCAGCTGTTTGCTGGGCAGGCTCCGCTCAGCTGCTCCACCCCCCGCTCCTGGGGGGCTGAGTGAGCCCCCCCCAAACAGCCCCAGGAGTCGGTGGGGGGGGCGGGGCCAGCAGCAGCAGCAGCGCCTCCCCGCTCCCCTGGGGCTGCCCCGCCCCGCTCGGGCTGGGGGCTCTGCCAGGGCCCCCGCGTGAATCGCTGCTCCCTGCCCGCCAGGCTCGGCTCCGGCCACAGCAGCGGCGGGTGTCCCGGGGAGCCCAGCTGGGCTGGGGCAGGGGCAGGGGGAGGTTGGTGTGGGGAGGAGAAGCTCCAGATACCAGCAGAAGGGGCGGGGGGGGGAAGCCCCGGACCCTGGCAGAAGATGTGGGGCTGAAGCCCCCGGCTCGGGAGCCCCAGCCAGCTTAGTGGCGAAGGTTGCAGGGCTGAAGCCCTGACCCCCTTCTGTGTGGAGCTGGCCTGAGCCCCTCTCGCTCCCATCCCCCCTGTGGAGCTGGCTCTCACTCTCCGGCTGTGGAGAAATTCAGCCCAAATCTCCCCATGTTGGTATCTCCATCCCCCCCCCCATCACCCAGCCATGGATGGATTTAGCCCAGGAGGCAGGGTCACTGTTGGCCCCATCGGGTAGGCGGGATCTAGGGCACAACGAGGTGAAGTGAGTTTCCCAAGGCCAAGCAGGGAGTCTGTGGCAGAGCAGAGACTCAAACCCAGAACACCTGAGCCCGAGTCCTGTGCCTTAACCACTAGGCAACCTTCCCCCCGAAGGAGAGGGAACCTCCTCCTCCACTTTGAGTGGGTAGGAGCAGCCACTAGACAGAGCTGCCAGGAGGTGGGGAGGGGGGGTTGGATAGTTGGGGGGGTGATTAGTGGGTGGGGGGGTCTCTGGAGGGGGCGGTCAGGGGACAAGGAGCAGGGAGGTTGGATGGGTTGAGGGTTCAGGGGGTGGAGCGGGGTCGGGGCAGGCAGGGAGCAGAGGGAGTTGGATGGGTCGGGAGTTGTGGGGGTCCTGTCAGGGGCCAGGGAGCGGTTGGATGGGGCGTGGGAGTCCCGGGGGTCTGTCTGGGGTCGGGGGGGTGGATAAAGAGTTAGGGGGACAGGTAGGAGGTAAGCTCCTAGGGAGGCAGTTACAGTGGGGGGGTATCAGGAGGGGGCAGTCAGGGGACAAGGAGCAGGGGGGGTTGGGGGTTCTGGGGGGGGCAGGAAGTGGGAGGCAGTGGATGGGGTGGGGCTAGGGCAGGGCTCCCTGGGTGCACACCCTAATGAAATGTGCTGCACACGCCTATGGTCATGGGGGTGAGCTACTCACATCCTTTTCCGTTTTGTGCCATTTCTTTCCATCTCAAAACGTGAGAACAATTCTCTCTGGTTCTTCCCCTTCTCTCTCCCCTCCCCACATGTGGCTAGAAAACCCAAGGAGATTCCCTCATTTTCCCTAAAATTATTGACTCTCTAGTATCTTATTTTCCCTATTTTCTCCATAATTCTTCAATTCTCCTCAGCTTTGGGATGTGAACCCAGCCCGTTTTATCTGCAACAATTTGCCCTTGGGTAGGTGGGAATTTGCAGTCCTGTGTCATTCCCTGTGATGTTATTGATATAAACTGGGACCATATAGAACATGATTGCAACCAAGGTCTTATGTAAAGGGGGTCATATAAGGTGTCCAACACCAGGTTATGGGTTGCTGGTTATAATTATGGGGTCTATATGTATGTATCATTTTCTATCCTGTCTGTATTTCCAACTTATGCTGTGCTTCTGGGAGACATCCCAGACAAATTGGTGTTAGCTCTGCCTAGCATGTTTGATGACCCATTAAGGACCATCAGCTATTCAACTGACCCATTGAGAGAAGGCAGATACGCCTTGTAACTCAGCAAAGTATGCAGGGACTTGCCCATGTGACTCCAGACTCCATTTTGCTGTAATTTTCCACAGTAAGAACAAAGAGGTTCTTACACCTCGAAAAGCCTATAAAAGGCTGATGCCTCATCTCCATCTTGTATTCAATCCTGCTTCTTACCTCTGGAGGAACTTTGCTACAAACTGAAGCTCTGAACAAAGGACTGACTGACCCATCCCAGAGGACGATGTACTCCAGAGACTTGTTTTGACCCTGCAGTTTACTCCATCACTGCTACAAGCCTGAACGAAGAACTTTGCCATTACTGCATGTAATTGATTCCATTTAACCAATTCTAGCTCTCAGCTCTCTCTTTTTCCTTTTATGAATAAACCTTTAGATTTTAGAATCTAGAGGATTGGCAACAGCATGATTTGTGGGTAAGATCTGATTTGTATATTGACCTGGGTCTAGGGCTTGATTCCTTGGGATCGAGAGAACCGTTTTCTTTTATTGGGGTGTTGGTTTTCATAACCATTCCTCCGCAGGACGAGTGGCCCTGGTGGTGATACTGGCAGACTGGAGTGTCTAAGTTTCAGAGAAGGTGTATTCTATTTGCTACCCAAGATCCATAAACCTGGAAATCCTGGACACCCCATCATCTCAAACATTGGCACCTTAACAGCAGGATTGTCTGGCTATGTGGACTCTCTCCTCAGGCCCTATGCTACCAGCACTCCCAGCTATCTTCGAGACACCACTGACTTCCTGAAGAAACTATAATCCCTTGGTCATCTTCCAGAAAGCACCATTCTGGCCACTATGGATGTGGAAGCCCTCTACACCAACATTCCACACAAAGATGGACTACAAGCCGTCAGGAACCGTATCCCCGATAATATCACGGCAAACCTGGTGGCTGAACTTTGTGACTTTGTCCTCACCCACAACTATTTCACATTTGGGGACAATGTTTACCTTCAAGTCAGTGGCACTGCTATGGGTACCCGCATGGCCTCTCAGTATGCCAACATCTTTATGGCTGACTTAGAACAATGCTTCCTTAGCTCTCGTTCCCTAACGCCCCTACTCTACTTGCGCTACATTGATGACATCTTCATCATCTGGACTCATGGAAAAGAAGCCCTTGAGGAATTCCACTGTGATTTTAACAATTTCCATCCCACCATCAACCTCAGCCTAGACCAATCCACACAAGCGGTCCATTTCCTAGACACTACTGTGCTAATAAGCGATGGTCACATAAACACCACCCTATACCGGAAACTCGCTGACCGCTATACTTACCTACATGCCTCCAGCTTCCATCCCGGACACACCACACGATCCATTGTCTACAGCCAAGCTCTAAGATACAACCGTATTTGCTCCAATCCCTCAGACAGAGATAAACACCTACAAGATCTCTATCAAGCATTCTTAAAACTACAATACCCACCTGCTGAAGTGAAAAAACAGATTGACAGAGCCAGAAGAGTACCCAGAAGCCACCTACTACAGGACAGGCCTAACGAAGAAAATAACAGAACGCCACTAGCCATCACCTACAGCCCCCAACTAAAACCTCTCCAGCGCATCATCAAAGATCTACAACCTATCCTTAAAGATGATCTCTCACTCTCACAGATCTTGGGAGACAGGCCAGTCCTCGCTTACAGACAGCCTCCCAACCTGAAGCAAATACTCACCAGCAACCGCACACCATACAACATAAACACTAACCCAGGAACCTATCCTTGCAACAAAGCCTGATGCCATCTCTGTCCACATCTATTCAAGTGACACCATCATAGGACCTAATCACATCAGACATGCCATCAGGGGCTCGTACACCTGCACATCTACCAATGTGATATATGCCATCATGTGCCAGCAATGACCCTCTGCCATGTACATTGGCCAAACTGGACAGTCTCTACGCAAAAGAATAAATGGACACACATCTGACATGAGGAATCATAACATTCAAAAACCAGTGGGAGAACACTTCAACCTCTCTAACCACTCAGTGACAGACTTGAAGGTGGCAATTTTGCAACAAAAAAACTTCAAAAACAGACTCCAAAGAAAAACTGCTGAACTGGAATTAATATGCAAATTAGATACAATTAACTCTGGCCTAAACAGAGACTGGGAATGGTTGGGTCATTACACTAATTGAATCTAGTTCCCTATGTTAAGTTCTCCTCACACCTCCTATGGATCATCTTAATTACCACTTGAAAAAGTTTTTTCCTCCTGCTGATGATAGCTCATCTCAATTCATTAGACTTTTCCGGTTGGTATGCATACTTCCACCTTTTCATGTTCTCTGTATGTATAAATATCTCCTGTCTGTGTGTTCCATTCTATGCATCCGAAGAAATGAGCTGTAGCTCACACTAAAATAAATGTGTTAGTCTCTAAGGTGCCACAAGTACTCCTGTTCTTTTTGTGGAGGGTCTAAGGAAATTGCTTGTGTGACTTCTGGTTAGCCAGTGGTGTGAAACCAAACTCCTCTTTGGCTGGCTGGTTTGGTTTGCCTTACAGGTGGAAAAACCCCAGCCTAGGGCTGTAACTGCCCTGTTTAAGCAATTGGTCCTGAACTGGCACTCTCAGTTGGGTCCCGCCAGGACCGTATCGTCACACCCAACAAGCTACACTGAGGCAAAAACTACCCGAGCCTTCCATCCACTGGGGCTGTACGTGGCGTTGGCTGCTCAAGTTAGTGATCTTGGGGTAAAAAGGAAACTTTAGTTGTAGAGCAGATGCAGCCCAGGTGCAGGGGTTGGCATTAGCTTCCCCCTTGACCTGACCTAAACTCCATCACTGTTCCTAGTCTAAACAAACCCTGAGCATCACGGTTCTACTGTTCCCCCATTTCACAGCAATTGTTAGTCATCGAGTTCCCCCTTTAGGAACCAATTGTTTCATTCCCAGTTGCTCTGATGTTGGTTCAGGTTGTGCTGGGGAGCAGATATTTTTGCTACCATTTTCCTCACTTAAAATATATTGAACTATAAGAAAGTGCGGGAACAACGCAGGGATAGGGGAAAATGTCATTTCTCCTCTATAACAGCAGAAGAACATAGGGAATCCCTCTAATTTACCCTGATTCCTCATCACCATCCCAATCTCCCTTTTGTTCAGCTTCTTAGGCCTATATTTTTTCTAAAGGGCTGGGAAGAGGATTCCTTCGTAAATTACTTGTAATTAAACAAAGTACCCATGCATTTGGCTACCAAAGCCGCTGTGGCCCAGGTCTTGCAGGAGGTTGCTCCTGAAGATATCGCCTTCCTAATCAGCTGCATGTTGCCTATTATTTGGGAAATACAATCCCTATCTAGGTAGAGATGGGAAAAATGGAAGTGACATTTCTGTTCAGCTCACACCTGGGAGATTCTACAAATGTGTAGAAAATGAAATCCATGTTGAATGTGCTATAGCTGCAGAAAGATACCTCTTTTTAATAGAGACCTGACATTTGTTGTCTTACAGGAATTCTAAGTTGCACCTGAATTTAGTCCCTAATTTTAATCTGTGCCACCAGATTAAAGAAATAAAAGGGCACAGAAGGGGGAGTTGTACCTCACTATTGCTACTGATCTGTTGTGCAGTTGGTGAAGTATTCTACGCCAGAGAAGTGTAAAATTACTCCAAGTAAGGTCAAAGATTTGACAAGAACTTGGGTAGAAATTGTACGTACTAGTGGTTCATTTTCACCCCAGAGATGGAAGCTATGGTGACCTGTGGCCCAAGTAAACTATTTTTAGAACCCTGCTTCCTAGTTAAGTGGCATTGATCACACTCCTAAAGGATGCCATGATTAAATTGGGAGCAACTGTCTTTTACCATTTGGATCCAAAGCGCAGAGAGAAACAGCTGATTCCTTCAGAGCCATTCCATGCCTACGGGTCCCAATCTGGCTGCCTTGTTGGACAAGAACCACTTCCCTGCTGGCCAAACAATGGTAGCCAATGAGGGAATGTATTGGATTAAAAGTACAGACTGCAGGATACTTGAATGCTGAGTCCAGAGTCTGTGGTTTAGTCTAGGCCTGCACAGCTCGTAAAGCGGCGAGGGCAATATTACTCCAAAGAAAACGGCTGAGGGCTGAAAACCTTCCAGCCTCACCAAAAAAAACCCACCCCCAGTGCTGCTGAAACACCCCCCCAGCACCGCCCAGCCCCCCGAAACACAGCCCCCCCAGCACTGCCCGCCCTTTGAAAAGAACCCCATTAGCGTTTCCCAGCCCCTCCGAAACAATCCCCCCCCCGAAGCGCTGCCCGCCTCGTGGAAACAAACCCTCCTTCCCCAGCACCACCCTGCCAAAACAGCGGTAATGAACCTTGCTAATATGTTATAGGGGGCCCCTAAGGTAGTATAATTAAGGTAAAAGAAATGTCTTTTTTGCTAGAAGTAGAATAAGATCTTCCTCCCACTTTGTAATCAGTTGCCCTGTGGAGTGAATGAGGTGGGACTGAGGAAGGCAGCACCTCCAGCCAGCTGCAACCCTTGGAGAGGGGCTGGGAGCCAGACCAAATCAGCAGAACAGGTCAGCCACTGACTCACCATTCACCTCCTCAGCCCCCCAGCCCCTGCTCACCTCCTCAACCCCCCTCCCCTGCCGCCGGCTCACCCGCCCCCCTGCCACTGCCCGCCCACTCGCCTCCTCAGCCCCCGCCCCCTATGGCTCACCTGTCTGCTCGCCTCCTCAGCTCTCTTCCCCCATCGCCAGCTCACCTGACCCCCCCGCCATTACCTGCTGCGGTGCGGGAAGCCCCCCTGCCCCAGCTCACCTCGTCTCCGTCTCCACCTTGCTGGGCCTGAGCGCGAAGCCGCCACACGGCTTCTCTTCCCTCCAAGGCTTCCTGCATGAACAGCTGATTAGCAGGGGGAGGGGGGAAAACGAGGCGGGGCATTCAGGGGAGGAGGCGGAGTGGAGGTGAGCTGGGGCCAGCCGCCGGCTCACCTGCCCCCCCCCGCCACTGCCTGCCCGCTCGCTTCCTCAGCCCCCCCCCCTCACCTGCTATTGTGTCATACAGGAGGCCTGTGATATGCAGGGGGTCAGATTAGATGCTCTAATGGTCTCTTCTGGCCGTAAAGTCGACTAATTTCTGAAAAACCGAGTGTAGCATTGGGAGAAGCGTCTGATGTTTCCCTGTCTAGCCGGCTTGCTGCCTAGAACGAACGCTCCTTGAGTGGGGTGATCCCCAGGGAGTAGCTCAAACCTGCAAAGTGCCTGGCCTGGGGCAGGACATTGGCACAGCAAGGGAGGGGTGTGGCAGTGACATCACAAAGGCCTTTTGCAGGACCTCAGACTATTGGTCCAAGGTGGGGGGGAGGTGGTGACCTCACAGAGAGATGCTGACATCAGCCAGGCAGGACGGGGCGAGGGTCCAGGGAAACCTCAGAGACCCCTGTGGCTTTGCTTCAGCAAGTCTCCTTCTCCAGGTCTCTCTTTGAGGACTGAGAGAGTATTCGGGTTCACGGACGTGAGCGCCAGGAGGAACCTCTTTCGAGTTTCCTCCTTCCCTTTTAGTGATTTTACTAGAAAACAGCCGTCCCTGTTTAGATGGTAAGAGCCTCCTGGAGGTTTGAAACCTGTTCAGTCTGATCCATCTGGTGATAGTTGAATTCTAGGCATGGAAAACACAAGCTTAAGGAGGCAGAATTTTATTGCACACCTGTGATTTTGTCTCTTAGAATCACTGCGGACATTGGGGTTTGTACTTTTTGTTTCACCTCTTGCTCCATCCACTGTCTGATCCCTCTTTTCTCTTCGTCTCTTGCTTCCTTTGTCCTTTCTCCTGTTCCCCTCCCAACACCAGGTTTTTTTCTCCTGCTGATAACAGCTCACGTTAACTGATCACTCTCATTATAGTGTGTATGGCAACACCCATTTTTTTTCACGTTCTCTGTGTGTGTATATATATCTTCCTACTGTATTTTTAACTGCATGCATCTGATTTAGCCCACAAAAGCTTATGCTCAAATACATTTGTTAGTCTCTAAGGTGCCACATGTTCTCCTTGTTCTTTTTGCAGATACATTAATGGAGGTTATGTCCATTAATGGCTATTAGCCAGGATGGGTAAGGAATGGTGTCCCTAGCCTCTGTTTGTCAGAGGATGGAGATGGATGGCAGGAGAGAGATCACTTGATCATTACCGGTTAGGCTCCGTCCCTCTGGGGCACCTGGCATTGGCCACTGTTGGCAGATAGGATATGGGGTTGGATGGATCTTATGTTCTTATGAAGGGAGGGGCAGAGCCCTGTGATAGAGTTTCTGTAGTGTAGTGGTTATCACGTTTGCCTAACACGCAAAAGATCCCTGGTTTGAAGCCAGGCAGAAACATGATGGATTCCTTTTCTCAGCTCCTAGTGCCCTGTTCCTGCTGTTGTAGGAACAGCAGTGATTTCTGTGCTCAGAAGGTCTGTTATCCTTCCCCTCCCCCTCGCTTTTGTCTCCTCTCCCTCTCTGAATGCCTGTGAAGTGGCTTTCCCCCTCCCCCTCCCCCTCCCCCTCCCGCTCCCTCCTGCAATGCTTGTGGGATGAATGGGCTGGTTGAAGATCAGAAGAGCTCCCAGGTAGACAAGGTGTCTGGGACTCTCATTAGGCAGCGCTCACACACCCAGAGCAGGACACTGCATGGACACTGGCTGAGGTGGAGTGTGACCCACCAGATGCAGCCAAGTCATCTCTAGTCGCAGGCCATGAGGTTCAGGTCCTTAAAAGGGGAAGGGGCCTTGTAAAGAATCCAAGCGCTGGAGGACAGGGTTTGGGTCCAGAGCGACCTAGACAAATTGGAGGATTGGGCCAAAAGAAATCTGAGGCGGTTCAACAAGGAGAAGTGCAGAGTTCTGCACTTAGGACGGAAGAATCCCAGGCACTGCCACAGACTGGGGACTGACTGAGTGAGGGGGGTTTGATAGCAGCCTTCAACTACCTGAAAGAGCAGCAGTGTGGGCTTTCTCCTGGCCACTTTTGCTGGGCTGGGCAGGCAGCCTGGAGGCCTTTCTAGAAGAGCATTGGGAACGGAGTTAGAAAAACCAATGTGAAAACCAGAACCTCAGGGTTAGATTCATTTATTTATAATAAATCTTCAATTCTAGTGTCACAGTCAATACAATTGCTTCAGCCTGATAGTTGCCCAAAGGGAAACTTAACGTCTCTCCAAGGGGAGTGGAGAGAAAGCACTTTTCAGAGTCCAAGAGAGACAAGGCGGGTGAGGGTAAGAGCTTGCAGAGGAACAACCTCTGTTGGTGAAAGAGACAAGCTGTGGAGCTAACCCAGCACCCTTCTTCAGTTCTGTGTAGCCTGGAAGTTCGTCTCCTCCATAACCAGCAGTTAGAACATAAGAACAGCCACACTGAGTCAGACCAGTTCATCTAGCCCACTCTCCCGAAAGGGGCCAATGCCCGGCGCCCCAGAGGACCCCTGGGACCAACATGGATACACCACCACAAACAAGGTTAAAAGTCAATGCACAGGGGAGAAGGATCTTGTGTTTCATTCCTTATGTGCTAGTCCCATCATGTGGCCATTTCCTTTTCTTCCTTTCTGTTAAAAGCTTTGGTGTTTTGCACAGAAACATTATTTCCCCAGGAGAGACCCAGGAGGGGGGGCTGCATTCCTGTGCCAAACAGTCACTGGAAGGGGGCAGACAAAGGCCTTTAGGACGAGGCGTCCGTCACTGTCAAAAGATCATCTCCCTCCTGCAGGTCACTGGCAGCCTGAATTTGTTCCTTATCCTCCCAGAGTCTGGGGGCTGGAATCAGCACTACCCAGCCCCTTCGTATGTAGCAGGAACAAACACAAACCTGGTCTTTAAAACGAGCTGTCCCCTTCCTTCTCAGGGAAGATTTTTCTGTGATTGAAGTTGAGCTTCAGTTCCCCTCTCCTAGGGGCAGGGCAGGTGTGGGGCCAGCTCCCAATGAGATCTGTTTTCATCTTTGCCCCCTTTTAGTCACTCTGGGATCCTAACTCTGCTCCCAGCTGTCAGGCAGCTTCCAGCCCATCCACCCTGCTCACTAACTCTGTGGTCATGTGTCACCCCATTGCCAGCACACACAGCCTGCAGGAAAGCTACTCCTGCCAGATGCATTGGTGGTATAGTGGTGTGCATAAGTATCTTCCAAACAGTTGATCTGGGTTTGATTCCCAGCCAATGCAATAATGGCTTTTCTCTTTTGTTGTTTCCTCATCTGGAAGTGGTTTAATTTCAGTCACATTGTGTTACAATCACATTATCTATAGAATGAGACAATAAATGTGTCAAAGTCCAGCAGGTCATACAGGATGGAGGCACACAAGGGGCTGGAATGTGTCATCTGAGAAAGACAGAACACTTGGAAACCTGCATCTCCCCTCCCCTGGCCTTGCGTGTTATGATTAGGGTGACCAGACGTCCCGATTTTATCGGGACTGTCCCGATATTTGCTTGTTTGTCCCGCGTCCCGACCAATGTTAGGTCGGGACACTGGACAAACAAGCAAAGGCTCCGGAGCCCGAAGGGCTCGCGCCCTCCCCTGCCCCGACTCCGCCCCCTCCTTCCCCCATTGGATCCTTCCCCAAATCCTCGCCCCCATCCCCGCCCCCTCACTGCCCCATTGTCTCCCTCCCCAAATCCCCGACTCTTTCCAAGCATGCCATGCCCAGGAGACGCAGGGGAGTGCGGGGCCGGGGTGAGTGTGAGTCTGGCCTGGCCCCGAGGAGGCAGGACTCGGGCGTGGTACCTGGAGGGAGAGTAGGGGGGCAGCCCGTGGGGCTAGGTGGCGGCTGTTCTCCCCACCTGGGCAGGGGACTCGGGAGCAGCCGCTGCTGCAGCTCCCACTGCTGCGGGGGGAGGAAGTGGCCAAGCACGTGGCGCTTGGCGGCTGCGGCTTTGGTGCCCGGGCCCGAACCCCCCGAGCCCGGGCATGCTGCGGGGCAGCGCGCACACTGCGCTCAGCCCCTGGCCAGTCGCCTCTGGGCTGGCTGCCCGGCTGGTGCAATCCCGTGGCGGAGGCATCGGCAGCCCTGTCCCGTTCGTTCCCCTGCAGGACCCGAGCGGGATGCGGGGGGCTGGGGCCTGCTGCCCCCACTCCGAGGCCGCCCAGCTGGGCAGCCAGCCCAGACGCGAGTGGCCAGGGGCTGGGTATGCGCAGCGTGCGCGCTGGGTCCCCGCAGCAGGCCCGGGCTCGGGGGGTTCGTGGGCGCCAGAGCCGCAGCTGCCGAGCTTGGCCAGAGGCCGCTTCCTCCCCCCGCGGATGTGGGAGCTGCAGCAGCGGCTGCTCCCGAGTCCTGCTGCCCAGGTGGGGAGAACAGCCGCTGCCTGGCCCCGCAGGCCACCCCGTACTCTCCCTCCAGGTACCGCGCCTGAGTCCTGCCTGCTTGGGGCCAGGCTGGACTCACACTCACCCCAGCCCCGCGCTCCCCTGAGTCTCCCGGGCCTCCCTCCAGCGCTTGTGGAGGGAGGAGGAATCGGGGGTGGGGGATATTTTTTTCTTGCTCTGCCCCCGCCCCGGCCCCCTGCGTCCCGATATTTGACCTGGGTGATCTGGTCACCCTAGTTATGATTCCAGCTGCGTGAGCTGTTTGTAGGATGTTCCGGCATGATGGGGAAATGAAGTTTTGAGTCAGTTTTTGCTCCTGCAGATTCCTTTGCTGTTACAATTATAATGACATGAACAACAGGGAGGCAAAATAAACATAACCCCAAATTGCAATACAGGTGGGGAAAAGGACGATCACGGTTAAGCCAAACACGTCAAAATAAAGATTAATACAAAAAAGGGGAGGGGGGGGAAGAGATCAGGTATGTGGAGATCCCCTTGATATTTCAACACACATTGTTAGAATCAAAGTTCAGACTTGACACTGGAAAACCTGCAGCTACCCAGCTCTGTGAACACCTGTGATGAGCAAGATGGAGTTGGGACACCTGTTCTGCTTCAATCATTTATTTTCTCTCTTTCTTCTCCCCCCAATTCCTCGTCTCCAATGTCTCTGCCTTTCTCCTCTTGCTCCCGCTCCCCTGCCCTTTCCAGGAACTCACACTCTACAGCATTTAGGAAAAGCCAGAGCTCCCATGTTCTGCACATGAGCCTGTGTCAGAGGACGTGTGACCCAGGTCAGAACCAGTCACCAGATCAATATGACCCTTTATGGGTGACTTCTCTGCCTGCTCTGCAATTTACACACACCCCACTGAAGGGGGTGGGGTACAGCTCTGACTGAGAGGCCCCACAGGAGAAACTTCAGCCCAAAGACAAATTTGTGTGAAATGCTGAGAAGTGAAGAGCCCCTTTCCCCTCCCCCCAAATCCCCAGAACTCTAGAGTCACCCCCATGGCACCAGCACAGGGAACCCAGTGAAATGGGGTTACAGAATACAAGGGGGAGGGAGCAGGGGAGAGAGGTGACAGGGAATCTCTCTTTTTCTTTCTCTCTTCACTTTCTGTTCTTCTCTTTCCTTCCAGGAGCTGCAGTCACAGCAGGGGGGGGGGTTGTCTCTTTATTAGGGATCCCTCTGTGTCACGGAGGCTGCAAATGTCATAGATTCTGTGGCTTCTGCAGTGACCACTGCGGCTGACTCCGTGGCTGCCCCAGCAGCTGGCCTGGGGGCAGCCTGAGCAGTGGTTCCAAGGGTGGCAGGAGCAGCCACAGCTCAGTGGCTCCTGGCACCTGTCCCGAGGTGGCCGGAGCAGGGCTAGCCTCTGGGGCTCCCCTCACCTGGCAGCATCTGGAGTGGCAGTGGGTCCCCGGGGCTTCTCCCCAGTACATGGTGCCACGGGCCCCCTGGACTCCCTGCGCCCACAGCTGGTGCCACGGACCCCCTGGGCCTCCCTCCCCATGATTCAATGAGGGGTATTTATGGTATAAGTCATGGCCGGGTCATGGGCAATGAGTTTTTGGTTTTTGCCCGTGATCTGTCCATGACATTTGTTAAAAATACCTGGGATTAAATCTTCGCCTTCCTCATTATCGATCAAATAAATCGAAACGCCTCCACCTGCAAATGGATTTAGCCCAGGACCCTGAGGCCTGGTCTACACTAGGGGCGGGGGGCTCAATCTAAGGTACGCAACTTCAGCTACGTGAATACCGTAGCTGAAGTCGAAGTACCTTAGCTCGAATTACTTACCCGTCCTCACGGTGCGGGATCGACATCCACGGCTCCCCCGTCGACTCCGCTACCGCCACTCGCGCCGATGGAGTTCCAGAGTCGACGGGAGCACGTTCGGGGTTCGATATTTCGCGTCTAGATGAGATGCGATATATCGAACTCCGGGAAGTCGATTGCTACCCGCCGATCCGGCTGGTAGTCTGGACGTACCATCAGAGTCAGCAGCTGTTATGCCCCCACTGAGCTGTCTGGTCAGGTGTCCTAGCGCTGGAAGCCTCCTGTTTAGATCCTAAAATAGTGTTTTTGCACTGGGGGGGGGGGGGCTGAAATTTTGGACCAGACATTGTAGCTCCACCGTTATTTTATTGAATTGCTTCAAAACACAAGTCAGGAAAGTCTCCTAAGTGCCAGGCTCTCTGCCATGGAAACAGCTGCCCCCGCTCTCCAGGAGTCGGTGCGTTCCACCCAGCAACGTACACACCTGCTCCGCACTGAAGGGGGGTCAGACAGTAACAGGGTTGGTAACACAAATACTTCAGACTATTAACTCCAGGTCCCTTCCTTTCTTTAACCCAGGATGTGCCAGTCACCTGGTAACCATGGCGTTATCTTCACCTTAAAATACCTCTCAGGACATTTTCTGCGTGACCTCCACCCCTGCCCTCCCTGCAGGCAGCCCCTGTCTCCAGCCAGCCCCGCACGCCCCGGCTCCAGCCAACCCCTGCTGCACCCCCCTGCTCTGCCTGTAGCCAGCCCCGCACCCCTTGCCCTGCCCGCAGCCAGCCCCTGTCTGCAGCCAGCCCCGCACCCCCTGCCCTGCCTGCAGCCAGCCCCGCACCCCCTGCCCTGCCTGCAGCCAGCCCCTGTCTGCAGCCAGCCCCGCACCCCCTGACCTGCCCGCAGCCAGCCCCTGTCTGGGGCCAGCCCCGCACCCCCTGCCCTGCCCGCAGCCAGCCCCTGTCTGCAGCCAGCCCCCGCACCCCCTGCCCTGCCCGCAGTCAGCCCCTGTCTGCAGCCAGCCCCGCACCCCCGGCCCTGCCCGCAGCCAGCCCCTGTCTCCAGCCAGCCCCACACCCCCTGCCCTCCCTGCAGCCAGCCCCTGTCTCCAGCCAGCCCCGCATGCCCCGGCTCCAGCCAACCCCTGCTGCACCCCCCTGCCCTGCCTCCAGCCAGCCCCGCACCCCGTGCCCTGCCTGCAGCCAGCTCTGCAACCCTGCCCTGCCCGCAGCCAGCCCCTGCCTGCAGCCATCCCCACGCCCCCTGCCCTGCTCACAGCCAGCCCCTGCCACACCCCCTGCCCTGTCTCCAGCCAACTCCTGCTGCACCCCCCTGCCTGAAGCCAGCCTGTCTGCCCCACACACCCCTGTCTCCAGCCAGCCCCGCACCCCTTGCCCTGCCTGCAGCGAGACCCTACCTCCAGTCAGCCCCTGCCCTGCCTCCAGCCAGCCCCATGCCCGCTGGTGCCCTGCAGTTCCCAGGGCAGTAACCCTGCACACCTGCTTCAATGAGGGGTCCAGGGAGCAGCTGGGACCCCACATGTGCACACCCGAGGGTGACCAGACGGCAAGTGTGAAAAATCGGGACAGGGTAATAGGATCCTAGATAAGAAAAAGACCCCAGGGGTCTCTGAGGTTTCCCTGGTCCCTCGCCCCTGTCCTGCCTGGCTGAGGTCAGCATCTCTCTGTGAGGTCACCACCTCCCCACCACCTTGGACCAATAGTCTGAGGTCCTGCAAAAGGCCTTTGTGATGTCACTGCCACACCCCTCCCTTGCTGGGCTAATGTCCTGCCCCTGGCCAGGCACTTTGCAGGTTTGAGCTACTCCCTGGGGATCACCCCACTCGAGGAGCGTTCGTTCTAGGCAGCAAGCCGGCTAGACAGGGAAACATAAGACGCTGCTCCCAATGCTACACTCAGTTTTTTCAGAAATTAGTCGACTTTATGGCCAGAAGAGACCATTAGAGCATCTAATCTGACCCCCTGCATATCACAGGCCTCCTGTAGGACACAAGAGCTACTTTTGGGGCAAACACATTCCAGAAAGGCATCTAGTCTTCATGAAATGACATCAGGAGATGGAGAATCCACCACTTTCCTTGGTAGCTTGTTCCTGTGGTGAATCATCCTCACTGTTGAATTTTTGTGCCTTTGTTGTAATATGAATTTGTCTCTTTTTACCTTCCAGCCATTGGGTCTTGTTATTCCTTTCTCTGCTTGATTCAAGAGCCTTTTAATACCCAATCTTTTCTCTCTCTGAAGGCACTTCAACACTTCAATGAAGTCACCTTTCAATCTTCTTTTGATCAGCTAAACAGGTTGAGCTCTTTCAATAGCTCACTAGAAGGCATTTTTCTCCAGCCCTCAGGACATTTGGTGGCTCTTTGCTGCCCCAGCTCCAATTTCACAACATCTTTTTCAAATGAGCACACCAAAACTGGAGGCTATTCCAGTATCAGTCTCACTGATGCCGTGTCACCTCCTGTGATGTTATTGACATAATCTGTAACCGTATAGATCACCGTAGCGACTGCTGTTCTATTTGTAGCCAATATTGTAGAATATTGTCGCGTAAGGGGTCTATGGAGAGATTCTGATTGGCTGATTATAATTATGCTATTTCTATATGTGTATCATTTTTATAGTTGACGTTATGAATTCCTGCTCATTTCCCCGCTGGCTGGAGCATGGCTAGAGTGTGTCTGTGGTTAATGATGTTGCTGTAGATTGTTCGTTTCCTGCCTTGGCAATTCAGACAGTCCCTTTTCCCAACATATCTCCAGCACATCATTAGATCCAATAACAGGGGCAGCTTTTCTCTGGGGCACTGAGATTTTTCGGGGAGTTAGTGTCTCCTTTCTTTCCTCACCCGGGAGTAAACTCAGCTTTTTATTCCATGGTTCATGTTTTATGGAATAACAACAGCAGCCTGAAGAAAGAGGAGAGGGAATATCTCACTGCCAGGGCTGAAGGTGGGCACGTCCCCTCTGTATGACCGTTACCATTGCAGGAGAGAAGGTTTCAATGGAGTCGAATGCCCTGGCTCAGACAAGAGACACAGGGAGGTTTTGCTGTTCATGGATCCATGCAAAGGAAATTGTGTCTCTGTGTGAAACTGAGGAGGGACATGAAACGTCCCCATGGTGGCCCAATGCCCTATGCTAAGGCAGGAGGGTGAAGGAATGGGGCTGAGGAATGACTGAAGTGGACTCACCTGGGATTGAAATGACATTTGTTTGTGTCGGGCAGTGACATTAATTCAGATGCAGGGTTGAGGCTTCTTTAGCTCCTTGTAAAACTTGAACTTGATTTCCTAGAAGGGAGAAAGGGAAAGTCTGGGGCAGCCTTGAGTCCCTGGCTGGGTCTCCTGGGCAGTGGAAAACATCGCTTGTTTGGCCCTGCCAAGGGGATCGTGCAGAGCTGAGACGTCCCTCGGCTTGGATCAAAGGGGGAGTTGGATGGAATTTATCACACAACCCTCCCTGCTCCCCAGAGCCCCACGGGGAGAAGCTAGAGAAGGGGGAGTCATTCCTCCCCTGCGCTCCCAGAGGAGCTGCTAGCATGGCCGCCCAGAGGCGGGGGCAAGTGGGGCAATTTGCCCCAGGCCCTGGGTCTTGCAGGGGCCCCCACAAGCAGGAGCGTCGCTGGGGGGAGCAGGGGGGGCTGCCGCTCCCCCACTGAGCACATTCCCCCAAAGTGGCGCCTTAGTAGGAATTTGGAATAAGGTGGAAAGAGCTGGAATTTCCGCCCCCCCCCATGCAGAGTGCGGCACTGCTGATTGGCCGCCGGGGCCTGATTGAGCTGCTCCCATTGGGCCTCCAGCAGCCAGACCCCCCCTTGCACACACACACACACACACACCCGCTGCCTCAGCACGCTGCGGGGGAGGGGCTGTGTGCTGGCACGTGTTTAACTTTGGCTCCAGAGGCAGCCAGCGGCTCGAGCTGCCGGGTGCTAAGAGGAGTCCCGGGGGAGCAAGGGGAGGGTTGGATGCAGGGGTGAGCTGCAGACGGTTCACAACGGTTCGCACGAACCGTTTGCTAAAATTAGACGCCGGACAGAGAACCGGATGCTAAAGTTCTCTGTCCGGCATCTAATTTTAGCAAACGGTTCACGCGCACCGTTGCGAATTCTGCCTCCACCTCCTGCCAGGAAGCTCCTCCTTGCTTCTCCTCCCCCACGGCTTCCCGCAAATCAGCTGTTTGCGCGGGAAGCCTGGGAGGGCTGAGAAGCAAGCAGGCTTCCCCGGCCCAGGAAGACAACGCTGAGGTAGGAAACTGGGGGGGGGGGGGGGGGGCGTGTGCCCCGGCCGGTCCCTGGCCGCGGCCCGTCCCCGCCTCCCCGGCCGCGACCCTGCCCGGCCACCCGCCCCCCCGCCCCCGGGTCCCCCTCCCGCGTTCCCGGCCCCGCGTTCCCGGCCCCGCGGGCCCGGCCGCGACCCTGCCGGGCCCCCCCCGTCCCCGGGTCCCCGCCCGACCCTCACCGGCTGCGGCACGGCCCCGCGTCCCCCCCCCCCGTCCCCGGCTGCGACCCTCCCCGACCCCCCCAAACCCCTCCCCGGCCGCCCGGCTCTAGCCGCACCCTCCCCGGGTCCCCGCCCGACCCTCCCTGGCTGCGTCCCCCGCCCCGCGTTCCCGGCCGCGACCCTGCCCGGCCCCCCCCAGCCCCGTGTCCCCGCCCGACCCTCACCGGCTGGGGCACGGCCCCGCGCCCCCCCCCGGCCCCGGCTGCGTCCCCCCCCGACCCCCCCCCAAATGCCTCCCCGGCCGCCCGGCTCTAGCCGCACCCTCCCCGGGTCCCCGCCCGACCCTCCCTGGCCGCGTCCCCCCCCCGCGTTCCCGGCCGCGACCCTGCCCGGCCCCCCCCAGCCCCGTGTCCCCGCCCGACCCTCACCGGCTGCGGCACGGCCCCGCGTCCCCCCCCGTCCCCGGCCGCGACCCCCCGAACCCCTCCCCGGCCGCCCGGCTCCGGCCGCACCCGCCGCGGGTCCCTCCTCCACTTTCCCGGCCCCGCGGTCCTGGCCGCGACCCTGCCCGCCCCCCCTCCCATCCCTGGGTCCCCGCCCGACCCTCACCGGCTGCGGCATGGCCCCGCCCCCCCCGTCCGCAACACCCCCCGAACCCCTCCCCGGCCGTCCGGCTCCGGCCGCACCCTCCCCGGGTCCCCGCCCGACCCTCCCTGGCCGCGTCCCCCCCCCCGCGGTCCCGGCCCCGCGTTCCTGGCTGCGACCCTGCCCGCCCCCCCTCCCATCCCCGGGTCCCCGCCCGACCCTCACTGGCTGCGGCACGGCCCCGCGTCCCCCCCTCCGTCCGCGACACCCCCCGAACCCCTCCCCGGCCGCCCGGCTCCGGCCGCACCCTCCCCGTGTCCCCGCCCGACCCTCACCGGCTGCGGCACGGCCCCGCGTCCCCCCCCGGCCCCGGCTGCGACCCTCTCCGACCCCCCCCCAAACCCCTCCCCGGCCGCCCGGCTCTAGCCGCACCCTCCCCGGGTCCCCGCCCGACCCTCCCTGGCCGCGTCCCCCCCCCGTGTTCCCGGCCGCGACCCTGCCCGTCCCCCCCCCGCCCCGTGTCCCCGCCCGACCCTCACCGGCTGCGGCACAGCCCCGCGTCCCCCCCCGTCCCCGGCCGCGACCCCCGAACCCCTCCCCGGCCGCCCGGCTCCGGCCGCACCCTCCCCGGGTCCCCCCCCCGCGTTCCCGGCCCCGCGTTCCCGGCCGCGACCCTGCCCGGCCCCCCTCCCATCCCCGGGTCCCCGCCCGACCCTCACCGGCTGCGGCATGGCCCCGCCCCCCCCGTCCGCAACACCACCCGAACCCCTCCCCGGCCGTCCGGCTCCGGCCGCACCCTCCCCGGGTCCCCGCCCGACCCTCCCTGGCCGCGTCCCCCCCCCCGCGGTCCCGGCCCCGCGTTCCTGGCTGCGACCCTGCCCGCCCCCCTTCCCATCCCCGGGTCCCCGCCCGACCCTCACTGGCTGCGGCACGGCCCCGCGTCCCCCCCCCGGGTCCGCGACACCCCCCGAACCCCTCCCCGGCCGCCCGGCTCCGGCCGCACCCTCCCCGGGTCCCCGCCCGACCCTCCCTGGCTGCGTCCCCCCCCCGCGTTCCTGGCCGTGACCCTGCCAGTCCCCCCGTGCGTCCCCGGGTCCCCGCCCTACCCTCACTGGCTGCGGCACGGCCCCGCGTCCCCGACCCCCCCCGAACCTCTCCCCGGCCGCCCGGCTCCAGCCGCACCCCCCCCTGGCCCTGCCGTGCCCCCACCTACCGGGATGCTCGGCTCTGGACACAGCCCCCCACCTCCAGCCCGGCCTGGCCCCGTGGCTCCAGCCGCCCCTGCTGTTTTGCCAGTTGGCCGGGCTCCGGCAGCGCGGGTCTGGGCGTGGCGGCGGCCCCAGCTGCCCGGCTCCAGCTCTGGCTGCAGCCCTCCCTGGCTCCACCCGGCCAGCCACCTGGCTCCGGCCGCCGGGCTCCCGCCGCATCCTCCGGCTCCGGCCGGGTGACTCCTGTCCCGGCCCAGCCACGTCCAGGCAGCGCGGTAAGGGGGCAGGGAGGGGGTGTTGGAGAATACTTAAATATTCTTTAAAATGTTGTTTGTTGTTGCATTGTATACTTCAACATAAATATATTACTTTTTAAATAACTTAAGGTAGTTCACATGTAATTTTAAAATACAAGAAAAGGCATTTCATTCTTTATTATTGTTTGCTTACTCATACATCTTTATATATTTTTTCTTTTCAAATGTATTTTAAATTCATGTAATAAAGCAATACTTTGTTTCTATTGTAATAAACTTTTATAAAAATGTTTTTTTATTCTTAAGTATGACTTCCAATGATTCAATGCATTGCCATTTCTTATGGAGAAAAGGTACAAAAATACATACTGTGGATGAACATCCCTTAAATCAGAACTTTTTATAGGGAACCCGTTGTTAAATCAGAACTTTTTATAGGGAACCCGTTGTTAAGATTTTGGCAGCTCATCACTGGTTGGATGGTTCGGGGTGGGGACTTTCTGGGGGCTGGGGCAGTCAGGGAGCAGGGGGGGGTTAGATGGGAGGAAGTCTGGTCCTCTGTCCAACAGCAAAACACAAGCATAGAAAAGCAGCCGTTAGCGGGAAGTGCTATCAGCTGGCCCGGGCAGCCTGCACCGCCCCCAGCCCACTTGCCTGAGCTGTATTGTTGATGCATTTTATTTGGAAGATGCAGCCTGAGTGATTTAAAGGCCCCAAAGATTTAAAGGCTGAAAGAGCTGGGAAAGTTGCAAGCTTTCTCTGCTGGGCTTTTCATCGGGGTCACACAATACAAACCTGCTTGAGGCTCCGCACAAGAGAGATTTCTTGAGGCCGTCCATGCAGCTCACAGCTTAAGCTCTTCTAAGCTTGCGGCCCTGGCACAAAAGGATTTGGGAGCAGTTAACAATTCTGTGTGGTTAAGAGATTTTCATTTCCTGGGCCCTGCTACCCAATGCCACAGGGCCCCACAGGGCCCCACAGGGGAGACTGAGTGAGTAGCCCGGCTTGTCCTCTGCAGTCCCTTCCCTGCTTCTTGCCCTTGTGTTTGCAAGGGGCTCATTAACATGCTGCATCCGAACGCGCCTTCCCTCCAGAGACACAGTCCTGGCTTCTCCTCCTGCCTCACTTTCTCCTTCTCTCCCTCTCTGTGGTTTTTCTCCATGCCCCGTCCCTGGTCTGTGCTCCCTCTCCACCCCATGCACTGTATTAAGCACGTCTCTGCCTCTCTTGTTTATGGGCCCTGTGCTGGGATGGCAGAGGCAGGGCTATTGTTGTGTTCTCTGCTGGGTCTGTTTGGATCAGACTCTAAAATCAAACGCTCCCTTTGCTAGCAGGATCCCTCCGCCTGCTCGCCAGGGCTTCTGGCTACACACTAGAGCCAGGTGCTAGGGCAGAAGCAGCTGCCCATGTACCCTGAACGGCAGGAGCGGTGCGTGGTCCCTGCCCCCCCCCCCACTTTCGATTACGGGGTGTGTCTTGGTGTATATTGGGGGTCCTGTCAGGGGGCGGGGAGTGGTCGGATAGGTGTGGGAGTCCTGCCAGTCTGTCTGGGGGCAGGGGTGTGGATAAGGGTCAGGGCAGTCAGGGGACAGGTAGGGCTCTAGGGGGGCAGTCAGGGACCGGGGTCCCAGGAGGGGGCGGTCAGGGGACAAGGAGTGGGGGGGTGTTGGGGGCTCTGAAGGGGGCAGGAAGTGGGAGGGAGCGGATGTAATTAGTAATTTGATATGTTGGGTGGTGCCTTTTTTTATGTGTTCGCTTCCCCTCATGTGAGACCCTGGCTACGCCGCTGCCCACGAGAATCCAGTATTCTACAGGTTTGCAACTTTTTGGTCTGGAAGGGGCCCCCGAAATTGCTTTGCCCCAGGACCCCTGAATCCTGTGGGCAGCCCTGGAATAATGTTGAGTTTTTGCTCAGCGGGGAGGAGGGCAGTGGGGAGGGATCCTGGAAGCAGGGGAGTTGGACAGTGTGGGGAGGGGAGCCCAGCAGTGGGGGTGGGGGGCAGAGGTCAGGGGGGAGGTCAGGGAAGGATCCCAGCGTTGTGGGAAGTGGGCAGCATGGAGAGCCCAGGCCTGGCATGGGCTCTGGGCAGAGTGACTCTGTCCTTCTACACTCCCCCCCCGGCAGGCTAGGCAGGATGGGGAGAATTACGTGTTTGTTGGTAAATGTCAATTGCTGTGTAAACACAGGACCCAATGGCAAAATATTTCCATTGATAATCATCAAACCTGACAGATGGGCAGAGTAAGAAACATGCTGCTTGAGAACGTGTCCTGTTCTAATCCCATAGGGGTCCCTTCTGCCTTGAGCACCACCAGGTGAGTGTTTCATTTCCCTCCCTATTTTCACACAGAGACACAATGTCCTTTGCACGGATCCATGAACAGCAAAACCTCCCTGTGTCTCTTGTCTGACTCTTGGGCCCTTGCTCGAAAGAACTTAAAGGATGCTCAAGCGGAGACCAGGTCATGGTCTTGAAGGCGCAACAGGCCCATAAGATGGAAGCGTCCTGGGAAGGACCATACAAGGTCCAGGAGTGCCTGGGAGCTGTTAACTACCTCATAGCATTCCCTGATTCCTCTTTAAAGCCTAAAGTGTTTCATGTTAACTCTCTAAAGCCCTTTTATCCCAGAGAATTACAGGTCTGTCAGTTTACAGTCCAGGAAGGAGATGATACCGAGTGGCCTGAAGGTATCTACTACGAAGGTAAAAGAAATGGTGGTGTGGAAGAGGTGACCCTCTCCACAGCCCTGCAATGTCTACAGCGGCAACAGATCAAGGAGCTGTGCACTCACTTCGACACCTTGTTCTCAGCCAACCCAGGATGGACTGAGCAAACCTGCCACTCCATTGACACAGGTAATGCTCACCCGATTAGAACCCCACCCTACCGGGTGTCACCTCATGCCAAAGTTGCTATTAAACAGGAGATTGACAACATGTTGGAGATGGGTATCATCCGCCCTTCTACCAGTGCATGGGCATCTCCAGTGGTTCTGGTTCCCAAACCAGATGGGGAAATATGCTTTTGCGTGGACTACCGTAAGCTAAATGCTGTAACTCGTCCAGACAACTATCCAATGCCACGCACTGATGAGCTATTGGAAAAGTTGGGACGTGCCCAGTTCATCTCTACCATTGATTTAACCAAGGGGTACTGGCAAGTACCACTAGATGAACCAGCCAGGGAAAAATCTGCCTTCATCACCCATGCAGGGGTGATTTAATGTGCTTCCGTTCGGACTGCGGAATGCACCCGCCACCTTCCAAAGGCTGGTGGATGGTCTACTAGTGGGATTGGGAGACTGTGCAGTTGCATACCTCGATGATGTGGCCATTTTTTCTGATTCATGGCCCGAACACCTAGAACATTTGAAAATGGTTTTTGAGCGCATCAGGCAGGCAGGACTAACTGTTAAGGCCAAAAAGTGTCAAATAGGCCAAAACAGAGTGACTTACCTAGGACACCAGGTGGGTCAAGGAACCATCAACCCCCTACAGGCCAAGGTGGAGGCTATCCAACAGTGGCCTGTCCCAAGGTCAAAGAAACAGGTCCAATCCTTCTTAGGTTTGGCCGGATATTACTGGCGATTTGTACCACACTACAGCCAAACGCTGCCCCACTAACTGATCTGACCAGGAAAACCCAGCCAAATGCAGTTAAGTGGACTGATGAGTGTCAGAAAGCCTTTACCCAGCTTAAGGTGATGCTCATGTCTGACCCTGTATTAAGGGCCCCGGACTTTGACAAACCCTCCCTAGTTACCACCGATGCATCTGAACGTGGGGTAGGAGCGGTACTAATGCAGGAAGGACCGGATCACAACTTCCATCCTGTCATGTTTCTCAGCAAGAAACTGTCTGAGAGGGAAAGCCACTGGTCCATCAGTGAAAAAGAATGTTACGCCATTGTGTATGCCCTGGAAAAGCTAAGCCCATACGTTTGGGGCCGGCAGTTCCAGCTACAAACTGACCATGCTGCGCTAAAGTGGCTTCACACTAACAAGGGAAACAACAAGAAACTTCTCCGCTGGAGCTTAGCTCTCCAAGACTTTGACTTTGACATTCAACACATTTCAGGAGCTTCCAACAAAGTTGCTGATGCACTCTCTCGTGAAAGTTTCCCAGAATCAAGTGGCTAAAAAGTGTTCTTAATATGTTTTCATGCTTAGTTGTCTATGTAATAGTGCATGTGTTTTATTACTCTGGTTGTTTTACAGTTCTAGGAGGAAATCACCACCAGTGGATCCCACTGTTGGCGATTTGGGGGGCGTGTCATAAATAGTTAGTTAAGGGTTAAGTTTCCACCTGTAAAGGGTTAACACATAGTACCTGGTGAACACCTGACCTGAGGACCAATCAGGGAAGAGAATTTAAAATTCCTAGGAGGGAACTTTTTCTCTCTGTTCGTGTGTGTGTTGTTCTTAGCCGTTTGGAGTTACAAGGGTCCAGATGTTTTAATCAAGTCTTCTACAAGTTTCCACCTTTCTGAACTAATTTCTTCTAGTCAAGATAGTGAGTATTAGAAAGGTACTTTGTGTCCTCATCTAATAATCCTATGTTTGCAATTCTGTGTGTTTGTTATTGATTATTCTTAATTCTGCCTGTATTGTTTGTACTGAGAAGGAGAGAGGATTCTCTCCAGAACTTAGCAAGGTTATACCCTATGAGTGTCCAGCTTGGACTCATAGAGATTCTGTATTTTCTTGTTTTTCTTTTAATAAATTCTTTCTATAAAGATTTGATTAAATCCCTTCTACTGTGGATACAGGGGGAGGGGGCTAAGAAACTCTCTCTCGGTGGCGAGACAAGCTTATCTCCGGGCAGAGAGGGGACGGGGGAGGTTTCTTCCTCTGTGAATTGATCTGTGTTTCCCCAGGGAACGTCTTTGGAAAGAGGAGGGGGGGAAAACAGGGGTGTCTCGGCCCACGTGAATCGACCGAGTGGTGGCAGCAAAAGGGGACCTACCCTAGGATTTTAGGGTGGGGGGATACATGCTGGTCCTCAACTTGAAACCCCCCAGTTTCAAGTGAGGGTAAAACCAAGACACTCCTGCAATGGCAATGGTTGGACAGAGTGTGTGGCCAGTCTCCCTGTGTCTCTGCTGTTCGTGCTGGGGAGCCTGGCCGGCCTTAGGGGTGGGGCCCCCGGCAGCCGCCCAGGGCTCCAGGGGGTCAAAGGGCACCGTGTGGCCGTGCAAAGGTGCTCACTGCTCTCCCCTGCCCCAATGCTCCTCCGTGGCCCCACAGAGGGTGGGGGGAGCGAGGAGCAACACTATGTGCTCCATGCGTCCTGGTCACTTTCCCCACCTGGGCTGGGCTGTGAGGGGAGCATCAGAAGCTGCTGCTCTCTGCCCTCCCCTGACGCAGCCCGGCTGAGGAAAGTGACCTGGATGCAGGGAGTTCGGATGATGTCGCTTCTCGCCCCCCTGCCCCTAGGGGTGCCCGGAGGAGCAGTGTTTCAGGGAGGAGCAGGGGGCAGCAATGCCAGCTGCTCCATTCACACAGGTCAGTGTCCCCACGTGGTGCAGGAGGGGGCACAGGGGCTGGGGGTGAAGGGGGCACAGGAGAGGGCGCAGGGGTTAGGGGTGAAGGGGGTGCAGGAGAGGGGCAGTGGCTGATGGCACAGGAGGGGGTGCAGGGGTTGGGGTGAAGGGGTGCAGGAGAGGGGCAGTGGCTGGGGGCACAGGAGGGGGCGCAGGGGTTAGGGGTGAAGGGGGTGCAGGAGAGGGGCAGTGGCTGGGGGCACAGGAGGGGTGCAGGGGTTGGGGTGAAGGGGGTGCAGGAGAGGGGCAGTGGCTGGGGGCACAGGAAGGGGCACAGGGGTTAGGGGTGAAGGGGGTGCAGGACAGGGGCAGTGGCTGGTGGCACAGGAGGAGGCGCAGGGGTTAGGGGTGAATGGGGTGCAGGAGAGGGGCAGTGGCTGGGGGCACAGGAGGGGGTGCAGGGGTTGGGGTGAAGGGGTGCAGGAGAGGGGCATTGGCTGGGGGCAAAGGAGGGGGCGCAGGGGTTAGGGTGAAGGGGGCAGGAGAGGGGCAGTGGCTGGTGGCACAGGAGGGGGCGCAGGGGTTAGGGGTGAAGGGGGGCAGGAGAGGGGCAGTGGCTGGTGGCACAGGAGGGGGTGCAGGGGTTGGGGTGAAGGGGGTGCAGGAGAGGGGCAGTGGCTGGGGGCACAGGAAGGGGCACAGGGGTTAGGGGTGAAGGGGTGCAGGAGAGGGGCAGTGGCTGGTGGCACAGGAGGGGGTGCAGGGGTTAGGGGTGAAGGGGGTGCAGGACAGGGGCAGTGGCCCTGGAGGGGCAGTGGCACAGGAGGAGGCGCAGGGGTTAGGGGTGAATGGGGTGCAGGAGAGGGGCAGTGGCTGGGGGCAAAGGAGGGGGTGCAGGGGTTGGGGTGAAGGGGGTGCAGGAGAGGGGCAGTGGCTGGTGGCACAGGAGGGGGTGCAGGGGTTAGGGATGAAGGGGCTGCAGGAGAGGGGCAGTGGCTGGTGGCACAGGAGGAGGCGCAGGGGTTGGGGTGAAGGGGTGCAGGAGAGGGGCAGTGGCTGGTGGCAAAGGAGGGGGCGCAGGGGTTAGGGTGAAGGGGGCAGGAGAGGGGCAGTGGCTGGTGACACAGGAGGGGGTGCAGGGGTTAGGGGTGAAGGGGGGCAGGAGAGGGGCAGTGGCTGGTGGCACAGGAGGGGATGCAGGGGTTGGGGTGAAGGGGGTGCAGGAGAGGAGCAGTGGCTGGGGGCACAGGAGGGGGTGCAGGGGTTGGGGTGAAGGGGGTGCAGGAGAGGGGCAGTGGCTTGGTGGCACAGGAGGGGGTGCAGGGGTTAGGGATGAAGGGGCTGCAGGAGAGGGGCAGTGGCTGGTGGCACAGGATGGGGATAGGGGTTAGGAGTGAGGGGGTGCAGGAGAGGGGCAGTGGCTGGGGGCACAGGAAGGGGCACAGGGGGTAGGGGTGAAGGGGGTGCAGGAGAGGGGCAGTGGCTGGGGGCACAGGAGGGGAGTGCCGGGGTTAGGGGTGAAGGGGGGCAGGAGAGGGGCAGTGGCTGGGGGCACAGGAGGGGGCGCAGGGGTTAGGGGTGAATGGGGGCAGGAGAGGGGCAGTGGCTGGGGGCACAGGAGGGGGTGCAGGGGTTGGGGTGAAGGGGTGCAGGAGAGGGGCAGTGGCTGGTGGCACAGGAGGGGGCGCAGGGGTTAGGGTGAAGGGGGCAGGAGAGGGGCAGTGGCTGGTGGCACAGGAGGGGGCGCAGGGGTTAGGGGTGAAGGGGGGCAGGAGAGGGGCAGTGGCTGGGGGCACAGGAGGGGATGCAGGGGTTGGGGTGAAGGGGATGCAGGAGAGGGGCAGTGGCTGGGGGCACAGGAAGGGGCACAGGGGTTAGGGGTGAAGGGGTGCAGGAGAGGGGCAGTGGGTGGTGGCACAGGAGGGGGTGCAGGGGTTAGGGGTGAAGGGGGTGCAGGACAGGGCCAGTGGCCCTGGAGGGGCAGTGGCACAGGAGGAGGCGCAGGGGTTAGGGGTGAATGGGGTGCAGGAGAGGGGCAGTGGCTGGGGGCAGAGGAGGGGGTGCAGGGGTTGGGGTGAAGGGGGTGCAGGAGAGGGGCAGTGGCTGGTGGCACAGGAGGGGGTGCAGGGGTTAGGGATGAAGGGGCTGCAGGAGAGGGGCAGTGGCTGGTGGCACAGGAGGAGGCGCAGGGGTTGGGGTGAAGGGGTACAGGAGAGGGGCATTGGCTGGTGGCAAAGGAGGGGGCGCAGGGGTTAGGGTGAAGGGGGCAGGAGAGGGGCAGTGGCTGGTGGCACAGGAGGGGGTGCAGGGGTTAGGGGTGAAGGGTGGCAGGAGAGGGGCAGTGGCTGGGGGCCCAGGAGGGGGTGCAGGGGTTGGGGTGAAGGGGGTGCAGGAGAGGGGCAGTGGCTGGGGGCACAGGAAGGGGCACAGGGGTTAGGGGTGAAGGGGTGCAGGAGAGGGGCAGTGGCTGGTGGCACAGGAGGGGGTGCAGGGGTTAGGGGTGAAGGGGGTGCAGGACAGGGGCAGTGGCTGGTGGCACAGGAGGAGGCGCAGGGGTTAGGGGTGAATGGGGTGCAGGAGAGGGGCAGTGGCTGGGGGCACAGGAGGGGGTGCAGGGGTTGGGGTGAAGGGGGTGCAGGAGAGGGGCAGTGGCTGGTGGCACAGGAGGGGGTGCAGGGGTTAGGGATGAAGGGGCTGCAGGAGAGGGGCAGTGGCTGGGGGCACAGGATGGGGATAGGGGTTAGGAGTGAGGGGGTGCAGGAGAGGGGCAGTGGCTGGGGGCACAGGAAGGGGCACAGGGGTTAGGGGTGAAGGGGGTGCAGGAGAGGGGCAGTGGCTGGGGGCACAGGAGGGGAGTGAAGGGGATAGGGGTGAAGGGGGGCAGGAGAGGGGCAGTGGCTGGGGGCACAGGAGGGGGCGCAGGGGTTAGGGGTGAATGGGGGCAGGAGAGGGGCAGTGGCTGGGGGCACAGGAGGGGGGTGCAGGGGTTGGGGTGAAGGGGTGCAGGAGAGGGGCAGTGGCTGGGGGCACAGGAGGGAGCGCAGGGGTTAGGGGTGAAGGGGGTGCAGGAGAGGGGCAGTGGCTGGTGGCACAGGAGGGGCGCAGGGGTTAGGGATGAAGGGGGTGCAGGAGAGGGACAGTGGCTGGGGGCACAGGAGGGGGTGCAGGAGTTAAGGGCAGAGGGGACACAGTGTAGGGGTTAGGGCACAGGAGGGGGCAGAGTTAGGGGTGGGGGAGGCGCAAGGGTCGGGAGTGCAGGAGCTGGGGGTAAAGGGGGAGGGGGTTCGTCCAGGGGCGACGGGGAAGGGCCAAAGTACAAGGTTTACCCAGGGCACCATTTCCCCTCACGCTGGTCCTTGGTAACATTTCTTGCTGGGAGGGGGAGGGGAGAGACGAGGTGTTTTCTCTCTGTTTCTTTCCTCTCCGTTTTCTGCTCCTTCCTTCAATTCCAGAAACCTCCCTTGTGTGTCAGACGGTGCAGTGACGCCCTCCCCACCCCAGGCCTCTGGAGCCTTTGGAGCAGGAAGATCCCAGGAGCTGAGGATGGATCCAGGGGTGGCAGGAAGGAGTCCTAGCAGCTCTTCTGGGGGCGCAGGGGAGGAACGACTCCCCCTTCTCTAGCTTCTCCGCGTGGGGCTCTGGGGAGCAGGGAGGGGTGTGTGATAAATTCCTGTAACCCGTCTGCCCCTTTGAGTTGGCAGAAACAAGGGCCGGGTTCAGTATCCAGGGGTTCTGTTTCAATAACACAATGCAAAACCGGCTCGAGCTCCCACCCAGTGACCTGGGACAATTACATACCACCCACCCCGGGCACCTCTAGGAGGCAAAACTTCCCCTCTCACAAGCAGGGAGTCTGAGCCGCTCCACTCCACCAGCCATTCCATGAACCGCTCCAGTGGTGCCTGCAAACTGCTCTGCTGGGGCAGCAAAGAGCCACCAAATGTCCTGAGGGTTGGAGAAAAATGGCTTCTAGGGAGCTATGGAAAGAGCGCAACCTGTTTAGCTGATCAAAAGAAGATTGAAAGGTGACTTCATTGAAGTGTTGAAGTGCCTTAATGGAGAGAAAAGATTGGATATTAAAGGGCTCTTTAATCGAGCAGAGAAAGGCCTAACAAGACCCAATGACTGGAATGTGAAAAGAGACAAATTCGTATTACAACTAAGGCACAAATATTCACCAGCGAGGATGATTCACCACAGGAACAAGCTACCAAGGAAAGTGGTGGATTCTCCATCTCCTGATGTCATTTCATGAAGACTAGATGCCTTTCTGGAATGTGTTTGCCCCCAAAGTAGCTCTTGTGTCCTACAGGAGGCCTGTGATATGCAGGGGGTCAGATTAGATGCTCTAATGGTCTCTTCTGGCCATAAAGTCGACTCATTTCTGAAAAACTGAGTGTAGCATTGGGAGCAGTGTCCGATGTTTTCCTGTCTACCCGGCTTGGTGCCTAGAACGAACGCTCCTTGAGTGGGGTGATCCACAGGGAGCAGCTCAAACCTGCAAAGTGCCTGGCCAGGGGCAGGACATTGGCACAGCAAGGGAGGGGTGTGGCAGTGACATCACAAAGGCCTTTGGCAGGACCTCAGCCTATTGGTCCAAGGTGGTGGGGAGGTGGTGACCTCACAGAGAGATGCTGACATCAGCCAGGCAGGACAGGGGCGAGGGGCCAGGGAAACCTCAGAGACCCCTGTGGCTTTGCTCCAGCAAGTCTCCTTCTCCAGGTCTCTCTCTGAGGACTGAGAGAGTATTCGGGTTCATGGACGTGAGCGCCAGGAGGAACCTCTTTTGAGTTTTCTCCTTCCCTTTCAGTGATTTTACTGGAAAACAGCCGTCCCTGTTTAGAAGGTAAGAGCCTCCTGGAGGTTTGAAACCTGTTCAGTCTGATCCATCTGGTGAGAGTTGAATTCTAGGCATGGAAAACACGAGCTTAAGGAGACAGAATTTTATTTCTCACCTGGGATTTTGTCTCTTAGAATCACTGGGGACATTGGGGTTAGTCCTTTTTGTTTCAACTTTTCCTCCAGCCATCCCTCCCTCATTTCTCTTGATCTCTTGCTTCCTTTGTCCTTTCTCCTTTTCCCCTCCCAACACCAGGTTTTTTTCTCCTGCTGATAACAGCTCATGTTAACTGATCGCTCTCGTTATAGTGTGTATGGCAACACCCATTTTTTTCATGTTCTCTGTGTGTATATATATTTCCTACTGTATTTTTAACTGCATGCGTCCGATTAAGTGGGTTTTAGTCCACAAAAGCTTATGCTCAAATTCATTTGTTAGTCTCTATGGTGCCACATGTTCTCCTTGTTCTTTTTGCAGATAAATTAATGGAGGTTAAGTCCATTAATGGATATTAGCCAGGATGGGTAAGAAATGGTGTCCCTAGCCTCTGTTTGTCAGAGGGTGGAGATGGATGGCAGGAGAGAGATCACTTGATCATTACCTGTTAGGTTCAGTCCCTCTGGGGTACCTGGCATTGGCCACTGTTGGCAGATAGGATATGGGGATGGGTGGACCTTTGGTCTGACCCAGTCTGGCCATTCTTCTGTTCTTATGAAGGGAGGGGCAGAGCCTTGCAACAGAGTTTCTGTAGTGTAGTGGTTATCACATTTGCCTAACACGCAAAAGGTCCATGGTTCAAAACCAGGCAGAAACATGATGGCTTCCTTTTCCCAGCTCCTAGTGGCCTGTCCCTGCTGTTGTAGGAGCAGCAGTGATTTCTATGCTCAATAGGTCTGTTATACTTCCCCCATTCCCATTTTTGTCTCCTCTCCCTCTCTGAATGCCTGTGAAGTGGCTCCCCCCTCCCCCTCCCGCTCCCTCCTGCAATGCTTGTGGGATGAAGGGGCTGGTTGAACAGCTGGAAGATCAGAAGAGCTCCTAGATAGACAAGGTGTCTGGGACTCTCATTAGGCAGCGATCACACACCCAGAGCATGGACACTGCCCAAGGTGGAGTGTGACCCACCAGATGCAGCCAAGTCATCTCCAGTCGCAGGCCATGAGGAGCAGGTCCTTAAAAGGGGAAGGGGCCCTGTGCTCAGGAGTCACTCACAAGCTTGTACCTCCAGTGAATGCCCTTCGCCTGGACCGCCTGGCCAGTGGTTCGCCGCATTGCAGTTCATCGTGCCTCGGGAAGACTTACCTTCATCACACTGTCCATCACGGCACTGTGGGACACTTATCTTGCAGAATCCTGTGCCTGCCTCTTGGCTTCCCAGGGGTGGCTACTTGCAGCCCAGGAGAAGAAGGATGGTTCTGGTGAAAGGAAGACAAGCAAAGCACTGGGAGGAAATTTGGGTGTGGGCTCTGCGCTGGGGGTGGGGGTGGGGTGCAGGAGGGGTGGTGCAGCTCCCAAAGTGACCGGGACACACAACCCTCTGGCAGCAGCTCCTAGATGAGTGGGGCCAGGGGATCTCCATGTGCTGCTCTCTGCAGGTGCTGCCCCCAGAGCTCCCATTGGCTACAGTTCCTGGCCAATGGGAGCTGCAGAGTTGGTGCTCGGGGCAGGGGCAGCACGTGGAGACACTCCCCCCACTCCAGGGGATGCTGGGACATGCCAGCCACTTCTGGGAGCGGCACGGAGGGATGGAGGCAGAGTGGGCAGGGAGCCACCTCAGTGCTGCTGGCACATCTCTGCACACGCATTGGGGAGGGGAGCAGAGGGCCTCCATGTGCTGCCTGGGGTAGGGGCAGAGCACGGAGCTGCCTCCCCTCCCGGGTCTATTACAGGAGAGGGTGGGTGGGGTCTTTTGGCCTGCAAGGTGCAGCAGGTCGGACTAGATGATCACACTGGTCCCTTCTGTCCTTAAAGGCTCTGAGTCTAAAAGGGAGAGGGAACTAAAGGATTTTTTTTTAAATAAACCAAGCATTGTAATACCAGGATGACTCCAACTGCTTATTATATAGTCCCACCCCTTTCTTCCTCCACTGGGTGTTTAATGACCTGTTGGGATTTGGGACACTGGTTTTCTCATTCCATTGATAAACTGATACAATGTGACTGAAATTAAACCAATTCCCAGGGAAGGAATCATCACATCATTGCATTGGCTGGGAATCGAACCCAGGTCAACTGTTTGGAAGGCAGCTATGCTCACCACTATACCACCAATGCATCTGGTGAAAGTCTCTGATTTTTCACACTTGGTGTCTGGTCACCTTACTTCTCAGCATGAGGCAAATGTCTCTGTGGTCTCTGCCGTTCATGGTGGGGAGTTTCCCCACTGATAACAGTTCTTGCTGGGTTGGGGATGGGAGAGAGAAGAGGCGTTTATTCTGTTTCATTCCTCTCCATTTTCTGTTCCTCCCCTTCCCTTCCAGGGTCCTCCCTTCCATTTCAGACTGTGCAGTGACACCCTCCCCGCACCCAGGACTCTCGAGCCTCTGGAGCAGCACGATCCCATGAGATCCTCAGTGACCAAGGGTCTTTTCCAACTTCCAGGAGACCCCAGCTTGAGTCTAAAAGGAAGCTCTGTTCCTTCCTGGGGATCCTCTCTCCCTTCATGGAGATCAAGATCATGAAGCTTCTGCCTTGCCTCCTGGGTCTGAATTAATGTCCCATTTCCCACTATCTGCTCGAAAGAAACAAATGTTTCTAACCCAGGTGAGCGGCGTTAATTCAGCTGGAATCCTTCACTCACATTCCTTAGGCGATACAGACTCTCTGTGACACAGACTGACTGGGGTTCATCTCTGCATGTCCCCAATGGGGAAGGAAAGACACTGAGGGGGAAAGAAGAAGATGGACAGAAGGAGTCAAATGGGGCTAGACCAGAATAGGACATTTTCTGCCTGTTAAAATGTACTCGACTCTAATTGCTTAAAACAAAACAAAAACCCACCAGCTTCTGTTTGAACCATCAGCTTTTCACAGAGCAGCCAAAGTGGTGAAGCACAGACACACATAACCACCTACAGCCCAAGTTTGTCTAAGAAGCACCTATAGTGGCTCATGCAGGAGGAAATACAGCTGTGGGTGTGTGTTCAAGCCTCATCCAGAGCATTGGTTTTCATTAGCCACGGAGCTTCCCCCACTCGCTTTGCCCAATTCACATGGAAAGTGCCATGGGAGGGTGATGAGAGTAAATTCTAAACTCTGAAATGCGGCGGTTGGCCCAGAGATTGGGATAAGGGGTTTGAAGAGAAAAAGCTCTAAGAGTATAAAACCAGACAGTCTCCAGGGGCAGGTTCAGTACAGCGCCTCAACAGGGAGCCATTTGCGGGAGGGGGTTTCACTCCCTCTGTTCAATGTCCTGAGAGGTATTTTAAGGTGAAGATAACGCCATGGCTAACAGGTGACTGGCATGTCCTGGGTTAAAGAAAGGAAGTGACCTGGGTTAATAGAAGATTTGCATTACTGTCACTGTCTGACCCCCCTTCAGTGCGGAGCAGGTGTGTACGTTGCTGTGTGGAACGCACAGACTCCTGCAGAGCAGGGGCAGCTGTTTCCTTGACAGAGAGCCTGGCACTTAGGAGACTTTCTTGAGTTGCTGTTTTGAAGCAATTCAATAAAATAATGGTGGAGCTACACTGTCCAGTCCAAAATTTCAGCCCTCTAGTGCAAAAACACTATTTTAGGATCTAAACAGGAGGCTTTCAGTGCTAGGACACCTGACCCGAGAGCTCAGAAGGGGGCGTAACAGCTGCTGACTCTGAGGGTCCCGGGCTAAATCCACTTGCAGGGGGAAGTGTTTTGATTTATTTGATTGATAATGAGCACCAGCTACCAGGGGAGAAGCCCTGGGAGTCGCTGCCACTCCAGCTGCGGCCCCCTCCCCCCCCGAATTTTGCCTAGGGCGCCCGAAACCCTGGCGCCGCTCCTGGCTGTTCTTATGTTCTAACTGCTGTTATGAAAGAGACGATCTTCCAGGCTACACAGAACTGAAGAAGGGTGCTGGGTTATCTCCACAGCTTGTCTCTTTCACCAACAGAGGTTGGTCCTCTGCAAGCTCTTACCCTCACCCGCCTTGTCTCTCTTGAATAGCGTAGCTGAAGTCGAAGTATCTTAGATCGATTTACCTCTCGTCCTCACAGCGCAGGATCGACGTCTGCGGCTCCCCCTGTCAACTCCGCTACCGCCGTTCGCACTGGTGGAGTTCTGGAGTCGACAGGAGCACTTTCGGGGATCGATATATCATGTCTAGATGAGATGCGATATAACGATCCACGAGAAATCAATCGCTACCTGCCGATACAGCGGGTAGCCTAGATGTACCCACAAAGCGAAGAACACATGTTCCATGATTTCATAGGGCAGAGTTTTATGCAATAGGGAACTTTCCCTGTGTGAATTTGACAGGTGGATCAACATTGAGACACATTGTGACCCTTCTCAGGGAGCTGAGGGCTGTGAATCTCTTGTTGCCACCTATAATAATAATAATAATTAGAGATATACCAATCTCCTAGAACGGGAAGGGACCTTGAAAGGTCACTGAGTCCAGCCACCTGCCTTCACTAGCAGGACCAATTGTTGCCCCAGATCCCTATGTAGTCCCCTCAAGGACTGAACTCACAACCCTGACAGGTTAACAGGCCAATGCTCAAACCACTGAGCTATCCCTCCCCCTGACCTACCACTAGGAAGAGGGAGTTTTCCATTTGGATGTTAGTGACCAAACTCACCAGCCTGCTGGAACTCAGGCACCCTCCTCTGAGCTACAGCAGCCACCCTAACCTCTGAGTTCCTTCAATGTGTCCCCCTCTGGGGTCCAGCCCGGATCACCAGATACTCAGTGAAATCCCAGATCCTCTCTTCCCCAAGTATCTCAGGTTACTAGTTTTACTGTGGACCATTGCTACTGTATCTCACACAGCACCTGAGTACAGTTATCGAACAAGCAAAAAATGTATTTAACAATGGATAGAGATTTAAAGAAACAAATGTGAGTGATGGAAACCAACTGTGACCAACTAAACAGAGGCAGAAAATGATAGAAGAGAAAGGCCAGCACAAAAAACAAACAGAGAGAGGAACAATAAGATACTAAAAGGACAATGCTTGGAACTCTCCCTTTCTCTCAGTCTTTGGATTGATGGGTACTAGAGCTGTAGCAACAGTTGAGGAACCAGGGTAAATTAAATCTAATTAACTTTTCAAGATTAGCCATCATTTCCTGTATGACTAAAAAAACACAAAAACAAGACAACTTTCAGTTTTCCAAAATAATTCACATTATCACACAGTCTCTTACTCTTTAACCAATAACTTCACTTATCATTTCATTTTAATTGGTAACAACAACATATTCAAAGATCACAAATTCTTTTCATATATGTTAGGGCTTGGCTACACTTGAGAGTTGCAGCGCTGGGAGTTACAGCGCTGGTTGTGCAGCTGTGTAGGAACAGCGCTGGTGTGTGGCCACACTCACAGCTACCAGCGCTGCAGTGTGGCCACATTTGCAGCACTGTTGGGAGTGATGCATTATGGGCAGCTATCCCAGCGTTCAAGTGGCAGCAACCTGCTTTTCAAAAGAGGGGGGTGGGGTGTAGTGTGACAGGGAGCGGGGGAGGGAGAGAGAGAGAGTGTGTGGATTTTTAGAGCTGACACTGTGTATTAGCTCCCTGCCCTGAAAATCAGAAAATTTTCCAAACCCCTTATTCTGCAAACAGCCTGCAGACCAGATAAGAAGCATGGACTTTCTCCCCCCCGTTTCTCTCATCAAACACTCAACCCCTGTGAATGAGGTAGGCAGGGGGTTCTCTCATTTGATTGTTCACAGTCACTTACAGATTGATCACAGCAAACAGGAGCTGTGTTTGTTTAGATAAGCAGCTCCTGAGTTCACAACAAAACAAAGAGAGGCTGCATAACAAAACAAAAGAGAGTAATTTACTTTAAAGCATTCTGGGATATCTCCTAATACCCTGGAGGCCAACAACAGCGCTGGTGTGTGTCCACACTTGATGAGCAGCGCTGGATCACCAGCGTTGCACTCGTTATACCCCAAGCAGACCAGGTGTTCAGCCAGCGCTGCAGCCAGGGAGTTGCAGCGCTGGATGTGCCTTGCAGGTGTGGACAGTTACTAATTGCAGCGCTGGAAAGCCTCCACCAGCACTGCAACTCACAAGTGTAGCCAAGCCCTTAGTTTGCTTTTAATCCCCATTGCCAATAACTGAACCCTTGTTCTTATTGTGGTTTGTCCCAACGTCGGTCCCAACCACTTCTGTGAGTTCATATATCTCAGGATCTTCTGCCATATGTGTTGGTAGAAGGGGTCTTCTATGTCGGAATGTTTGCATTATGGAGAAAAATACCTCTCTTTTCACATTTTTTAATCTTTCAAAGTAGGAGGAGGCAGAGAAGTAATGTAAATGCATAAAACACAAGAGAAACCTCTCTGGTCTACACTAAAGACATTTATCGGGATAACTATATTGCTTAGGGGTGTGAAAAATCCACACAGCTGAGAAACGTAGTTACACAGCCCTAACCCCCTGTGTAGATAGTGCTACATGAGCGGGAGAACTTCTCCTGCCAACATAGCCACCGCCGCTTGTGGGGGCTGGACTAATCAAGTCCGATGGGAGAAATCTCTCTCATTGGCTTAGAGCATCTGTTATTGCAGTGCTACAGCAGCACAGCTACATTGGTGCAGCTGTGCCAACATCAGCTTAATTGTGTAGCCACAGCGTCAGACACAAAACCATAGAATCAGGACTCAACATGCGTGTATCTGGAAGTCTGAAATTGGAGGCTGACAAATGCATTGCCTCATTGGTTACCATCATTTCTACAGCCTGAAAGTCCTTGTTACCCAATCAGGCAGCCAGTTTGGGATCCACAGGGAAGGACTGTCCTATGAAGCACTCTCTTTGCATCCAAACAGTGAAGGATGACTGTTCTCAATCTAACTCTGGCATACTTTGGAAGTGTAATCAGTAACACTGAACTAGGAAGTGGAGTTGTACAAACAATTTTCCTTGGGTCACCATAGCTTCCTTTACTGGGGTGGAAACCAAGAACTGGGTGTGGAATCTTTCAACCTCAGCTCTTTCCAAATCCTTGGTTTTGGATAGGGTAGATTTACACTTCTCTGAAGAAGAATACTTTACAAAACCACTTGAAATCTCAGCAGTGTAAATGAGGAATGGCTTCCTGAAACATGCCCAGCTTTTCTTTAATTCAGTGGCACAGGTCCAGGGAAGGGACTGGATCCAGGCCTGGATCAGAATCTTCGTTAGTTACCAGAGCTGGAGATTCTATTCAAACATGGCTATTTTGCTGAAGATATTACATTTTCAACACTGGTTTCATTTTATACACATCTTTAGCACCTACAAAAGGATAAATTCAACCAAAAACTTCACTTCTATTTCCTCAACATCTATGTCATGAAGGGCTGCATTTCCCATAGCATAGGATTAGCTAGGAGAGATCTTCTGTAGGGCCTGGGTTACAAATGGTCTGGGAACCAGACAGACGGGCATTTTGCCTAGTTCAAAACCACTTACCATGGAATTCTCTTCCCAGATCATTGGAGACAATATTGCCTTAAACAACTGAAATACACTGTGATCAGATGCACTTCCTTCAGTTAGTTGGGGTTCTGCTGTTGTTCACCATTTCTGAGTGGAGATTTTAAATCACTGCTGTTTCTTTGTGAGCCTGTCCAGTAAATTAGAGAGTTCTCTCCTGTTGATAGAACTGCACTTCAGCTTTCTCCATGTCATCATGGAGGGATGGGGAAAAAGCAAAGCTGAAATAATAAATGAGGACTTTAGCAAAGGGTCATTGTCTTAAATTCTTCAATAAATCTGAGCTACACCCTACCAAACTGAACTAATATCCAATTGGGTGACCAAACAGCCTTCAGGAAAGATAGAAACCCACATCACAGAGAGAGAATACATGACAAAGAAAGTGTCAAGTGAAATTCCAGAGCAGGTTACATCTGATTATTCAGAATTGGGACAAGAGAATCTCCCATCACATTCTCCTCTGATCCATTCAAACCTGCTTCCCTCATCCCTGTCTCAATAGTCAGTTATGTTATTTACAAATGTTTTAGTATCCTAGCATGCCCATAATGAGGGAAAAACAGCCCTCTTGCCAGAAGTGGCTTTACAATAGATGGAACCTGGAATTTAAACTCTAAATGATCACACTGTATTTGGGATCCATTTGAATTCCCCTTCCAGGTCTTTGACACTTTCATCTCCAGTCATAGCGACTCTGATATAGGATTAAAGAAGTCAAAACATTATCTGCAAGCACAGACAACGGAGAATGCTTCATCACATGACACTTTGAGAAGTGGATGGATAGAATGTGATGAAGATAAACTCTACCTGGCTCAGGCAAAAGGTAACAGTTCTGCAGTGAAGGGGAAGGAGGGAATCTTTGAGTCACCCCATCTCCTTCTAGTGTCACAGAAGCTGAAATTATACTTTTTTCCTGCCCCTGCTCCTCTTCATTTACATATAATTTGAAAAATTCCCAAGATAACTGCTCTTCAGCACAACCCAGAGCAACGTGACAACAACTGGCAAGGATACAATCTGTATCACTGGTGACTCTAACAATAACTTTGCAATAGGAGGAATGGTATAAAAGTGATGCTCCCTGGTTCCTCATAGGAAGGGCACACTCCAACTACTTATGGGACAATAGAAAGGACAAATAGGTCCATCTCAAAAGAGGGCGAACTGCAAAAGGCAAAAATGGGCCACTCATCTGGACAAGCTGAGGGATAACGGTGCTGCAAACAGTTCAAAGAGCTTTAAAAGTTACTATGTGGGAATCAGGAAAAGTATTAAAAAACAAAGTATTGATAGCCCTAGAGATTTTTACAATGCTGATCTCTCTTGTAGAGTCTCTGATGGCTAACATGGGCTGAGTGCCAAGAGAAGGTTTTCCCACACTCACTGCATTCATAGGGCCTCTCCCCCGTGTGAATTCTTTGATGGCTAATAAGGTGCGAGCTGCGATTGAAGATTTTCCAGCACTCACTGCATTCGTAGGGTCTTTCCCCTCTGTGGATTGTTTGATGACGAATAAGGTGTGAGCTGCGACTGAAGGTTTTACAACACTCAAGGCATTCGTAGGGTCTTTCCCCTGTGTGGATTCTCTGATGAACAGAAAGGGCTGATATTTGAGTGAAGCTTTTCCCACACTCACGGCATTCGTAGGGTCTTTCCCCTGTGTGGATCCTCTGATGTTTAGAAAGGGCTGAGCTGTCAGTGAAGCTTTTCCCGCACTCACTGCATTCATAGGGCCTCTCATCTGTGTGGATTCTCTGATGAACAGAAAGGGCTGATCTTTGAGTGAAGCTTTTCCCACACACTCTGCATTCATAGGGCCTTTCCCCCGTGTGGATTCTCTTGATGAACAGAAAGGGGTGATCTTTGAGTGAAGCTTTTCCCACACTCTCTGCACTCATAGGGCCTCTCATCTGTGTGGATTCTCTGATGAACAGAAAGGGCTGATCTGTGAGTGAAGCTTTTCCCACAGTCACTGCATTCGTAGGACCTGTCCCCTGTGTGGATTCTCTGATGTCTAGAAAGGTGTGAGCTGTTAGTGAAGGTTTTCCCACACTCATGGCATTCATAGGGCCTCTCCCCCGTGTGGATTCTCTGATGTTGAGAAAGGGCTGAACTCTTAGTGAAGCATTTTCCACACTCACAGCATTTATACGGCCTCTCCCCCGTGTGAATTCTTTGATGGCTAATAAGGTTTGAGCTGCGATTGAAGGCTTTCCCGCACTCACTGCATTCGTAGGGTCTTTCCCCTCTGTGGATTGTTTGATGACTAATAAGGTGCGAACTGCGATTGAAGGTTTTCCCACACTCAGGGCATTTGTAGGGCCTCTCCCCTGTGTGGATTCTCAGATGAACAGAAAGGCTTGATCTGTGAATGAAGTTTTGCCCACACTCAGTGCATGTATTTTTTCTCTTTCGTTTAAGGATTTCCTGTTGTGTTGTGGTTTCCATGAGGACCTTCTGAGTTCCCCAACAGGAAATAAATTTACCCAATTTCTCCCCTGGCTGGTTTCCTTGCTCTCTTTCTGGTCTGTGCTGAATCTCCCAGGAGTTTCCCTGCTCAGGACTCCTGGACACATTCCTTTTTGATCTTTGTGATAATGCTCCGTGTTTATCCACTTGCTCAACATTTTTCTGCTGAGAATTGTGCTCTTCTTTCTCACGGACCATTGCATCATCTGCTGTGACAGAGACAGAAACCTCAAACAGGGATGGAACAGGAAAGACCAAACCAAAACAAGTGCTGGAGGGAGGTCAAATAAAAATCAGGAGCTGAACTCCCCCAAACTCTTCCCACAAACAATCCAGGAAGTGTAGGGAACAATTTCCTGGTGCAACTGCTGGAGGAACCAACTAGGGGAAAAGCTCTTCTTGACCTGCTGCTCACAAACAGGGAAGAAATAGTAGAGGAAGCAATAGTGGATGGGAACCTGGGAGACAGTGACCATGAGGTGGTCGAGTTCAGGATCCTGACACAAGGAAGAAAAGAGAGCAGTAGAACAGAGACCCTGGACTTCAGAAAACCAGACTTCGACTCCCTCAGGGAACTGATGGGCAAGGTCCCCTGGGAGAATAACATGACGGGAAAAGGAGTCGAGGAAAGCTGGCTGTATTTTAAAGAATCCTTATTGAGGTTGCAGGAACAAACCATCCCGATGTGTAGGAAGAAAAGTAAATATGGCAGGCGACCAGCTTGGCTTAACAGTGAAATCCTTGCTCGTCTTAAACACAAAAAAACAGCTTACAAGAAGTGGAAGAGTGGACAAATAACCAGGGAGGAGTATAAAAGTATTGCTCAGGCATGCAGGAGTGAAATTAGGAAGGCCAAATCACACTTGGAGTTGCAGCTAGCCGGAGATGTTAGGAGTAACAAGAAGGGTTTCTTCAGGTATGTTAGCAACAACAAGAAAGTCAAGGAAAGTGTGGGCCCCTTGCTGAATGAGGGAGGGAACCTAGAGACAGAGGATGTGGAGAAAGCTAGTGTACTCAATGCTTTTTTTGCCTCTGTCTTCACAGACAAGGTCAGTTCCCAGACAGCTGTACTCTGCAGCACGGTATGGGGAGGAGGTGACCAGCTCTCTGTAGAGAAAGAAGTAGTTCGGGACTATTTAGAAAAGCTGGATGAGCACAAGTCCATGGGGCCGGATGCACTGCATCCGAGGGTGCTAAAGGAGTTGGCTGATGAGACTGCAGAGCCATTGGCCATTATCTTTGAAAAATCATGGTGATCGGGGGAGGTCCCGGATGACTGGAAAAAAGCTAATGTAGTGCCCATCTTTAAAAAAGGGAAGAAGGAAGATCCAGGGAACTACAGGCCAATCAGTCTCACCTCAGTCCCTGGAAAAATCATGGAACCAATTCTGAACCACTTAAAGGAGGGGAAAGTGATCAGGAACAGTCAGCATGGATTCACCAAGGGCAAGTCATGCCTGACTAACCTAATTGCCTTCTATGATGAGATAACCGGCTCCGTGGATGAGGAGAAAGCAGTGGATGTGCTATTTCTGGACTTTAGCAAAGCGTTTGATACAGTCTCCCACAGTATTCTTGCCAGCAAGTTAAAGAAGTATGGGCTGGATAAATGGATAGTAAGGTAGATAGAAAACTGGCTAGAAGGTGGGGCTCAACGGGTAGTGATCAATGGTTCCATGTCTAGTTGGCAGCCAGTATCAAGTGGAGTGCCCCAAGGGTCGGTCCTGGGGCCGGTTTTGTTCAATATCTTCATTAACGATCTGGAGGATAGTGGGCTGCATCCTCAGCAAGTTTGCAGATGACACTAAACTGGGAGGAGTGGTTGATACGCTGGAGGGTAGGGATAGGATACAGAGGGACCTAGACAAATTGGAGGACTGGGCCAAAAGAAACATGAGGAGGTTCAACAAGGACAAGTGCAGAGTCCTGCACTTAGGACGGAAGAATCCCATGCACTGCTACAGACTAGGGACCGAATGGCTGGGCAGCAGTTCTGCAGAAAAGGACCTAGAGGTTACGGTGGACGAAAAACTGAATATGAGTCAACAGTGTGCCCTTGTTGCCAAGAAGGCTAATGGCATTTTGGGTTGTATAAGTACGGGCATTTCCAGCAGATCGAGGGATGTGATCATTCCCCTCTATTCAGCACTGGTGAGGCCTCATTTGGAGTACTGTGTCCAGTTTTGGGCCCCACACTACAAGAAGGATGTGGATAAATTGGAGAGAGTCCAGCGGAGGACAACAAAAATGATTAGGGGGCTGGAGCACATGACTTCTGAGGAGAGGCTGAGGGAACTGGGATTGTTTAGTCTGCAGAAGAGAAGAATGAGGGGGCATTTGATAGCTGCTTTCAACTACCTGAAAGGGGGTTCCAAAGAGGATGGATCTAGACTGTTCTCAGTGGTAGAAGATGACAGAACAAAGAGTAATGGTCTCAAGTTGCAGTGGGAAAGGTTTAGGTTGGACATTAGAAAAAACTTTTTCACTAGTAGGGTGGTGAAGCACTGGAATGGGTTACCTAGAGAGGTGGTGGAATCTCCTTCCTTAGAGGTTTTCAAGGTCAGGCTTGACAAAGCCCTGGCTGGGATGATTTAGTTGGGTTTGGTCCTGCTTTGAGCAGGGGGTTGGACTAGACACCTCCTGAGGTCCCTTCCAACCCTGAGATTCTATGATTCTAAATAAGAGAGAGGAGGGGATCAATTGAGCCTTCACATCCCATCCAAATACGCAGGGGGAAGGGAGGAAGCTACTGCCTGGTGTCTGCTAGGATCTATAGGAAGCCATGAGCTATATTTACCCTGAGGATATGACCCCTGCTAGGGACAATAATGAACTGAGACACCTCCCCAAGGGCTTTGTAGGGCATCCCAGATGTTTCCTTCAGGCACTTACAGATTCTGAGGTGGTTTAATGTTTCCTCACCTGTGCGGGGAGCTCTCAGGATCTCTCTTTCCTCTGAACCCTGGAGGTCTGGGACGCATGGCTCTTCCCCTTGTTCCAGCTGGGAGATCACATCAGGCTGGGTAACAGAAAACCCTGCTCAGATGAAAGAAAACAAAGGAATTCAGGTATCAGAGGGGTAGCCGTGTTAGTCTGGTTCTGTAGAAGCAGCAAAGAATCCTGTGGCACCTTATAGACTAACAGACGTTTTGCAGCATGAGCTTTCGTGGGTGAATACCCACTTCTTCGGATGCAAGACTTTCAGGAAGCAAGGAATTCAGTTGATTTCATAAGACTTTGTCATAAAAAACATTCTATTAATTTAACTTCAGTGCTTAGTGTGACCTGGTGGGCCAGAGGCAGGTCTCACTGAAAATGCCAAGATCAGGGCAGGCTGAAAAAGGGATCACCCACTTGGGTTATGAGATTTTACAGTATGAGATTACGGAAAAAGTTACAATTCTGGGGAACACCCACAGAGTAGTTCCTCGGAAACAGCAAGGCAAACAGCTGGTCGAACAGCCATTCTCCTGCAGGGGGAAGGTGTGAAGAAGACATTTACATTCCATCACAGGGACCTCTTGAAGCTGTTGTGGAAAACAACCACACGATTGATTTTGAATCAGCTCAGCCTGAGGCTCTTTTCTTGGTTAAAAGTGCGCAGGGGGTGACAGCTATTGGAATACTGTCCCCCTGAGCTAAAAACCACACAAGGCTTTTAAAGCTTAAAACCACAATCAATGGCACATACGTTGCACGTTAATTTCCTTATTTGGAATATATTGCAAAATATGATGCAGGTCAAAAGCAAGCTGAACAATCAGTTTTCCATATTCGGCCTTTCCTGTTCTTGTTATTCCTAGTCTAGTTTGTGGTTTGACTTTTCTAACACTTCCACTGTGGTTACGTTTCACAAGCTCAGTTACTGCAAATCAGTGTGTTTGGGGACTTTCCACTTCACCTCCTTAGGCCCCTTATGCACACAAAGCCATTGTTCCCCAATTTGGGGGATTTTCCATTCCACTTTGCCTTTCTATGCCCTTTACACAGAGAAGCAAGCTCAGCTAATACTTCAGGCCTACTAGCTTGACCAAAGCTCCAAAGCTCTTTCTGTAGACTTTCCCTCACAATTCTCATATCTCCGACAGACAGCCTGGCACCATGACTCAGCTGAGAACTGAAGTTGTTTCTAGTACAAAGGACTGAATTATAAAAAGAGGTGAGGAAAATGCTTCAGACTCTCTCTCTCCCCTTTCCCTCTGCTCGTGACAACTCCTGAAGAGCTGAACGTGGGAGGCAGGGGTGGGTTAGGCCGAGTCCTGGCTGAAAGGAAAACCAGCCTGTCTCAGCACATGGCGAGAGAAACATTTGCCTTGTTTCAGCTTGTTAACTTAGACATTAGTTTGTGTTTTATCTTGCATTTCTTTTGTAAAAAATTCTGAGCTTTATGCCTCATTATCTGTATCTTAAAATATTTTTTTGATTGTTAACTATCTTGTTTTATTCTTTATCTAACCAGTGTGTTTGTATTAAAGTGTGTTGGAAACTCCATCTGGGATAACAAGGCTGGCACATGTCATTTTCCACTGATGAAATGACAGACTTCATATGAGCTTGCGTTGTTCAGGAGTGTGCTGGACAGGGAAAGATGCACATTTCTGGGAGAAGTCTGGGAACAGAGAATTTTCTGGGGTTCTCCTGTGCTGCACTGTAACTTGTGAGTCACTGATTAGCAGGTATCAGAGGGGTAGACATGTTAGTCTGGTTCTGTAAAAGCAGCAAAGAATCCTGTGTCACCTTATAGACTAACAGACGTTTTGCAGCATGAGCTTTCGTGGGTGAATACCCACTTCTTCGGATGCAAGAGTGGAAATTTCCAGGGGCAGGTATATATAAGCAAGCAAGAAGCAAGCTAGAGATAACGAGGTTAGATCAATCAGGGAGGATGAGGCCCTGTTCTAGCAGTTGAGGTGTGAAAACCAAGGGAGGAGAAACTGGTTCTGTAATTGGCAAGCCATTCACAGTCTTTGTTTAGCCCTAAACTGATGGTGTCAAATTTGCAAATGAACTGAAGCTCAGCAGTTTCTCTTTGAAGTCTGGTCCTAAAGTTTTTTTGCTGGAGGATGGCCACCTTCAGATCTGCTATTGTGCGGCCAGGGAAGTTGAAGTGTTCTCCTATAGGTTTTTGTATATTGCCATTCCTAATGTCTGATTTGTGTCCATGTATCCTTTTCCTTAGAGACATCTTCTTCATCTGGACCCATGGGAAGGAGACTCTGGAAAAATTCCACCACGATTTCAACAGCTTCCACCCCTCCATCAACCTCAGCCTGGACCAATCTGCACGGAAGGTCCACTTCCTAGACACCACGGTGCAAATAAGTGATGGTCACATTAACACCACCCTATACCGAAAACCTACCGACCGCTATGCCTATCTTCATGCCTCCAGCTTCCATCCCGGACACATCACAAGATCCATTGTCTACAGCCAAGCACTCAGGTACAACCGTATCTGCTCTAACCCCACAGACAGAGACCAGCACCTAGAAAATCTCCATCAAGCATTCTCAAGACTACAGTACCCGCACGAGGAAATAAGGAAACAGATCAACAGAGCCAGACGTGTACCCAGAAGCCTCCTACTGCAAGATAAACCCAAGAAAGAAACCAACAGGACTCCACTGGCCATCACATACAGCCCCCAGCTAAAGCCCCTCCAACGCATCATCAGGGATCTACAACCCATCCTGGACAATGATCCCAAACTTTCACAGGCCTTGGGTGGCAGGCCAGTCCTCCCCCACAGACAACCTGCCAACCTGAAGCATATTCTCACCAATAACTGCACACCGCACCAGAGTAACTAACTCAGGAACCAATCCATGCGACAAACCTCGATGCCAACTCTGCCCACATATCTACACCAGCAACACCATCACAGGACCTAACCAGATCAGCCACACCATCACCGGTTCATTCACCTGCACGTCCACCAATGTAATATACGCCATCATATGCCAGCAATGCCCCTCTGTTATGTACATCGGCCAAACTGGACAGTCTCTAAGGAAAAGGATACATGGACACAAATCAGACATTAGGAATGGCAATATACAAAAACCTGTAGGAGAACACTTCAACTTCCCTGGCCGCACAATAGCAGATCTGAAGGTGGCCATCCTCCAGCAAAAAAACTTTAGGACCAGACTTCAAAGAGAAACTGCTGAGCTTCAGTTCATTTGCAAATTTGACACCATCAGTTTAGGGCTAAACAAAGACTGTGAATGGCTTGCCAATTACAGAACCAGTCTCTCCTCTCTTGGTTTTCACACCTCAACTGCTAGAACAGGGCCTCATCCTCCCTGATTGATCTAACCTCGTTATCTCTAGCTTGCTTCTTGCTTGCTTATATATACCTGCCCCTGGAAATTTCCACTCTTGCATCCGACGAAGTGGGTATTCACCCACGAAAGCTCATGCTGCAAAACGTCTGTTAGTCTATAAGGTGCCACAGGATTCTTTGCTGCTTTTACAGAACCAGACTAACACGGCTACCCCTCTGATACTATTCCTTTTTAAATAATTCCTAACATCCTGTTTGCTTTTTTGACTTCCGCTGCACACTGCTGGATGTCTTCAGAGAACTATCCACAATGACAAAAAGATCTTTTTCTTGATTAGCCTAATTTTGCCCCCCATCATATTGTATGTATAATTGGGGTTATTTTTTCCAATGTGCATTACTTTACATTTATACACATTTGCCATTTTGCTGCCCAGTCACTTAGTTTTGTGAGATGTTTTTGAAGTTCTTCACAGTTTGCTTTGGTCTTAACTATCTTGAGCAGTTTAGTATTGTGACGTTATTGATATAATCTGGGACCATATAGAACATGATTGCAACCAAGGTCCTGACTGATCCATCCCAGAGGAGGATGTACTCCAGAGACTTGATTTGAACCTGCAGTTTACTCCATCACTGCTACAAGCCTGAACTAAGAACTTTGCCATTACTGCATGTAATTGATTCCATTTAACCAATTCTAGCTCTCATCTCTATCCTTTTTCCTTTTATGAAAAAAATCTTTAGATTTTAGATTCTAAAGGATTGGCAACAGTGTGATTTGTGGGTGAGATCTGATGTGTACATTGACCTCGGTCTGGGACTTGATTCTTTGGGATCGAGAGAACCTTTTACTTTTATTGGGGTGTTGGTTTTCATAACCATTCATCCCCAGGACGAGTGCACTGGTGGGGATACTGGAAGACTGGAGTGTCTAAGGGAATTGCTTGTGTGACTTGTGGTTAACCAGTGGGGTGAAACCAAAGTCCTGTTTGGCTGGCTGGTTTGGTTTGCCTTGCCTTAGAGGTGGAAAAATCCCAGCCTTGGGCTGTAACTGCCCTGTTTTAAGCGATTCGTCACTCTCAGTTGGGTCCCACCAGAACCGCATCGTCACAAGTATCATCTGCAAACTTTGCCACCTCTCTGTTTACCCCTTTCTCCAGATCATTTATGAATACGTTGAATAGGATTGGTCCTAGGCCTGACCCTTGGGGAACACCACTAGTTACTCCTCTCCATTCTGAAAATTTACCATTTATTCCTACCCTTTGTTCCCTGTCTTTTAACCAGTTCTCAATCCATGAAAAGATCTTCCCTTTTATCCCGTGATAACATAATTTATGTAAGAGCCTTTGGTGAGGGACCTTGTCAAAGGCTTTCTGGAAATCTAAGTACACTATGTCCACTGGATCCCCCTTGTCCACATGTTTGTTGACACCTTCAAAGAACTCTAATAGATTAGTAAGACATGATTTCCCTTTACAGAAACCATATTGACTTTTGCTCAACAATTTTTGTTCTTCTATGTGCCTGACAATTTTATTCCTTTACTATTGTTTCAACTAATTTGCCTGGTACAGACATTAGACTTACCAGTCTGCAACTGCCAGGATCGCCTCTAGAGCCCTTTTTAAATATTGGCGTTACATTAGCAATCTTCCAGTCATTGGGTACAGAAGCCGATTTAAAGACAGGTTACAAACCATAGCTAATAGTTCCCCAATTTCACATTTGAGTTCCTTCAGAACTCTTGGTAAATACCATCTGGTTCTGGTGACTTGTTACAGTTAAGTTTATCAAGTAGTTCCAAAACCTGCTCTAGTGACACTTCAATCTGTGGCAGTTCCTCAGATTTGTCACCCACAAAAGGTTTGGGAATCTCACCAACATCCTCAGCCATGAAGACTGAAGCAAAGAATCCATTTAGTTTCTCTCCAATGACTTTCTCGTCTTTAAGGGCTGCTTTTGTATCTCAATCGTCCAGTGGCCCCACTGGTTGTTTAGCAGGCTTCCTGCTTTTGATGTACTTAAAAAACATTTTATTACCTTTTGAGTTTTTGGCTAGCCCCTTGTTCAAACTCCTCTTTGGCTTTTCTTATTACATTTTTACACTTAATTTGGTAGTGTTTATGCTCCTTTCTATGTACCTCACCAGGATTTGACTTTCACTTTTTAAAAGATGCCTTTTTATCTCTCACTGCTTCTTTTTTATCGTCGTTAAGCCACGTTGACTCTTTCTTAGTTCTTTTGCTGTGTATTTTAATTTGGGGTATATATTTAAGTTGGGCCTCTAATATTGTGGTTTTGAAAAGTGTCCATGCAGCTTGCAGGGATTTCACTCTAGTCATTGTACCTTTTAATTTCTGTTTAACTAACTCCCTCATTTTTGCATAGCTCCCCTTCCTGAAATTAAATGCCAGTGTTGAGCTGTTCTTCCCACCACAGTAATGTTAAATGTTGTTATATTATGGTCACTATTTCCAAGCGGTCCTGTTATACTTAGCCCTTGGACTAGATCCTGCGCTCCATTCAAGACTAAATCAAGAGTTGCTTCTCCCATTGCGGGTTCTTGTACCAGCTGCTCCAAGAAACAGTCATTTAAAGGATCCAGAAATTTTGTCTCTGCATTTTGTCCTGAGGTGACATGTACCCAGTCAATATGGGGATAATTGAAATCTCCTACTATTATGGATTTCTTTATTTTGATAGCCTCTCTAATCTCCCTTCGCATTTCATCCTCACTATCACTGTCTTTGACAGGTGGGCGATAACAGATCCCTATTGTTATATTCTTATTACAGCATGGAATTACTATCCATAGAGATTCTATGGAACATGTGGTTTCATTTAAGATTTTTACTTCATTTGAGTTTACATTTTCTTTAACATACAGTGCCACTCCCCTCCCCACCCCCCGAGTATGACCTGCTCTGTCCTTCCCATATATTTTGTACCCTGGAATGACTGTGTCCCATTGATTGTCCTCACTCCACCAGATTTCTGTGATGCCTATTATGTCAATATCCTCCTTTAACACGAGGCACTCTAATTCAACCATCTTATTATTTAGACTTCTGGCATTTGTGTACAAGCACTTTAAAAACTTGCCACTGTTGATTTGTCTGCCCTTTTCTGATGTGTCAGATTCTTGTGTGTGTGAATGCTTCTCGTCTGATCTGGCCCCTACTTTATCCTCTTCCAGCCTCTCTTCCTGACTAAAACTAGAAAATCTCTATCACTAGACTCCCCTCTAAGACAAGTCTCTGTCGGATCCATGAGCTTCTCTGCAGCCAGTGGCTTTCCCCCATCTCTTAGTTTAAAAACTGCTCTGCAACCTGTTTAATGTTAAGTGCCAGCAGTCTGGTTCCACGTTGGTTTAGGTGGAGCCCATCCTTCCTGTATAGGTTCCCCCATCCCCAAAGTTTCCCCAGGTCATAATAAATCTAAACGCCTCCTCTCTACACCATCATCTCATCCACCCATTGAGACTCTGAAGCTCTGCCTGCCTACCTGGCCCTGTGCGTGGAACTGGAAGCATTTCTGAGAATGCCACCATAGAGGTCCCAGATTGCCTCTTTCCTTGCAGACTAAATTTGGCCTCCAGGACGTCTCACCTACCGTTCCATATGTCATTGGTGCCTACATGTACCACGACCACCGGCTCCTCCCCAGCACTACACATAAATCTATCTAGATGCCTTGAGAAATCAGCAACCTTTGTACCAAGCAGGCAAGTCACCATATGGTTCTCCCAGTCATCACAAACCCAGCTATCCTTGTTTCTAATGATCAAATCTCCCATTACTAACGGCTGCCTTTTCTTAATGCCTGGGGTAACCTCAGTGCAAGAGGTTACCCCAAGACCATCTGGGAGGAGGGTCCCAACTATGGGAAGGTTTCCCTCTGCTCCCATTGACTGCTCTCCTTCCCTGGGCCTTTCATCCTCCTCATCAGCGCAGTGGCTGTCTGACCAGAGGTGGGAGAAATCTACAGTGTCCCGGAAAGCCTCATCAACATACTTCTCTGCCTCCCTTAGCGTCTCCAGTTCCACCACCCTGGCCTCCAAAGCCTCCACGCGGTCTCTGAGGGCCAGGAGCTCCTTGCACCGAATGCACACGTAAGCCACCCACCCACAGGGCAGGTAATCATACATGCTACATTGAGTGCAATAAACAGGATAGCCCCCACTCTGCTGCTGGGCTTCTGCCTGCATTCTCTCTTACAGCTACCTAGGTTAACAACAGGGGTTTTGTTTCAACCAAGAAGTTTGTATTATAGCTTAAATGTTTTAAAGAATGGCAAGAGCACCTCCCCCCTTCCCACTCCCCTTCCAAACTCCCTCACGAAACTCCCCGTTAGCAGCCCTGTTTGAAAAGCTCCCTGGTCACCTGCTCACTGCTTTATAAAGCACTCCCCTATCACATACCCCCTGCCCCCAGCCCCTGCTTGAGCCACTCAGGGTAGGGGGCTGGGAGCACCCCCAGGACCCCAGCCCACCCTCCCAGCCCCCAGACCTGACTCCTGCATCCCCTCCCACATAACGAGCCCTCACACCCCATGCTCTGACTCCTGCACCCCCCCCCACATCCTCAACCGCACCCTGAGCACCAAATGGGAGCTCCTGCACACCCCCCTCTAGATTGCCATCTGCACCCCTCACACCAAATGGGAGCTGCCCCAGGTAAGCACTTCACACCCCAACCCTGAGCCCCCTCCTGCATCCTAAAATCTGGCCAGACCCTGCACCCCAATCTCCAGCTGCTCCTGCACCCTAACTCCCTCCCAGACCCTGCACCCCCAGCCCTGACTCCTGCACCCTGAACACCCTGCCCTCTCTGACCCTTGCACCCCCTCACACCGCCAGCCCTTACTCCTTCACCCCTCTCAAACACACCCCAGTTCCCTGCCCTCCCTGACTCCTGCAACCACCCATAATCCCTTCCCTCCACCACGCCCTGCCCATCACATACCCCCAGCCCTGACTACTGCCCCCTTCCCAGAAGCCTCCTGCCCACCCTGACTCCTGCCCCCCCACATCCCCACCTGCATTGCTCGCATGAAACAGGAGCTGCTCCAGGTAAGTGCTCCACACCCCAACCCCCTGCCCCCTCCCACACCCTAACTCCTGGCCAGACCCTGCACTCCAACATTTTTATTTTTTAATAAACGGCTCTTATCCAAAGCGCTTTACAATAGTTAGCTAACGGCACAAACAATATACGGAAAGATCGTTAAGTGGTGCCCCAAGACTCTCAGCGATTTTCAAGTGGTCTGTGGAAAAATCGGTTAGACGACAAAAACAATCAAGGTTCCTCACTTTATCCTCATTTACTTCCTATTACTTATAGGAGGAGGAAGGAAAAAAAGAATGAAAAATGGGGGTGGGAGGGAAATGAGAGAATGTTCTTTTTCTTGCCTATGTCCCAAGGAGGGACCCCTAAAATGGAGCTGAGCACAGGGCCCCACTAACGCTAAATCCGCCACTGAGCTTCCTTCTCTGGATACCCCCAGCCAGCAGTCAAGGACGCACGGAGTGTCTGTGTGATAAGTGACCCTGGGCCAGCAGCTCTGACTCCAGCAGCCTGCTCGTTACACCCCAAGCATTATTGTGGTCTGGGTGGAGAAGGCTCAGGGTTTGAGAGGTCAGGGGTAGGAAGCTTCTGCTGATTCTGCCGCACCGAACCCTCAGTTTTACTTGAGGAAACAGGAGATATTTGACACTGTGCGATACGGCTCCTGTGCTCTGTTCCCAAAGTGTTCTGCAGCAGGGGAGGGTCTCTGGTAGCGTGTGTGTCACTGGCATATTGGGGTGATGCTGAAACAGGGCAGAGTAGAGGTGGCATTGGGGGGCTGCCGTGAACCATGTCCCTTCTTTTCCCCTTCCAAGAACAGAGGGGAGAGTAACCCTTACCCAGCGAGGTCACATTCTCATAGTTCTCCTGCATGACATCCCTGTAGAGGGCTCTCTGAGTGGGGTCCAGCAGAGCCCCCTCTCCCCTGGTGAAATACACAGCCACCTCCTCGAAGGTCACCGGCCCCTGAAAGAGCGAGAGTCCAACACTCAGTACCTGCTGCCCCACTCACAGACCCCCTATACATGGGGGACAGGAGCCAAACAGAAACTCTGGGTGGATTGCAGTCAGAGTCCCACCCCCACCCTGCTCAGAGCATCCAGGAAACACCAGGGGGAGGGGATGAAGTGAGAGCCCCTCCTCTCTCCCAGCAGAGCCATCACACACCTACTAGCCACAGACTGATACAGGAGATGGAGCCCCTAGCAGGGTCCAGGGAGAGCTCCCTGGTAGGAAGCCCAACACCCTCCCCATTCTGAAGAGCTGGATGTGAAGGGAGGGGAATCTCCCCTAAGCCTCACTGGTGGGTGCCCCCTTCATATCTCACAGCAGCCGCTGGTTAGTCAGGTCGGGCTCCAGCACTAGGAGTCTGGTCAGTTTTCCCAGCCCCATGCAGTGGGGTTATTTTCTGCTCCACAAACTAGAGCATTTCCACCGCCGAACCTCCTGGGTCTGTTCCTAGAATCTAGGCCACATATTAAATAACTCCCAGCAGGTTTAGCACACCCCTGTCCTCCTCCCTTTCTCCACCCTGTGCATTTCCTGCAAACCAGACTGCAACCTCCAAACCAGCCTGTGCAAACCTTCCCATCTCCCACGTATTTGCTGTCCCTCTCCCCACCTGAAGGAACCCACCAGCAACCCCCTGATAATACCTACCTGAACTGGCTCCTCTGCAGCCATTTCTCTCCCCTGTCCAACGAGAGGACGGGATGAACTGGAGCGAAACATGGACGTTATTCTGCAGTCTGGCAGGGCGAGAAGGGCAGTTGTGAAGGTTTCAGAACAGGCTTTAATACATTTCACAGCATGATTCCCCCAGGCCCTTTTCCTGCAGACAGGCACCCTAGAGTCTGCCATGCTGAGAAAGGCTTGATCTCTTTGTACAGTGTAGACCTGGCCTCTCCTGCCAGGCTAAGCCCACAGAGACATTTTTAACCTCCCTTCTCCCTCCCCTCACCCCGTAACAAAGTCTCTGAACACAAGGCTAGAAAAAAGCAGAACCAAAAGGAGTCACTGTGGGGGATTCCCTCAGACACTGACCCCATGGCAGCCACACCCCAGCAGGAGGGATATGGAGTCAGGAACTGGATTTTCCTCTGTCTGATTCTCATCTTTTCCACAGGAAAGTGACTCTACCCAGGGTGCAGCAATACATTTGTCTGGGCAGATCAGAGATCTGGAAATCTCTCTCCAAACTCTTCTCTCCCACAGCCCCTTTCAGTCTCTCTTTCTTCTTCTATCTCCTTTTCCCCTCTCCCTGCCCGTCTGGTAGGAAAGTCCCATTCCTGGGTAGTTTGCTCCCCCAGGGCTGGATTTGCTCCTGCAATTGTTAAGTGGACAAGAAATGAGGGGGGGGGTCTGTTTGTGTGGAGTCATTTTAAGGCCAGACCCCAGCATTTTCCCTTCGTTTCTTTCAGTTACCTGGAGACTCTGGCTCAGAATTTAGTATTAACAGGGCCCAGGGCTGCCCTAGGGGGCTAGGACCAGCTGGAGAAAGTCATCCCCTGGGCCGGGCAGAGAAGCAGCTTTAATTCAGGTCACATCCCAGCACAGAACCCCGCTGGGGGAGCAGCAGCTGCTAAGCCTGGTCTCCCAGATCACAATGGAGGCTGCAGCGTCTGACCCAGGAAGCTGAACCCCAGTATCCTGAGCAGAGAGGGACAGAGCGTTTGAGCAGCTTCCCTCCTTTAGCTCTCTGGGGAGAGCAGCTAATGAGAGCCCCTCCTCACAGGGAGAATCTCATTTGCCCCACTGTCCATCTGGAGTCACTCCTTGTCTTTCCATACAGTGACTCTTTATTAACATTTCTCTCAATGAATCCAGATTTCAGAAAGAACAAGTCCAGAACACTGTGGAAGATAGTGCCATAGTGTAGCCCCTTCCCACCTCCCTCACCCTCCAGATCTAGGACAAGGAATCGGGCAGGAATTTTCCCTATGAAACCAGAAGTTCCTGTGGTTTTCAAGAGGGGAGAAAAGCAAAATCTGTCATTTCACCTCACAGTGTTTGATAAGTGGCTAGAAAGTTATCACCGTGATTGGGCCTGGTCGGGGAATGCCGGGCAGTGCTTGGAGCCAGGATTCTGGCATAAGCTGATGAGATAGAAGGAACATGGTTAGTAGCAGCCCCCAGAGCCTCCATCCAGGGGCCCCCCAACATCCCCAGTACCCAGACCCCCCCAGCCAGATATTTCCTGGGACCCAACCCCCAGAATCCCTGGCCAGAGACCCCAGATACCCCTCAGAGCCCCACCGGCCAGAGAACGCCCACCAGATCTTCACTGCTGGCTGGGAATCCCAAAGGTTCTCCCCACCAAGAGCCCCCACCAGCCAGGGACCCCAGTTAGGAACTCACTGCCATCCTGAGATTCCCCCACTGCCCTCCTAGGACCCCCGCCTGCCCTTCATCAGAAAGGTAAGACATGTCCATGCCCTGTCACTAGCAAATAATGGTCACCATGGATCCACCCCAGAGGTGGCTGCATCACAGAGCCCATTTGTCATGGGGTTTAGGATACTTCTGGACCTACACTGCACTCAGAGTGACCTCTTCATCCCGTGCCAGCTGGAGACAAGAAAAGGGTCCAGCCAACTCTCCCGTTACCGGCTGGGAACCACTGAGCCCCCAAACAGGGAGAGGCCTCTGGCATTGATGGGTATTAAATATGTGGCTGGTCTCTTTCATCAGCAAACATTTTAACAGAGGTAAAGGAGGGAACAAGTGATTCTCAAAGGAGAGGAGAAAGATGATCTCTGGGCAATTTAACCCCGAGACCTCCAGGATGGAGGAGAACTCAGGGCAATAGGTTCCCTCGAAGGAAGAAGTTGCTGGGATTTAGAAACACAGGGAACAGCCACAAACCTGAGAGGATTTTTAATTGATATTGACATAGAAAGAGGGAAATCCTGAGCTTTGAGATCAATGTTCAGAAATGAAAAAGAAAGGGTGGAAATCTGAGCAATTTTGGATCTATTTTTGCCAATTATAGAGAGGAAAGTGTAAAAGAGGGATTTTATATCAGTTGTTGGCATGAGGTAAAATCTGAGTGTATTTCACATCAATATTTGATAAATGACTAGAACATGGGCAAGTGGGAAATGGGCAACATTTGCAAACATTTTGTATCCATGTTCAAGAATCTGAGGAAAGGTGTAAATCTGAGATTTTCTTTGTATTTTATCATGAGAGAGACATGGAAAAAATCTCAGGGGATATTCACTTAGAATTAGACAACTAAAGAAAAGTGGGGCAAATGTTTAGAGTATTTTATATCAGTCTTTGAGATTTGCAGAGAAAACAAGTCACAAGCTAAGCAATTGATAACATGAGAGAAAAATACCAAGATCTGAGGGGATTTTATGTTGCTATTAAATAACTAAAGGGAAAAGGGGGAGTGTTTGCCTGGATTTTATGAGACTGTCCAATACAGAAACACAAAATGATGGTTCCCCCCCACTGCCACCATTCACATGGGCAGCAGGGAGCCCTGTGAGGGCTGATTTAAGGGGGGAGGGCAGGGCTGGAAGGCTCCCTGGATAAAGGAAGGGGGCGGAAGTGGGGGATGGGCAGGTGACTGGCAACTGAGGGCTGGGGGAAACTGTGTTGGTAGTTTGGGGTCAGTGGGTGGGATTGGGAAAGTCAGGTCTGGACAGTCTCCGTGGGGGACACGTGCTTTTTCCATCCCCGCCTTGGCAGAGAAGGGGCATCTCCTCCCATCCCCACTCCAGGGGCAGCCATGTGCTGGGGAATGACTCAGGGCAACAATTTCCCACCGAAATGAGGACAAATCGCTGCAGAAAAAATGGGTGGGAAAAGCTGCCCCATGGGAGAGATTTTAAATTGACACTTGAGAAGTAGAGAGAGAGACCAGGGCAAAATCAGAGATTAGATTAGGGGAAATCGGGGGGGGAGGTTAGAGAGCTGATCATTTGGGGGGGGGGATCTCCCTGGATTTTCTAGCCACGTGTGATAATGGGAGAAAAGGGGAAAAGCTGGAGAGACTTTGTAGGTGGGAGGACAGGGCACAAACAGGGCAGGATTCAGTGAACTCACCTCCCCCCCCCCCCACGGGAATTTCCTGGCTGCACAAAACAGTTCAAATGTCCCGCCCCAATGACCTTCCCCCCCCCGCAACCCCGGCTCCCCCCCTGCGCCCCCCAACTCAACTCCTGCTCCCCCCCCGCCCAGATCTTCCCTTTAGCCCCCCCAGCCCCGTCCCCACCTGCCTGACCCCCCCCATCAATTCCCTGCTCAGCCCCCGGCCCCTGTTGCTCCCTCGCCCCCTCCCAGCGGAACGTTCCGGCTGATACGGGCAGGGGGATACTGAGCATGCGCAGTGGCCGGGAGCAGCACAGTGCTATGGGGAGCGATTTAATGCCCCCCCCCGCCGGGCCCTGGGCCCCCCATCCCAGCGGGGGGGGGGGCGGATCCTGCTGCGGCTCCGCTGGGGCCGGGGCGGCTCCGAGGCTTCTCCCGGGTTCCCCGGGGCAGAGTCACGTTCCCGCCCCCCCAGCGCCCCCCCCGGGGTCTCTCACTCCCCGGGGGCGGGGCAAGGCCGGGGGGTGAGACCGGGCTGGGGGGGAGGGGCGGGCGGGAAATGTCGGTGCAGCCCGGACATGGCCGGGGCGGGGGCAGGTGACCCCCGAGGAGCGGGGAGAGAAAGGGGGGGGCTGAGATCCCCTCGGATTTACCGCTGCCCCCTCCCGTGGGGACCCCCCTCCCCTCCCGTCCTGCCCCCTTTCTCCCTAGAGAGCCACGAGCAGCGCCCAGGGTGACCCCCCCCCCCAACCCCTGAGAAGTTCCCTGCCCCCCCCCCGATTGTGCCCCATTTTCTCTCCCCTTCGCCAGTGGCCAGTTCAGGTCTCAGGTTTGGGGGGTTTCCCCCATTTCCACCTGCAGGGATTTGTCCTTGTGCGGGTGGGAAATGGTTGCCCCCAGTGATTCCTGAGCTGGGCAGAGGGTGAATGGGCAGAGGCTGGGGGGGCCCTGAGACAGGGACACCTCTGGGCTGGGCTGGGGGGGCCACTCTCTGCTGGCAACGGGGCCTGGGAAGGGCCAGGAAGGGGAGGGAGGAGCAAGTGTCCCCCATGGAGACGGCCCAGCCCCAGGTTTCCCAGTCCCAGCTCCTTCCCCTCCCCCACCTGCCCAACCCAGCAGCCCCCCCCATCACCTGCTAGTCACATTCCCACTCCTGTCCCCTGTGAAAGCCACATCACCGAGGGCTCTGCTGGCCATGTGACTATGTGACAAGAAGAATCTGTCCCAGTCTGTTGTTGATTGAATAACCCTGTAAAATCATCTCCAGTTTCCCATCTTTTCTCTTGAACTGTTAAATGGTGACATAAAATCTCCCCAGATGTTGGTTCTTCTCTCTTACATTAGCAAATATTTAGTTTGTGCCCCATTTTCTCCTCAGTTCTGAAATACTGATATCGAATTCTCGAAAATCTTCCCACTTTTCTCTCCAGGTGTGTGACTGAGATCAGGGCTCCTATCATACTGAGCATGGCCCTGTTCTGACAGCTGCTGCAGAGACCCCAACTGAGATCTGGGCCCTGTTCTGCCAGGCACTGCAGATACCGCAGTGAGATCAGACCCCACTGTTGTGCCAGGTAAAACTGAGACCTGGACCGAGATCATGGGCCCCTCCCTTGTGCCAGGCAGCGCATGACTGTGACCCAAACCGCTGCCTCCATTGTGCTGGGCACTACAGAGACCTCGACTGAGACCTGTGTCTCCATTGGGTCTGGCCCTGCACTGACCCTGACCCAGATCACACCCCCCACTGTACTGGGCACTGCACAGACCCTGACAGAGATCCTGGCCCCATATTTTGTCAGATGCTGCAGGGGCCCTAAACAAAATCTGGGATCCTGTAATGCTGGGAGTTGCAGAGTCCCCGACTGAGGTCAGGCCCCTGTTCTGCAGGGCTTTGCATAGACACTGACCAAGATCAGGGTCCCCTTTGTGACAGGTGCTGAACAGACACCAAGGGTATCTCTACCCTGCCATTAAAACCCCCCAGCTGGCCCATGCCAGGTGACTCAGGCTCACGGGCTCAGGCGAAGGGGCTATTTAATTGCAGTGTAGGTGTCTGGGCTCGGGGTGGAGCCAGGCTGTAGGACCCTGCGAGGTGGGAGGGTGCCAGACCTTGGGCTGCAGCCCCAGCCGGAACAGGGACACCACAATTAAACAGCCCCACAGCCTGAGCCGTGTGAGCCCAAGTCAGTGGTCACGGGCCAGCCGCCGGTGTCTGACTGCAGTGTAGACATGCCCACAGGGACAGAGGCCTTGCCACAAAAAGCTCAAAGGCTAAATAGGCCAATGGTGGGAGGCGACTCTCCATTTTACAGATGGGGAAACTGAAGCTCAGAGAGCTGAAGTAATTTGCTCAAGTTTTCATGGAGAATTTGGGGCAAAACTGGGAACTGAACCCAGATTGTTTGAATTCTTGCCTCTCCCCTTAACCCCAGGCCCAGCATGTGTGTGTGCAGCATTGTTTTGGCCTGTGTTTGCCTTGCATTGGCTTCCAAGGGAGGTTGTGGAATTTCCTTCACTGGAGGTTTTTAAGACCAGGTTAGAGATACACCAGTCTGGGAATGTCTAGGGATACTTGGTCCTGCCTCAGCACAGGGGTCTGGAGTAGACGCCCTCTCAAGATCCCTTCCAGGCCTACACTGAAATAATTCTCTTTTGTGCTGTGTCCTGTTCTACGCTGAGCTGTTTTGCATGGTGCCATTTGGAACTGTGATCGCACCATATTGTGTAGCAGTTTTATGATGAATTGTTTTGCCTCAGCTTGTTTGGTGCCTGTGCTGTGTTGGTTTGAGTTGAGCTATTTTCCATTGTCTGCTTTTGCCCTAGGATGTCATCGTTTGCATCGTGTTGCTTTCTTCTTCTTTGTATTGTCATTTTATGCTGTGGAGTGTAGGTTGTGTTTTTTTCCCCCTGAATTGCCTGACATTATGTTGTGGTGGGTTTTATTTTGTATGTTAGGTTTTTATATGTATATATTGCATCGCATCCTAGACATGTAGGGCCAGATAGGACCTCAAGATGTCATCAAGTCCAGCTCTCTGCTGAGGCAGGACCAAGTATATGTAGATTATCTCTGACAGAGCTTTGTCCTACCTGTTCTTAAAAACTTCCAGGGACAGAGACTCCCCAGCCCCCCTTATAAGACTATTCCCGAGCTGAACTGCCTTAGCTCTGGGGACACCCACAGAGACTGTAGTGGTGAGCAGCTCTGGAGAGAGAGGAGACCCCAGTGAGTAGCAGCTGGGTAAAGAGACTAAAGTTGGGAGGAGAAACATTGACGTGTCCAAGGTCACCCAGGCTGTCCGTGACCGAGCTAGAAATAGGTTCTAGTGCCACCGTACTGCTGTTTCTGAAGGTCTCTGCCACCCTGGTGTTTTAGGCACTGGTGCAAACCCTTAGTACAGACAGAATTTACACTAGTGCACTCTGATTGGTACTGGTGCACCATGTCCCTGTTTGAAGGCTTGGGGTGGGGAGGGGGAGGAGTGACCTCGCTGAGGCCTGGGGCTGGCTGAACAGTGCAGCTGGTAAGGGAGGGGCAGCAGTGAGTGCTGGAGGTATGAGCCAGGAGCACAGCCCCACAGGGCTGGACACTGACTTCTCCTGACCCAGGGGACACCCCCCCAGCGAGGTGGTTTGTCCACGGATGCACAGGCTGTCTTGGCAGGGCAGCTCAGCTGCAGTCCCTGCACACCTCTTCCTCCAGCCTAATACAGTGTGCTCGGGGGACCTTTCCAAGCTGCGGGTGATGGGGCTCTGGAGTTAACAGGGTCTGTTCCTGGCTCTGTCGCAGACCTGTTCAGTGACCATGGGGAAGTCACAGCCCCTCTCTCTGTAACGCTGTCTTCAGTGACTCGAGAGCACGAGCACCAGCCTCAGGCAGACTGGTAAGAAGCAGGGAACAAACCCCAAATTGGGTGTGAGGTCTGTATGGAGATTTCACCAACCAAGTATCCAGTGTAAACGCTTCAGGCTCTGTAACAGCATTAACATGGATCACAGACAGTCCCCTTGGGTGATCCCATATATCTCACCACGCAGGTGAGCTCACCTTCGTGACAGATGGTCTCTTACTCCAGGGGTTCTCAACCTTTTTCTTTCTGAGCCCCCCCCCCGCTATAAAAACTCCACAGCCCACGTGGGCCTCAATACCTGGTTTTCTGCATATAAAAGCCAGGGCTGGCGTTAGGGGGCAGCAAGCAGGGCAACTGCCTGCGGCCCCACGCCACAGGGGCCCCCACAAAGCTACATTGCTCAGGCTTTGGCTTCAGCCCCGGGTGGTGGGGTTCAGGGGCCTGGACTTCAGCCCCATGCGCTGGAACTTCAGCTGTCTGCCCTGGGCCTCAGCGAGTCTAATGCCGGCCTTGCTTGGCAGCCCCCTGAAAGCTGCTCACGGCCCCCCAGGGGGCTCCAGACCCCTGGTTGAGAACCACTGCCTTACCCCACGAATCACAGCAATGTTCAGGTTACTGCCAGTCCCGAAGGACCAGTCACTTCCTTAGGTCAGCTGAATCTTAGATCTCACAAGAAAGACAACACTTGTAGCCAGTCCTGTCACAACCTGTATTAAGATTTATTTAAAAGGAAACAAGAGTTGTTTACAAAGGTAAAGCAGGTAATCCTCTAGATGCAGACGAGTTGCAGTCTTAGATTTCAAAGGTAATAGAAGCTTCTATAATAAGCAAGCTCTGCATATTCTTTAGGACTAACCCCGGCTACGCAGCTGGGGATCTCTTGCTTATGCCTAGAAACTTTGCCCCTTAGAGTCCGAGCAGCATACAGATAATCAGTTCCTTCTGTATGGGGTTTTTCATCCCCTTCCTGCCATGTGCTCTGAGCTGGAAACTCAGCTAATGGGAAGTCAAGAGCACAACAACAGTCTTGTGTCTTCTTTAACATCCCATAATAGTCTCTCTGGTGTTGATGGACCTTTCCTGCCAGGCAGGGTGTAATGCATTCTGTTGCCAATCAGCACTTCACCTAGGTAAAGTCTCTCTCCTGTGTGGTGATTTACAGAGCCACAGAGGCTCACAATGCAACTAGTCAGATGTTAACCCAGGCAGCAACTCACAAGCATTCAATGAAGTCTAAACATTAAACACATTCTTATGTTCACAGTCTGTATGAGGAGTATCTACTCATTGGGACTCGCTGGGGAGCCATAGAAAGAAACAAGATGTGCTGAGGCAAGAAGGCCCAGTCTCAGAGCCCCGCTGGGTCACACTTCCCAAAAGCTAAAACTAGACCCAGCCCATGAAGGGGGCACTGCCAGGAGAGACTGGATAAAGGCTGGAGCATCAAACAACTTAGTTAACCTGAGAGAGCTGCCTTGGGGACAATGACAGGGAGAATCCCTGGAGTGACTCCTTTGATTCTGCTCGTCTCTGGCCTTTGGTTCATGGAATCACAGAACTGGAAGGGACCTCGAGAGGTAGCTAGTCCAGTCCCCTGCCCTCAAGGCAGGACGAAGTATTATCTAGACCAGGAGTGGCCAACCTGAGCTTGAGAAGGAGCCAGAATTTACCAATGTACATTGCCAAAGAATCACAGAAATACGTCAGCAGCCCCCCATCAGCTCCCACCCATGGGAAGCCACAATAATCAGAACCTCCCCCTCCCTCCCTGCACCTCCCGATCAGCTGTTCACACTATGCAAGACACTCGGTGGTGGGGAATGGAGCAAGGGCATTGCAGGAATGGAGGCTCAGGAAAGGGAGTGGGAAGGGGTGGACTGGGGGCAGGGCCTGTAGCTGAGTAGTGAGCACACCCAGCACACTGGAAAGTTGGTGCCTGTAGCTCCAACCCCGGAGTTGGTGCCTATACAAGGAGCCGCATATTAAATTCTAAAGAGCCACATGTTGGCCACCCCTGATCTAGACCATCCCTGAGAGGTGTTTGTCCAGCCTGCTCTTAAAAATCCCCAATGATGGAGATTCCACAACCTCCCTAGGCAATTTATTCCAGTGCTTAACCAATCTGACAGTTAGGGAGTTTTTCCTAATGTCCAACCTAAACCTTCCTTGCTGCAATTTAAGCCCATTGCTTTTTGTCCTGTCCTCAGAGGTTAAGAAGAACAATTTTTCTCCGGCATCTTTGTAACAACCTTTTATGTACTTGAAAGCTGATCCTATCTTCTCCAGACTAAACAAACACAGTTTTTTCAGTCTTCCTCATAGGTCATGTTCTCTAGACCTTTAATCATTTTTGTTGCTCTTCTCTGGACTTTCTCCAATTTGTTCACATCTTTCCTGAAATGTGGCACCCAGGACTGAACACAATACTCCAGTTGAGACCTAATCAGTGTGGAGTAGAGCGGAAAAATTACTTCTCCTGTCTTGCTTACAATACTGCTGCTAATACAGATCAGAATTATACTTGCTTTTTTTGCAACAGTGTAACACTGTTGACTCATATTTAGCTTGTGATCCACTGTGACTCCCAGATCCGTTTCTGGGCAGTCATTTCCTGTCTTGTATGTGTGCAACTGATTGTTCCTTCCTAAGTGGAGTACTTTGGGTTTGTCCTTATTGAATTTCATCCTGTTTACTTCAGACCATTTCTCCTGTTTGTCCAGATAATTTTGAATTTTAATTCTATCCTCCAAAGCACTTGCAACCCCTCCCAGCTTGGTATCGCCCATAAACTTTATAAGTGTAACAGAGCTACTGGGAGGGTTTCACCATGTGTCAGAGGGTTACAGCCTGGTGGGAGGGGGCTAGGCCTGTATTGGAATAAGGTCACTCTGTGCTTCACAGTGTGGCAGAACCGGGAATGTCCATTACCAGGGGAAAATGCTGGGGGGAATCAACATGTGGAAAGGACAGAAACCCTGTCTGAATTCTCTCACATTGCCCTTCTCGCCCTGGCAGGCTACAGAATAACGTCCACGTTTCGCCCCAAATCATCCCTTCCTCCCAGGGGGAAGGAAATGGCTGCAGTGGAGCTGGCTCAGGTAAGGGATTCTCAGGGGCGGGTTCTGCTTGGAGGGAGAGGAGCAGTAAATGTATAGGAGGGTGGGAGGCAGGAACTATCTAGGGTGTGGAATGGGAGGGGACAGGATGTGACAAACCTGCTGAGACTTGTGTACTCTAGAGTGTGATGGGTTGTCACCCCGGGGTGCAGTCTGGGGAGCTTCTGGGAACCGCTGTGCCCTCTAACCCTCAAGCTGGGCTGGCCCTTCTCATGCTGCTTTGCTGGAGATTCAGCCAGCCTCTCCAGGGCCTGTTATCACCCAACACGACAGCAGGTGGCACCATGCATCTAACTAAGCTACCTGAGTGCTTTACCTAAGCCATTCAAGGACAGATAGAAGACAGAAGCCAATTTCCTAGCTGTAAGTGGTAGCAAACAGATCAAAGCAGATTACTTAAATAACCAAAAACTCAAAGTAAGCCTAACATACTATCTGGATAGAATTTGAATTAGCAAATTCTCACCCTGACTGATGATAGAAGCAGTCCACCAAGTTTCCATACTCAAGCTAGAAATCCCTTTCCCCTGGGACCAGCAGTTCCCCCAGTTCAGTCTTTGTTCCTGAGGTGTTTCCAGGAGTTTTCTTGTGTGCGGAATGAGGACAAGAGATGATGTCACACCCCATCTTATGTAGCTTTTCCATATGGCAGGAACCATTTGTTCCAAACTTAGTTCCCAGTCCAGTTTGTGGAAAAATACAGGTACCAAAATGGAGTTTAGTATCATGTGGTCTGGCCACAGGCCCTACCATGGCCTGGTGAGTCATAGTAGCCATGACTCATAGGCTGGCTGAAACATTCCCAGGAAGGCTAAGCTCTTCCATGGTACATTGTCTTTGTTGATGAGCCATGAACACTGTCTGGCTTCTTTGTTGTACCTGAAAGGCTCATTGTGGATGTTTCCCAGAGTAAGCACATTTGAAAGACAGATACAGAGTCAATATCCATAACATCAGATACGAATATGATACATGCACAGAAATAGGACAATCATATTCAGCAAATACTAACTTTTCCAATGACACTGAACATATGATGCGTCTTGCACAAAATGCATCATAATTATGTCCTAATCATTTCATAATCATACCACTATGCTGAATGTGGGGTGTAGTGTCAGGGCCTAATTTCAAGGCACAGGTGTTGGGAATGGAACTTCCCCTCTTTGTGGAACAGGAAATAACCCTCTAGCCAGGACTGGGAAAACTTCCCAGACTCCCAGTGCTGAACCCTGAACCTACTGACACTTCATTAGTTACCACCAACCCCGATCTTTGTGGCAACTGGAAACGTTATCAGTGACGATTTTATATTCTCTTCCAGGTCATTGATAAGAATGTTAAATAGCACAGGGCCAAGATCCAATCCTTGTGGGAACCCCCTAGAAAGAAATCCACTTGACCATGGTTCCCCATTTACAATCATAGTTTTTAATCTATTTAATGTATGTTGTGTTTATTTTGTATCTTTCTAGTTTTCTAGTCAAAATGTTGTGCTGAACCAAGTCATACGCCTTACAGAAGTTTAGGTATATTACATCAATACTATTAGTTGCAACCAAACTTTTGATCTCATGCAATAAGGATATCCAGTTAGTTTGATTGGATCTGTTGTCTATGAACCTTTGTTAATTGGTATTAATTATATTACCCTCCTTTAATTCTTTATTAATTAAATCCATATTCGCTGCTCCATTATCTTGCCCAGTATCAGACTAACACTCTTGTAATTAGCTGGGTCATCTCTTTTACACTTTTTAAATATTGGCACAGCATTAGCTTTAGTCCAGTCTTCTGGAATTTCCCCAGTGTTCCAAGTCCTAATTAAAATCACCATTAACAGTCCACCACACTCCTCCACCAGGTCTTTCAAAACTCTTGGATACAAGTTATGTGGACCTGCTTATTTAAACATGTCTGACTGTAATAGCTGCTGTTTAACATCCTCGTGAGTTGTTATTGGGATGGAAAGACTGTCGTCGTCAACGTCTTATATGAGTTACATCATCCGTTTTTCTCCAAATCCAGGAGAGAAATATTTATTGAACACTTTTACCTCTTCTGCATTATTTTTGATAATTCTGCCATTTCCATCTAGTAATTTGCCACTTCCATTGTTAGGATTAATTTTGTACTTAATATACTTTTTAAAAACTTTCTTCTTATTTTCATTAATTGGTCATTGATTTCTGATAGCTTCCCTTGCCAACTTTCTACAATTCTGACCTTCTATTCTTTACTATTGACTTCCCCTTTCTTCCATATATTTTATTTGGAGAGTGTTGGGATTCCTACCAGGGAGCCACCAGCAGGGTCCGGAGACAGCCCCATCTCCTATATTAAGCTCTGGCTAGTAGGTATGTGATAAACGTGAAGATCCTGCCTCCGTCTGTCAGCTGAGAGACACAGAGGTTCTCTCTTTCCACCCTCTGATGCCTCCTGGCTGCTCTAAGCAAGGTGGGGTGGGACTCTGTTAACATGTGCCTCCCGGAGCTTCCATTTCCCTGGTGCTACTGTTCCGTGAATAGTGGGGTTGTGAGTGGGGCAGCAGGTACTGAGTGTTGGACTCTTGCTCTTTCAGGGGCCGGTGACCTTCGAGGAGGTGGCTGTGTATTTCACCAGGGAAGAGGGGACTCTGCTGGACCCCACTCAGAGAGCCCTCTACAGGGATGTCATGCAGGAGAACTATGAGACATTGACCTCGCTGGGTAAGGAGTCCTGTCCCCTGGGTTATTAGAAGCTGTGAGGTCTCTAAAGAACCTGAGTAGTAATAACTTTATACCTTTATTTGTCATACAAGTTTTGACAAGTTTCCTTGCCCCCCCGTTTTTTGCCTTATCTCCCACCCACTAGTATCATTTTTGGACATGTGCCTTTTTCGTGCCGTCAGTCATTTAAAAATTGCACTTAATGTATCCTTATTGGCTACATTAATAACTGTAGCTTTCATGCGTATTCCTCATTTTAAGAGGAAAATATGCCACGTGTAGAATTCTAAATTGAGTAAATAGGTGTGTGACTCATGCCTGGCTTGTGTGACAGTCAGATGAGCTCCTCTTTTGATAGGAGAGCGTATAATGTTGTCATTCAGGACCCCACGGATGAAGAGAGAACAGAGCTGTGGGGGGGGGGCAGAGAAGGGGGAATAGGTAATTCTGGGGTGCCCAGATATGGGGAGGGTGTGTGCAGGGTTAGAGCTAAGAAGCAGCAGGGAGGGATGAGGTTGTGAGAGAGGAGGTGGGAACACAAGAAGCTCCCATGTTGCTGGGAGGTGGTGCTGGCTGAGAGTAATGGGAAGAAGTGGAGGGGAGTGTGGAGGAAGGGCACCGAGGAAGTGGCTCATTCTCAGGTGCTGAAGCTAAGTGGCCTGTCCTTGTGGAAGAGTGGGACCCCTTGGGGGTCTAGTGCACTCAAGGGGCACCTCCCAAGGACGGTTTAAAAGCCAGGGCATTGCACAGATCCTATGGATCCATGACAGTGCCAAAGCTTCAGCCTTATGGGGACAAGATATAAAACAAGAAAAGGATCTAAATGCGTGTTTACCATCGCTCCCTCTCAGTCCTCATGGGAATCCCTGGTCCCTTCCAAAGTGTATTAAAACCTTCCTTAAAGGCTTACCTCTTGGTTATCAGGTCATGTCCGTTTGTTAGAGGGTTTTCCCTTCACCCTCCCACTTCCCTGGTTCTTGTCACGCAGACAGCAAGCAGCAAAAGACCAGAAATCTGAAGCACAGATAATGCGATGTTTATTGGGGTTATTTCCAAGCAAGCATGTTCCACTACCCTAATGAACTTACACCTAGAAAAATTAACGATGCAGCAGACAGAAACAATTAGAGAACCAGACTGATTAACAAGGTAAAAGTGGTGGCCATAAAGATAAAACAATACAGAAATGAGGGTTTCATAACCACAACCATTGATAAGGGATTTATTGCCAGACCAGCTGCTGTCAAAGTAAGTTTTCTTTAACCATCTTAAGATCTTTTTCTTTATCTGGTGGTGATGGACACTGTCAGGACAGGATTGACTTCCTAACAGCCCAATAGCACCTTATCCCAAACCAGTCACACTGAAATGTGAGGATGTGACGCTATGTTTCCCAGCTTATGGCAGCCCCTGCTGCTTAACCAAAGGTCTTAGCCTAAGAACAAGGCCTCAGCCTAGCCTAGTGAGAGAAGGCCCAGACACAGGCAGACTGAGATTTTGATTCTTAGCTAGTTACAGTGGTATAAAGACAAAGTGATAAAAATACCCCTAAGTTCTTAAACTATAGGCTTTACAGGCAGGCCTGAATATCTCTATTCTAACAGTAGGTTCTAGCCCTTCCCCCGTTCTGTGTCTGTCTTGTCTATTTAGATCAGGGGTCGGCAACCTTTCAGCAGTGCTGTGCCAAGTCTTCATTTATTCACTCTAATTTAAGGTTCCATGTGCCAGTAACACATTTTAACATTTTTAGAAGGTCTCTTTCTATAAGTCTATAATATAGAACTAAACTATTGTTGTGTGTAAAGTAAATAAGGTTTTTAAAATGTTTAAGAAGCTTAATTTAAAATTAAATTAAAATGCAGAGCCCCCCCCCCCCCTCGGACCAGGGGCCAGGACCCAGGCAGCGTGAGTGCCACTGAAAATCAGCTCGCTGCCGCAGGTTGCCTACCCCTGATTTAGATTGTAAATTCTTCAGGGCACGGGCCATCTACTGTTCTCTGTTTGCACTTTGCCTAGCACAATGGGGGCCCACTGTTAGTTGGTCCTTAGGCACTAAGGTAGTGAATATGATTTGTTATAATAGTAACTCTCCTGCCACTTTGAGCCAAAGAAGATGGCCTTGGGATGTGTAGCCTTATTTGGGGTGTGTGAGTAATGTTGATTTGATTTATCAACTTAATTTAATGTGTATTGTAATTATTTTAATTAATTAATAATAATACTTAATCATTTATATTAATTAATATGGGTTTAGGCTCGCCAATTTGTTTGATCAGAAGATAAAAGTTCGTGTTTCGAATCAGGTTCCACAGAATTGATAAAGGGACCTTTGGGGGTATGACAGGAAGCTCACAGTGAGACAGATATAGTCGTAACGACTTTTTATTATACTCAATGAAATAGTAAGTAAATTGTAAACCAGGTAGAATTACAGAGTTACAATTGTATTACTGTTATTCAGGAGATGCATATGACGATACAATATTATGTGCTGCAAACTTTTGGTTAATATTCACACCCTGTTTTGATAAACTGGTGTTGGCCTCACCTCTGGCGGTTCTGGTTTCACAGCTCTTGCAAGGGAAACTAATGTAAAGAGCTCTCAAAGCTACTTTGGAATTTACTTTTTAGCTCAACTAAATAATCTAATACACACATTAAAATAAAGTTTAGAGAGACCAAGCTTAGCCGAGTCCCTTTTGAACTTAAAGTTTGAAAAGAAAATAAGTGTGGCCTATTACTGGTTAATAGCTGTCGTAGATGGATAGCATGAATACGTAGTTGAAGATGGTGAAGCGTAGAGAAGGAGGAGGAGGTCGAGGTGTGGGTAAAAAGAGAGAGGTTACCTCTTTTTATAGCGAGGTAGGTTACCTCTTTTTTTGGAAATAAATGCCGGAAATCCTTCCTTTTATGCCCAAATTTCAGTCTTCCCCCATAGAAATGATAGGGTACGCTTACTCCATAGGCTAGTATGTATGTGCGTATGGATGGCAGGTATCTGCGCACTTGTGGGGTACTTGTTAAGCCTGTGAGTACAACTTTGAAAAATCCCCTTTGCTATTCTTCATTGTCTGTTGGTCTAGGTAAAGAGTCTTAGACCTAAGCGTAGGCACTTTATTTGGGTATAGGAAAAACAGTTCCTTTTCTGGATGAAAGGGCACAGGATATAGTTATGCTAACTTTGCTTTAACTTAAAATGCAGGTTTTTGGCCTGTAGGTTTCTTGCATTACAGCCAAATATATTTTTAATATGAATTAATAAACCTATCACAATACTGTACTTATAAGAAAAGAGATATTGATGCAGGCAAGCAGATGAATCCTGAGGGCTACAGATGTTACTGCCTAAAAATGAAATGGGGTTAAAACTACGGAATATTCTTTGTGACAAGTATCCCACAAATTCCACTGACCTCCCTTGTTTTCTTTGCCTGCAGTAGGGTTTCCAATTTCCAAACCTGCTGTGATCTCGCAGCTGGAACGAGGGGAAGAACCGTGGGTCCCGGACCTCCAGGGCTCTGAAAAAGAAGTGGTCCCGAGAGCTGCCGTCACAGGTGAGGACTTGGTTAAACAACTCAACAACTGCTTAGGAATGCAGGAAACATTTGGGATGCCCTACAAAGACCCTGTGAGCTCTTCAAGTTCAGGATTGTTCCCTGCAGATGTGGAATCATTATGGCAGATGTCACTCATGGCTTCCCTCCTATTCTGACTGACAACTGGCAGCAGGTCCCTCCCCGATCTCACTTTCCCCTGAGAGTTATGGTGCAATGAGGACCCAGAACTGATGCCTTCCTCTCTTCTCTGTGGAAGGGTTTGGGGAAAATCAGCACCTGATAGGTTTGATCTCTCCCACATATATTTTGGTTTGTTCATCCCTTTTTCCATTCCTCTCTCTGACCTTTCCTTTTTCTCAGGCACAGGGAGTGACCTATGTCTGGATTCTCTCTGTCTCCCATCCGGTGATGGGCTGGTGAGTGAAAACGAGGAGGAGAAACCCCAGCAGGAAGACACTGTGCAAGTAGATCCACATTGGCTGTTATCAGGAAGATCCAAAGGGAATGTTTCCAGGAGTTGTGCACTCCCAGAAAACACAAAAGCCTGTGAGACTCAGCAGAGGCCAGAGGAAAACTACAGTAGCCACTCAGCCCTTATTCCACGCAACAGAATCAACTTGGAAGAGAGACGCTACATGTGCCAAGAGTGCGGGAAAAGCTTCAATCGGCGCTCAAACCTTATTGCACATCAGAGAATCCACACTGGGGAGACGTCCTACACCTGCTCTGAGTGCGGGAAAAGCTTCGGGCGGAGCTCACACCTTATCAGACATGAGAGAATCCACACTGGGGAGCCACCCTACACATGCTCTGAGTGCAGGAAAAGCTTCAGGCTGAGCTCTCACCTTATCACACATCAGAGAATCCACACAGGGGAGATGCTCTACACGTGTACTGAGTGCGGGAAAAGCTTCAGGCGGCGCTTTCACCTTATCAGACATCAGAGAATCCACACATGGGAGACGTTCTACACGTGTACTGAGTGCGGGAAAAGCTTCAATCGGCGCTCAAACCTTATTACACATCAGAGAATCCACACTGGGGAGACGCTCTACACCTGCACTGAGTGCGGGGAAAGTTTCGGGTGGAGCTCTCACCTTATCAGACATGAGAGAATCCACACAGGGGAGATGCCCTACACGTGCTCTGAGTGCGGGGAAAGTTTCGGGTGGAGCTCTCACCTTATCAGACATGAGAGAATCCACACAGGGGAGACGCCCTACACGTGCTCTGAGTGCGGGAAAAGCTTCAAGCGGCGCTCAAACCTTATTACACATCAGAGAATCCACACAGGGGAGACACCCTACACGTGCTCGGAGTGCGGGAAAAGCTTCAATCAGCGCTCAAACCTTATTACACATCAGAGAATCCACACAGGGGAGACGCCCTACACATGCTCTGAGTGCGGGAAAAGCTTCAATCAGCGCTCAAACCTTATCACACATCAGAGAATCCACACAGGGGAGATGCCCTACACGTGCTCTGAGTGTGGGAAAAGCTTCAATCAGAGCTCACACCTTATTAGACATCACAAAATCCATATGAGAGAGAACTGTAATAAATCCCTTGACTAGGGCTGGCCAAAGTTTTGTTTTTTTAATTACATATGCTAATTCCCACATAGTGATTTTTGCACCATCTTCACCAAGGTCTCTCAGCTCGACCAGATCAGTTGCCTTCTTCTGCCTTTTGCAGCTCACCCTTCTTTGGGGTCAGTCCTGTGATCTTTTCTATCAACTCCTTTCCTTTGAGTCGAAGGAGTGTGTGTGTCCCTCCTGCCAGGAATGTTCATCAGCTCGAGGTGGGGGAGAGGTTTGATCCCAACAAGCTACACTGAGGCAAAAAGTACCTGTGCCTGAAATCCACTAGGGCTGTACATGGCATTGGCTGCTCAAGTTAGTGATCTTAATGTAAACATTTGTAGTGCAGATGCAGCCCAGGTGCAGGGCTTGGCATTAGCTTTCCCCTTGACCTGACCTAAACTCCATCACTTTTCCTAGTCTAAACAAACCCTGAGCATCACGGATATACTGTTCCCCCATTTCACAGCAACTGTTAGTCATCGAGTTCTCCCTTGGGGAACCAATTGTTTCATTCCCAGTTGCTCTGATGTTGCTTCAGGTTGTGCTGGGGAGCAGATATTTTTATTATCATTTTCCACACTTAAAATATATTGAACTATAACAAAGAGCAGGAACAGGGCAGGGATAGGGAAAAAGAAGTCATTTCACCCATTGTAACAACAGATGTAGTTAGGGTAAGTCAGAGGGAATCCCTTATTCCCCATCACCATCCTCCTTCAATCCGTGCTAGAACCTAAGAATCCTTTTCCTTTCCCCAGTTGTGAGATGGGAGACTTCCAAAAGTGCTCCCTGTGCTATAGCACATGGCTAAGCTCAGAGAATAAACCCCAAATATCCCCTGAGCTTTGCTTTTTGAATTCTGTGTTTCTGATTACTTCAAGCCTTGGCATTGTGATTATTTACCAGTTTCTCTAGCACTGTTCCTACCACTGTTTCTGTAACATATTTTGTTTTTTATGGGACAGGGTTGTTGTTCCTTTGCCTAACCCCAAGCTGGAAGGCCAGGGGGTCTGTTTTCTCTGGCCCCTCCCCACAGACAAATCTGACAGGGTTGCACCTGCCAGGAGCAAACAAAAAGCCCCACCGGTCACACACACAAAGCAGATAGACACACACAAGATACAGAAGAAACTGAATTATTTGAGCTATCAACATTTCCACTTTCCCACAGCATGTTAGTTCTGAAGGTTGTTTTAATTTATTTTCTTGGAACCAGAAATGGGGAAAGAGACACTGGAGTCAGTGGAATTACAGCAGGAAGGGATAAGTCTCATGATTCGTCACTAACCAAAGGCTTTGTAAACAGAGCGATAATGTTACTGAATGGTCTGGCTAACCCTGCAGTTAGAAACAATCAGCTCTATGGGTGGTAAATTGACAGAGGCTCTGCTGCTGATCATGAAATAGAAGCACATTACCTTTAAACAGCTGCTACTTCAGTGCCTCTGGAAGTACAGAAAACAATGATCTGTCTTAAAGGAAAGTTGCCATTTCTCAGAGCCCCAATTTCTATTGTGTGTGTACAGGAAGGTTTGAATGTGTAGCAGGTAGTTTGGTCAAGCTTAGCTATTTTATGTGTGTAACAGGCTCCTGCCCACCTCCAGCAGAGGTTTCAATCACATACGATGGCAACTTACCGAATGTCACACAAATTAGTCCATCCCTCCCCCTATTCAGTCTCTGACCGGAATGTTAGAATGAGGCAGAGAACTGGGAAAGTATCGCAGTAGGAATACATTAACAAGTGGGATTAATCAGAGCTGGGCTGCAGACAGAGCCTGTTCTACAGCTGGTGAAGTGACAGGGACACACTCCCGCTAGTGCTGGCTCTGAAATAACAGCAGAAGCAGATCGAAGAGAATGAGCTCATGGGCAGCTGCCCTGTCAGTGCATCACTCACCTGGCAGGTGTTACACAAAACACAGCACTTCCCCCCACTGCCACCACTTCATCATACTGTCCATGGGGCTGTTTGTCCTGCAGGACTTTGATCTCTCTGGGTGGTCCATGGTGATTCATAACAGAGCCATTGGGGAGCAGGAGTCATCCTAATGGAAATCTCTCCACTTCTTTCTCAGTGTTACCTTCTTAGCCCTGGCTTTGGAGATGACATTAGCCTTACTCCTGTCTTGATTTTAGGTAGGATTTTGATCACCTTCTGGGGCTTGGCAGCTTAGAACTTTTGAGGGCTTTTCTCTGCCTTTTTGGTCCCTGCTGCAGTCAGTACATTCTAGACATGGGCATGGTGACCTCCCTGAGGATCTTGACAGCTTTAACCAGCTTCTTGGTGGCTATTTTCCTGCTCACAGCCACTGTCTTCTTCTTGTGCCTTGTCCTGGGGGCCCAGCTGCTGGTTGAATGTGAAGGAGCCAAAGTGCTGGTGACTTTAGCCCGCACCAAGTTGCCTTTGCTCATCAGACTCTTGAACCCCAACTGGATGTGGGTCTTGTTCTTCTGCACAGCACAGCCCTGGAGAGGAGGAATCTGCAAATGTACATTCATATGATCCCTTTGTTTAATTGATGAAAACATAAACTAGACACTTAGAGGATTGGAACTGATTTCAGCTGATGGGCAGGTTTGCTAGGTTTTTATGCATTTGGACAGTGAAATGTTGAGTGTTTACATTCATTTCAAGCATCCCCGTATAGTGGAGCTCCTGAACATAATGGAGAATGGTAATCAAAATGTTTTCCCTTTTTTTAAAAAAATAAAAAAATAAAAGAATAAGGAGAGGCTTATTAGAGAGCACTTCGATTTGAAGCAAGGACCACTTGATCTGCAGTCAAACACTCTACCACTGAGCTATACCCCCATGAGAGCAGATGCTTTCCCCATTGTAGCTGAAGCACATCAGTGATTCCAATAGCAGGGGCAGGTTCTCTCTGGGGCACAGAGATTTTTCAGGGAGTTGGTGGCTCCTTTCTTTCCTCACCCTGGAGTAAACTCAGCTTCTTATTCCATGGTACATGTTATTCCATAAAACAACAGCAGCTTGAAGAAAGAGGAGAGTGAATATCTCACTCTCAGGGCTGAAGGTGGCCACGTCCCCTCTGTCTGACCATTGCCATTGCAGGAGAGAAGGTTTCAATGGAATTGAATGCCCTGGCTCAGACTAGAGACACAGAAAGGTTTTGCTGTTCGTTGAACAGCGAAGGAAATTGTGTCTGTAGGTGAAACTAAGGAGGGACATGAAATGCCCACAGGGTGGTGCAATGCCCTAAGCTAAGGCAGGAGGGTGAAGGAATGGGGCTGAGGAATGAGTGAAGTGGACTCACCTGGGATTGAAATGACATTTGTTTGTGTCAGGCAGTGAGAAATGTGACATTAATTCAGATGCAGGGTTGAGGCTTCTTTAGCTCCTTGTAGAACTTGAACTTGATTTCCCTGAAGGGAAAAGGGGAAAGTCTGCGGTGGCCTTTAGTCCCTGGCTGGAGCAGTGTATGAAAAAGGCTCCAGAGACGCAGCTGGCAATTACAGGCCACTGAGGCTAACGTCAGTACCAGGCACATTGGGTGGAATTGTAGAGCCCAATGATTAGACTCATAGCTAACCAGGATTTGCTGGGTGTATCTATTGGGTTTCCGGGAAACGGGGCGGGCGGAAGCCCGCCCAATGCTAATGGATCCCCCCCTCAGCCTAAGGGGAGGATCCACAGGGCCTCAGAAACCCACTAATTCCGGGGGACAACTAATAAAAGAACAGGGACAGGAGTGCGGTCAAAGGGTCATAAGAAGGGAGCCTGACGGGGACACCGAGCAGAGAACCCCGGACAGCACCCACTGCTCCTCGAAGGTGTCAAGGGAGCCAGCGGACGCCGCCCAGAGGAACTCCGCCCGGAGATGTGAACGGACTAAGGACCGGAAACAATCCCCACAGTTGCAGGAGTCTCTGTTGGCCAACCGCCTCTCCCTGGTCGTGTAGATGGCCATTTTAGCCAGGGCGAGGAGGAGGTTGACCAGGAGGTCCTGCGACTTTGTGGGGCCACGGATAGGGAGTGCATGGAGAAGGAGGTAGGGGGAAAAGTGCAGCCAGAAACGCAATAGGATATTGGTGCGGAGCCAGTATAGGGGCTGCAGCCTGGTGCACTCTAAATAAACGTGTGCCAGGGTCTCCACTTTGTTGGGTGTAGCGGGGTGGTCCCCTGCTCCTGCCCTGCGGGGCTTGAAGCAGCCCAGGAGAGGGCTGGGGCTGGGGCAAGGAGCCTGGGCTGATTGGGGGAAGCAGGCTCAGCTGTGGCCATGCCCCAGTCAGGCCCAGCTGGCCCCTAGAAGAGGCAGTGAGCCAGGAGCCCAGTCAGTCTCCCTCTGTTTGTAGCGAGAGAAGGGCCTGGCTGCAGGGACCCAAGCAAGACACCTAGAGTGGGAGCAGGGCTGGGGAAGGGCCAGAGGAGCTGGGAGCTCTGGTCTGGAAAGCCCCAGGCTGCAGGCCTGACTATAGGCTGAATAGGTGCAGGGCTGCAAGGGGGCAGCCCAGGGGGAAGCAGAGGCGGCAGGTCCAAACCCCTTTGCCTGTGATGAGTGGCTCATACTGCAGTCTGCCCCAGTGAACGGGGGCTGGATGGAGACTGGGCAGTAGCCAAGACTGAGGTGAAGTGGGGATCGTGGGTGGGGGTTCCCCTGGGAGGGGGAGACCCAGACCTGGGGGGGGTACTGCCAGGGTGTACTGCCAGGGTAAAAGGGGCACCGGGGTCCTGGGAGGGACAGGGGGCCAGCTGCGGTAAGGCAGATCACCGGCCTGCAGAGTGTGCTCTGACGGCTGGAGAGCTAATTCCCAAGACGACCAGCAGGAGGTGCCGCTGGGTGAGTCTGCCCCTGCTTACATTGGGGAAGAATGAACATGGTTTTTGTAAAGGAAAATCATGCCTCACGAATCTACTATAATTCTTTGAGGGAGTCAACAAGCATGTGGATAAAGGTGATCCCGTGGATATAGTATACTTAGATTTTCAGAAAACCTTTGAGAAGGTCTCTCCCCAAAGGCTCTGAAGCAAAATGGGATAAGATGGAAGGTCCTCTCTGGATTAGGTAACTGGTTCAAAGACAAGAACGAAAGGGTCTGATTTTCAGAATGGAGAGAGGTAAATAGTGGTGTCCCCCTGGGGTCTGTACTGGGACCAGCACTGTTCAACATAGTCCTAAGTGATCTGGAAAAAGGGGTAAACAGTGAGGTGGCAACATTTGCAGATGATGCAAACCAACTGAAGTTAGTTACGTCCAAAAGAGAGTGCAAAGTGTGACAAAGGGATCTCACCAAACTGAGTGACTGGGCAGCAAAAAGGCAGATGAAATTCAATGTGGATCAATGCAAAGTAATGCACATGGGAAAACATGATCCCAATTCTACATCTAAACTGATGGGGTCTAAATTAACTCTTACAACTTAAGAAAGAGATCTTGGAGTCACTGTGGATACTTCTCTGAAAACATCTACTCAATGTGCATCGGCAGTCAAAAAAGCCAACACAATGTTGGGAAGTCCTTAGGAAAGGGATGGCTAGCGAGACAGAAATATCATATTGCCTGTCTATAAATCTGTGGTCTGCCCACATCTTGAATAGTGGAGCTGGCCCTCATCTCAAAAAGATATATCGGAATTGGGAAAGGCACAGAAAAGGGCAACCAAAATGATTGGGGTGTGGAACAGCTTCCATGTGAGGTGAGATTAATAAGACTGAGGGGAGTTTTCAGCTTGGAAAAGAGATGACTGCGGGGGGGGCTAGGATAGAGTTCTATAAAATGATGACGGGTTTGGAGAAAGTAAATAAGGAAGTATCAGAGGGGTAGCCGTGTTAGTCTGGATCTGTAAGGAAGTGCTATTTACTCCTCATAACCCAAGATCTGGGGGTCACTAAATGAAAGGAATAGGCAGCAGGTGTAAAACAAACCAAAGGAAGTATTTCTTCACCCAACACACAGTCAACCTGGGGAAACGTTGCCAGAGGATGCTGTGAGGGCCAAGACTAACAGGGTCCACCAAAGAACTAGATAAGTTGATGGAGGACGGGTCCATCATTGGCTATTAGCCAGGATGGGCAGGGATACAAAACCATGCTCTTGAAGTGTCCCCAGCCTCTGTTTGCCGGAAGCTGGGAATGAGCGACAGGGGATGGATCGCTTGATGATTCCCTGTTCTGTCGATTCCCTCGCGGGCACCTGGCATTGGCCACTGTGGGAGGACAGGATTCTGGGCTGGCTGGACCATTGGTCTGATCCAGTATGGCCGTTCTTATGACCAATAGAGGCCAGTCCCCACCAGCAATATTTATATTTGGTGCACTGAAAGGGCCAACTTTCCAAAGCTGACCCAAATGATTAGTGAAAGTGTTTTGGAGAAAAACACTAAACAGAAGAATGTAAATGAAAATTGGGAGCTATTGTTTAAGGAGCTTGTTAGATGGGGCATAAACCACGTTACCTAATTAGCTGAGCTTGCAATGGCCTTCCACTCAACTCGCTGACATTTCTCCGTCTGCAAATGTGGTAACTTTTTAAAAACCTAGATCCAATCAATTACAACATGTCAGGGAAGATTCTAGGCATCAATGATCTGATCATTGGGTTGATGGCGGTAAACAAGAGATTCCCATAAGGCTCCCTCCCTCCCTCTTCCCAAGAGCCACCCTCATCCTCTCTCCCCTTTCTGCTCCCGCATCCTCTGAAAATTTTTGAAGACAGATGCCGCGTGATGGCCTTCGCTCTTGGGGAAATTGCCTAGTGGTCAGGATTTCGGTCCTTCGGGGTGGAAGGATGTAGCAGATGGCGGGGGAGCCCAGGGCCACTCTGAGGACCACACTTCCTGACGTCTCACTATTGTCCAAAGTTTGCAGTTTATCTCTGGAAGCTCTGAACGGTGTCAGCTAACTGCTTGGCACCTCTTTGCAGCCAGGTATGGCAAGGCAACTCTCTCCTTCTTGGGATGGCAGCTGTGTCTGTTACGCTGTCCGGGTCAGTGACTTGTCAGTGGGTGGGATCAAACTGGGAACTCAGGAGCTTAGTGCGTGGGCCTCCACAGCATGAACTGAAAGCCACCTGGCTGCTGGCTAAGACTGTAGAAAAGACTCATTTTATCTCTCCCTCTAAGTGATCCCGGTGCCACTAGCTGGGACGCTCCACCACACCCTGGAGGTGTGTGGGTTACGTACTTCCCCTAGCTGAGGAAGCGCATCCTGAGCTTTGGAGAGTTCCCTGCTGTAATCCCAGACGACCCCTGTAACAATACAACCTCTGGCGGGACACTGCTGAGAGTATCAATTCAGGACAAATTGCTTGGAGCAGGGCAGTCACAGCCCGAGGCTGGGTGCCCTTTACTATTAAAGCACGTCACAGCAGCCATGCAGAGAGGACTTTGGTTTCACTCCACTGGCCAATCGGACGTCATACAAGCAATTCCCTCAGCTATTCCAGTTCCCTTGTATCACCATCAGCACTGCTCCTTATGGGGATGGATGGTTATGAAAACCAATACCCCAGTAAAAGAAAATGGGTTCTCTCAAAGGACCCAAAGGACCAAGCCCCAGATGCAGGTGAATAGATGAGTCAGATCTTACCCACAAATCACGCTCTTGCAAATCCTTCAGCATGTAAAATCTAAAGGTTTATTCATAAAAAGTAAGAAATATGGATGAGAGTTAAAATTGTTAAAGGAATCAGTTACATGCAGTAATGTCAAAGTTCTTGGTTCAGGTTTGTAGCAGTGATGGAATAAACTGCAGGTTCAATTCAAGTCTCTGGAGTCCATACACAGCTGGGATGGGTCATTCAGTCCTTTGTATAGAGCTTCAGTTTGTAGCAAAGTCCTCCAGTGGTAGAAGCAGGACTGGAGATGAGGCATCAGCCTTTTATAGTCTCTTGCCATGTGGTCTTTGCTTTCTTTGTCGCAAGGACACTCTATCCAGCACGTGGCACAGAAAAACCTTCGAGTTCTGTCCATAGGCAGGTCCCTGCAGACCTTGCTGAGTCACAGGGTGTATCTGCCTTCTCTCAGTGGGTCGATTGTAGATGGTCCTTAGTGGGCCATCAAGCAGGCTAGGCAGAACTGACACCAACTTGTCTGGGGTGTTTCCCGGAAGCAGAGCACAAGTTTGAAATATGGGCAGCATAGAGCCAATATTCATAACGTCAACTACAAAAAATGATAGACATCTAGAGATAGCATAATTATAATCAGTCAATCAGAACCTCCACATAGACCCCTTACACAACAACCTTTCTATAATATTGGCTGCAAATATAGAACAGTGGTCACAACGGTGATCTGTACAGTTACAGATTATGTCAGTAACATCACAAGAGGTGATACTGCATCAGTGAGACTGGGGATTTGGCTACTCTTGCAGGTGTACAGCGCTGGGAGTTAAAGCTGTCTTCGTATAGCTGTGTAGGGAAAGCGCTGCAGTGTGGCCACATTTGCAGCATTTGCAGTGGTGTTGGGAGTGGTGAATTATGGGCAGCTATCCCACAGAGCACCTCTTCCCATTCTGGTGCCGTGGGTTGTGGGAAGGGTACGGAGGGTGTGGATCATTCTGGTTCCTCTCCCAATGCCCTGTGATGCATCGCTTCACATCCCAGCAATCCCTGTTTTTCCGTCCATGTTTGGCACCATCTTGCATCTTTCAACGTTTTCTGTGCAGCGCAATTCTTTGTTCCGTTTCGGTCTGCGGAAAGTGGAGCCCGAACTGCTGAGGAGTATGCTGACGAGTCTCGCCAGCACATCACGTTTGGCAGTTGAGCTATTCCTTAAGATCCAAAGTGACAGTGAGGAGTCCAACAATGATAGCGAGTCGCATAACGCGTACGACACGAAATTGCTTGTGACATTCACAGACATGCTCAGCACCGTGGAACGCTGCTTTTGGGCTCGGGAAACAAGCACTGAGTGGTGGGATCACATCGTCATGGAAGTCTGGGATGACGAGCAGTGGCTGCAGAACTTTCGGATGAGAAAAGCCACTTTCATGGGACTGTGTGCTGAGCTTGCCCCCACCCTGCGTCACAAGGACATGAGATTGAGATCTGCCCTGCCAGTGGAGAAGTGGGTGGCTACTGCAATCTGGAAGCTGGCAACTCCAGACAGCTACCAATCGGTCGCAAACCAGTCTGAAGTGGGAAAGTCGACCGTTGGAATCGTGTTGATGCAAGTTTGCAGGGCCATTAATCGCATCCTACTAAGAAGAACTGTGACTCTAGGGAAATGTGCAAGACATTGTGGATGGCTTTGCACAAATGGGTTTCCCTAACTGTGGAGAGGCGATAGATGGGACCCATATTCCTATTCTGGCACCACCCCACCTAGCATCCGGGTACGTTAATCAGAAGGGGTATTTCTCTATGGTTCTCCAGGTGTTTGTGGATCACCGTGGGCATTTCTTTGACATTAACGCAGGCTGGCCCGTAAAGGTGCATGATGCACGCATCTTTCGGAACACTGGCCTGTTCAGTAAGCTGCAGGCCGGGACTTTTTTCCCGGACCGGAGGATCACAGTAGGGGACGTCAAAATGCCCATTGTGATCCTTGGAGACCCCGCTTACCCGTTAATGCTGTGGCTCATGAAACCGTACACAGGGAGCCTTGACAGTAGCAAGGAAGAGTTCAACTACAAGCTGAGCCAGTGCCGAATGACTGTGGAGTGTGCTTTTGGCCATTTAAAGGGGCGCTGGCGATCTCTGTATGGGAATCTGGACTTGGGGGAAAGCAGCATCCCTGCGGTTATATCCGTGTGCTGTACCCTTCATAATATTTGTGAAGGGAAGGGTGAAAGATTCAGTCAGGCATGGACCGCCGAGGTTCAAGTCCTGGAGACTGAATTTGCACAGCCAGAGAGCAGGGCTACTAGAGAGGCCCAGCACAGGGCTGCAAGGATTAGGGATGCCTTGAGGGACGAATTTGAGGCTGAAAACCAACAGTAATGTTTGGTGCCTTGCACGGGAGTGAAGTGCAGTAGTTACAATGTTAGTGGGAATCTGTGTTTGCTAAGCTGATTTGCAGTGCCTGTGTCTTTCCTGGGCTAAGGTATCTTTGACTTTATGCAATAATAAAGACTGTTTTCAAAGCCAAGAATTCATTTATTGAAAAGAAAATTACTTTATTGAAAGACACACAACATTTTGGAAATCTGAAAAGGCAGGGGGGTGGGGTGGGGTGGGGAACTGTGCAGTCACAGGTTTGAATATGTCCTGTCTGGAGTGCTGTGCAATGACTGCTGCACTTCAAGATGGCTGTACTGCATGGTGATGGGGGTTGAGTGCAGAGGGTAAGGGTCGTAGTTCTCAGGGCTGGTTGGTGAACGTACATTGGTGGTGATCCACAGGGAGTAGCTCAAACCTGCAAAGTGCCTGGCCAGGGGCAGGACATTAGCCCAGCAAGGGAGGGGTGTGGCAGTGACATCACAGAGGCCTTTTGCAGGACCTCAGACTATTGGTCAAAGGCGGTGGGGAGGTGGTGACCTCACAGAGAGATGCTGACATCAGCCAGGCAGGACAGGGGCGAGGGGCCAGGGAAACCTCAGAGACCCCTGTGGCTTTGCTTCAGCAAGTCTCCTTCTCCAGGTCTCTCTTTGAGGACTGAGAGAGTATTTGGGTTCACGGACCTGAGTGCCAGGAGGAACCTCTTTCGAGTTTCTCCTTCCCTTTTAGTGATTTTTACTAGAAAACAGTCGTCCCTGTTTAGAAGGTAAGAGCCTCCTGGAGGTTTGAAACCTGTTCAGTCTGATCCATCTGTTGCAGGGGAGTGCTCTGCAGTTCCCACTCTGGGAGGTCCACCCAAAAATGTGGGGCTGAAATAGTGCTCGGGCAGTGATCCCCACCAGTGACCTGGGCCATCCTTTCGGTTCTCTGGTGAGAACCCTCAGCCTCCCATCCTCAGTCTCTACCCTGATTGGCTGAGCAGGAGGTTATTGACAGGGAGGAGACTCAGATCCTTGTTGGTCTCTTTTAAGACCAAGTAAATAAGTCAGAACCAGTTCTATGTTTGATAAATTTTGCTGCTTCTCTGCATTAATTGTCTCTGAGCAGTTCATGATTCTCTCTAACATTGCAGTTCTCCTCAAATACTTGCTGAATAATTACTGTCACTGTTGTTGGTCTGGAGCTCATCACAGAGCACTTTATTCAGGTCATTCAGTGTCTGAAATTCAAGATCTGATGGTTAGTTTGTAAAAGCAGCAAAGAGTCCTGTGGCACTTTATAGACTAGCAGATGTTCTGGAGCATGAGCTTTCGTGGGTGAATACCCACTTCATCGGATGCATGTAGTGGAAATTTCCAGGGGCAGGTATATTGAAAATCAGGGCTCTTGGGTCCTATTCCCAACTCTGCCAGTGACTGGCTGTGTGACCTCAGACAAGTCAATTCTCCTTTCTCAGCCTCAGCTTCTCCCTCTTTTGAGTAGGGATAATAATGATCCGCTCCTGCCTACCTCACGGTGGGTGGAGGCAGGGCCAGCTTTAGGTTTTTTGCTGCCCCAAGGAAAAAAAATTTGGCTGCCCCCACCCTAGCCCTGGGCTCCCCCCACAACCATTGCTGCCCAAGCCCTGGGCTCTGCCCCCCCTGCCGCCCCAGGTCTGGGCTCTGCCCCCCCGACCCGCACCCCCCTGCTGCCCCAGCCCTGGGCTCTCCTCCACACACACCCCATGCTGCCCCAGCTCTGGGCTCCCCCTTCCCCACCAGTGCTCCCCCCCCACCTGCACCCTCCTTCTGCCCCAGCCCTGGGTCACTGGTAACTTGCTCCCAGGGCGGATCATTCAGCAGGAATTTTGGATGTGCACAGAACACAGACAGGACTGGTTCCCGCATGGTTACAGAACTGCAGTAAAATGGAACAATTTTCAGCTTGTGTGATTGGAGGAGATCTGGATGCATATTATCAGACTGTCCTCCATAAATGAGGAAAAGTTGAGGTGCCTTTATTATTCTTTGTTTCTATAGGGAATTTGCCAGTGCAATATCACTGTCTTCCTTTCAAACAAACAAAACTAGAAAAAAAATGACAATCACTGTTGAAAATAGCAATTCCAGTCCTAAAAACCACTGGGAAGCATTTCTTGCTCAATTTTATGTAGTAGGATGCCCATGGAACAACGGGAGAGAGAAACCTGCATCGCTGAAAGTGCAGCCATGGAGACACCACACAGCAGCCTTCCCTAGCAGGGGCAGGGGGGCGAGAAGGGACATCATCCGAGCTCCCTGCATCCAGGTCACTTTCCTCAGCCGGGCTGCGTAAGGGGAGGGCAGAGAGCAGCAGCTTCTGATGCTCCCCTTACAGCCCAGCCCAGGTGGGGAAAGTGACCAGGACGCATGGAGCACATAGTGTTGCTCCTCGCTCCCCCTACTCTCTGTGGGGCCACGGAGGAGCACTGGGGCAGGGGAGAGCAGTGAGCAGCTTTGAGCGGCCACATGGTGCCCTTTGACCCCCTGGAGCCCTGGGCGGCTGCCGGGGGCCCCACCCCTAAGGCCGGCCGGGCTCCCCAGCACGAACAGCAGAGACACAGGGAGACTGGCCACCCACTGAGCAGAGGTAGCCTGGGCGGCTCGTAATGGAGGCTCGGGGGGGCTCAGCCTCCCCAAACCTTGCGTTGCCAAGGGGACAGTGGGGCCCATGACTAGGGGCCCTGGGCAAATTAGGCCCCCCTGGGAAACTCTCCCTCATGTCAGCCCCAGGGCTGGAGGAGCTCCCAGTCCCTGCTACGGCCCAGGGGCTGCAGCAGGGGCACAGAGCTTCTCTGGTCTCGGGGCCGCAGCGGGGCCGGGGTAAAGGAGTGACAGGGTGGGGCCAGTGGGGGAAGGGGTGGAACAGAGGTGACAGTGGGTGGGGCCGTGGGTGGAAGGGGTGGAAGGGGGCGGAGCCACAGACAGAAGTGGGGGGGGCAGGGTTCCGGTGCTGGAGCCCCTGCACTTGTTTTCCCTTTCCCTGGGCTTTGGCATCACTTGCCCCTGCTTAGCGAGTAGGGGTCAGTGGTCCCCAAAATGTGGGGCGTGACTCCTAGGGGGACACAGAGGAAGATTGATGGGGGCACCTCAGGGCCTGAGCCAGCCCCCATGGAGGGCAGGGAGGGAGCCCCACTCAGCCCCAGCTCTTCCCCAACCCCACCCTCAGCCTGGGCCCCTGGCTCCCAGCCCGGCCTCGACCCCCTTACCCCTGTCCGCACCCCTCTCCCCAGCAAGCAACGGCCCCACTCCCAGCCCCGGTTCTCGACTGCGGCTTCCGAGGGGCCACAGCCATGGATACGAGGGTGCAGTGTGAAATGTTTGGGGACCACTGGGTTAGGGTGACGTCCTCAATCACTTCTCTGCAGTCCAATGAAAGCGATTCCTCACCCACCCCACCCACCCCTCCGTCAGGACGGCCTAGGTACGTTCTGCTGCCCTTCACTCGTACAGGAAGGAGAATAACATTTCATTCCACTCAATCCTAAAGTGATTTGTTACCCACCACCATCCACAACTGGTCATTTTGGGGAAGCGGCCCCCTCATGCTGCATAGCTAGGCAGAGTAGGGGTGTCTATGCAAACACGGCCTGCTCCTGAAGTCTTCCCCCAGCTCCTCACTAGATGTGAGGGGGGAGCTCATTCAGCCCCTGCTTCCGCTTAGTTTTTAAAAACTCCTTATTGTCCCGATCTCTGTTGGCCTTAGATTTCTCCTCCTGTCCCTGTCATAGCAGCTCAGATGAGGTGGCCGAGTGGTTAAGGTGATAGACTGTTAATCCATTGTGCTCTGCACTCAGGGTTCAAATCCCATCCTCATGGGCTGCATTTAGTCTTTGTTCTCCTTTACAGACAACCATCTTCCCCCTTGGTACAATGACAGATCAAACAATGTTGCTTCTTGCAAACAAAAACCTTCTCAGAATCTCAGCTGCCCCTCCCCCCTTGTTTCAAATAAAATATCTAAATCCCAGATTTCTAAAAAATGTCTCTAGTTCTGTATTTTGTAGTTTTTAGCTCAAAAGGTAATGTTACCTCAAGCTGAATAAGGCAGCGCTTCAAAAGGAAAACGTTAGAAGTGGCAGGGGAGAAATAGGAAAGGAAAAAGCCCCTTTTCTCAGAAGATACAAACTCGACTCCCTCCTGTCTCTGTCACCAGTGGATTTAGCCTCCCTCCTTGTGAGCTGTAAATACAATAAAGAGGAGACAAGGGGGGTTGGCACAAACAAAGGGAAGTGTAGTCAGGGTAAAGGTACAGAAACCTGGGGGAAGAGGGGAAAATGCAAACGTAATGAATACAATGAAACAGCGACTGGCTTTGGGAGCTTAACGCTCAGGCCCAGAAACCCTCCCTTGGAAACCGGAAAACACTAAACGATGTCCCAGCACAGAAACCTTTCCCCTCTGTGCAGGTGCAGCGGGTCCCACGGGCCGGCGCGAGGCCCAGGACCTTCCACTCTCCGGCTGGTTTAGAGCCGTTGAGGAGGAGCACTGGGGCGTCCAGACGACGGGTGGGTTTCGTCGCTGGCCAGGAGGCCCTGTGGGAGGCTGGACACCAGGGATGCAGGACGGCAGGAATGGTGGTGACAGGCCTCCTGTTCCTCAGTTTCACGGCGGGACCGAGGGGGCTCATCACTCTCCAGCTCGGGAGCACTGGGAAGACCCGACCGTGGACGGGTGACTCAGAGATTCCCTCCTTCCTCATCACTGCAGAACAGTTACCCTTTGTCTGAGCCAGGCAGAGTTTATCTTCATCACATTCTATCCATCCACTTCTCAGAGTGTCATGTGATGAAGCATTCTCCGTTGTCTGTGCTTGGAGATGATGCTTTGACTTCTTTAATCCTATATCAGAGTCGCTATGAGTGGAGATGAAAGTGTCAAAAACCTGGAAGGGGAATTCAAATGGATCCCAAATACAGTGTGATCATTGGGAGTTTAAATCCCAGGTTCCATGTATTGGCAAAGCCACTTCTAACAAGGTAGCTGTTTTGTCCTCCATTATGGCACAAGTTTGAAATACGGGCAGCATAGAGCCAATATTCATAACATCAACTACAAAAATGAAACATATCTAGAGATGGCATCATTATAATCAGCCAATCAGAACGTCTCCATAGACCCCTTACATGACAATCTTTCTACAATATTGGCTGCAAATATAGAACAGCGGTCGCAAGAGTGATCTATACAGTTACAGATTATGTCAGTAACGTCACAGGAGGTGGCACAATATCAGTGAGACAGATACTGGACTCCAGTTTTGGTGTCCTCATTTGAAAAAGATGTGAAATTGGAGCTAGGGCAGCAAAGAGCCACCAAATGTTCTGAGGGCTGGAGAAAAATGCCTTCTAGTGAGCTACTGAAAGAGCTCAACCTGTTTAGCTGATCAAAAGAAGATTGAAAGGTGACTTCATTGAAGTGTTGAAGTGCCCAATGGAGAGATAAGATTGGGTATTAAAGGGCTCTTGAATCGAGCAGAGAAAGGCCTAACAAGAGCCAATGGCTGGAAGGTGAAAAGAGACAAATTCATATTACAACTAAGGCACAAATATTCAACAGTGAGGATGATTCACCACAGGAACAAGCTACCAAGGAAAGTGGCGGTTTCTCCATCTCCTGATGTCATTTCATGAAGACTAGATGCCTTTCTGGAATGTGTTTGCCCCAAAAGTAGCTCTTGTGTCATACAGGAGGCCTGTGATATGCAGGGGGTCAGATTAGATGCTCTAATGGTCTCTTCTGGCCATAAAGTCGACTAATTTCTGAAAAAACGAGTGTACCATTGGGAGCAGCGTCTGATGTTTCCCTGTCTAGCCGGCTTGCTGCCTAGAACGAACGCTCCTTGAGTGGGGTGATCCACAGGGAGTAGCTCAAACCTCCAAAGTGCCTGGCCAGGGGCAGGACATTGGCCCAGCAAGGGAGGAGTGTGGCAGTGACATCACAAAGGCCTTTGGCAGGACCTCAGCCTATTGGTCCAAGGTGGTGGGGAGCTGGTGACCTCACAGAGAGATGCTGACATCAGCCAGGCAGGACAGGGGCGAGGGGCCAGGGAAACCTCAGAGACCCCTGTGGCTTTGCTGCAGCAAGTCTCCTTCTCCAGGTCTCTCTTTGAGGACTGAGAGAGTATTCGGGTTCACGGACGTGAGCGCCAGAAGGAACCTCTTTCGAGTTTTCTCCTTCCCTTGCAGTGATTTTACTAGAAAACAGCCGTCCCTGTTTAGAAGGTAAGAGCCTCCTGGAGGTTTGAAACCTCTTCAGTCTGATCCATGTGGTGACAGTTGAATTCTAGGCATGGAAAACACGAGCTTAAGGAGGCAGAATTTTATTGTGCACCTGGGATTCTGTCCCTTAGAATCACTGGAGACATTGGGGTTTGTGCTTTTTGTTTCACCTTTTCCTCCCTCCCTCCCTCCTTTCTCTTTGTCTCTTGCTTCTTTTGTCCTTTCTCCTGTTCCCCTCACAACACCAGGGGGTGGATGGGTGGGTGGGTGGGTGTGGCGGGGGGAGTGCTCTGCAGGTCCCACTGTGGGAGGTCCATCCAAAAATGTGGGGCTGAAATAGTGCTCAGGCAGTTAGGGCCAGATTAACCTTTTGTGGGCCTCAGCACCAAACATATTTGTGGGCCCCTATATAGTCACTGTGGGCTCCGAGTGTGGGCCTGGTGGGGCTGTGCCATTGGTGCCTTAGCATACCTGCTACTGAACCTCAGAGACATTTTTCATTTTGATCACACACCTCTCCGTGACTATATGCATTGCCCTACACAGCTCCCTCAGCCCCCAGGTTTTCTCATTGAGCTGTGCACCCATGTGGGTTTACCAGTGTCCACAGTGAGCAGAACTTTCATAGTGATCAAGGAAACTCCCCACAGATTTATCTCCTTCCTCATTCAGACCCTCTCTAGCCATGTCTCCAGTACCGCCCATGTCACCAGTCACGGCATGTGGTCCTAGTCTCAGCTCAGAGTTCTAAAGCCAGCAGACACCTGATCAGTTCTGACAGATCCCTCCCTCAGCCCCCATCCTGCCATGTGAGCCAGCCACCTGCAAACACCATCTCCCCAAAGTCAGGACTTAGCCCTGGGGAATCTGAAGCCACCAGCCTCTCTCCCTCGGCTCCCATCTACATGCTAGTCTGCTACCTGGTCCCCACCACCTCTCCCCATGCTTGTTTCCTTTCCACTTTGGACATGCTCCTACCCAGCTGGAAGCTCCCTCTGCCAGCCTGACCTGCTCCCTCTTTCCTTGCTCCCCCTGACATTCCTGTCCTACTGGTGACCTCTGTTCCTTGAGGTGAACTCCAGTGTCTTTAGCTGCTCTAGCTTAATGGCCCCCAGTAGTCACAGAGCCACCTGCAGCTTCTCTGGCTACAGCCATGGGGCCAGTTCCCAGAGGCCAGCCTTAGCCAGCTGCAGCTACTAGCCGCAGGAGGGGTGGCAATGCCAGGGCTGAGCATGCTTGAACCTTGCAACGGCGGCACTAGGGACTCTAAATCCTCAGCCCTGGCCCTAGGCAGCTGCAGACTCTGGAGTTAGGCACTTCCCTCCTCTAGGCCATGGCTTTAAATACCTGCGATTCCCATCACCTGCAGCAGAGGCCACCAATTCCCACGCCCCCCTCAGCCAGCACCTAGTCGTGCAGAAAGTGCAGCCTGAGTGATTGTGGAGGCTGGGTGCCAGGAGGTTCCCGTCCCTGAGCAGCAGCCCTGCAACAAGCTCATGTGCTTCCCAGTTGGGACATTAGCCGTTACTGACAAGGCTTGTCTGTGTTCTTTTTTTTTTATCTCATTGTTAGGTGTGAGAAGTATGAACTGTTCAATATGTTCCATTAGTTGGTTACTAAGATGTTTATGAAGTAAATCACTGGCTTTAAAATAAGATCCAATCTGGAGCATATGAACTATTGACCACTGGACTCCATCTCTGAGAGGGGACTTGTTTACCATCAGGACACAGGCTCAAACCAGTCCAAAACGGTTTTTCCCGCCAAAACCAGCCCTCAGCGTTCCATCTCCTCAGCACTTTTCCCGCCAGCAGCACATTCCTATCCCGGCCGGGGGGGGGCTTTCTCCAGCTGGGACCAGCCCCCTGGGCAGCCCCAGGCTCTGCCCGCACCAGCCCCCTGGGCCGGAGCCCCCCGGGGAGTGAGAGACCCCGGGGGGGCACTGGGGCTGGGCAGGAAAGTGACTCTACCACGGGGAACCTGGGAGAAGCCTCAGAGCTGCCTCAGCCCCAGTGGGATTTGAGGGGCAGAGACTGGGGCCTGGCGGGGGGATCCCCTGTGGTGTGGGGGGAGATGGGGGGTGTCAGGCAGGGAGGGGAGAAGCTGGAGTTTTAGGGAGGGGAAGGTCGGTGGGACGCAGTGGGGGGGGTTGAACTGTCTCTGTGCAGCCAGGAAATTCCCGGGGGGGGGGATGTGGCGGGCGGGTGAAGGGGGGAGGGGAGTTAATTGGATCCTTCCCCTGTTTGTGCCACTTGCCTCTTGCCCCCGATACAAATTCTCCCTAGTTCTACCCCTTTTCTCTCTCAGTATCTCACACGGGCTATAAAATCGGGGGCGATTTCCCCCCTTTCCCCTCCAATGATCAGCTCTCCCGTCTCCCCCGATTTCCCCCGTTTTCCCCATGAGTCTCAAACGCCAGTTTAAAATCTTCTCTAGTGAGGGGCATTTTCCCACCCATTTTATCAGCAGCGATTTGTCCTTGTGTAGGTGGGAAATTGTTGCCCTGAGTCATTCCCCAGCACATGGCTGCCCCTGGAGTGGGGGTGGGATGGCTCAGTGGTTTGAGCACTGGCCTGCTAAACCCAGGGCTGGGAGCTGACTCCTTGCGGGGGCCATTTGGGGATTTAGTTGGGGATTGGTCCTGCTTTGAGCAGGGGGTTGGACTAGACACCTCCTGAGGTCCCTTCCAGCCCTGATATTCTATGAGATGCCGGTTCTCTGCCCGGGCAGGGAAGGAAGGCGCACGTGTCCCCCATGGGGACTGCCCAGACCCCCGTTTCCCAATCCTAGTTGCTGCCTCCTAACTACCAACACAGTTACCCCCAACCATCAGTTGCCAGTCACCTGCCCATCCCCCACTGCTGCCCCTTTCCCTCATCCAGGGACCTTCCACCTCCCCCTCCCCCTCCCCCTCCCTTGCCCTTTTAATCAGCTCCTCAAAGGGCTCCCTGCTGCCCATGGGAATGGTGGGGGTGGGGAAACCATTACTTTGTGTTTATGTATTGGACAGTCATATAAAATCCAGTCCAACAGTCCTGCTTTTCCACTAGTTCGTTAACAACAATATAAAATCCCCTCAGATCTTGGTGTTTTTCTCTCATGTTATCAAATACGCAGTTTGACACATTTTCTTTGCAAATCTCAAAGATTCATATAAAATACCCTAAACGTTTGCCCCACTGCTCTCTAGTTGTCTATTTCTAATTGAATATGCCCTGAGATTTCCCCCGTCTCTCTAATTATAAAATACCAAGAAAATCTCAGATTTACACCTTTTCTCAGATTCTTGAACCTGGATATAAAATGTTTGCAAATGTTGCCCATTTCCTCTTTATTCATTTATCAAATATTGATGTGAAACACTCAGATTTTGCCTCCTATCGACAACTGATATAAAATCCCTCTGATTTTCCACTTACCTCTCTATAATTTGCAAAATGGATCCAAAATCTCTTAGATTGGGAACTCTTTCATTTCTGAACGTTGCTCTCAAAGCTCAGGTTTTGCCTCTTTCTATGTCATTATCAAATGTCAGTTAAAAGTCCTCTCGGGTTTGCGGCTGTTCCCCGTGTTTCTAAATCCCAGCAACTTCTTCCTTCAAGGGATCCTGTTGCCCTGAGTCCTTCTCCATCCTGGATGTTGTAGGGGGTTAAATTGCCCAGAGATCATCTTTCCCGACTCCTTTGCGAATCATTTGTTCCCTCCTTTACCTCTGTTAAAATGTTTGCCGAAGAAAGAGACCAGCCAGATATTTAATAACCATCAAAGCCAGAGGCCTCCCCCTGTTTGGGGATCAGTGGTTCCCAACCAGTAACAGGAGAGTTGGCTGGACCCTTTTCTTTTCTCCAGCTGGCACGGGATGAGGAGGTCACTCTGAGTGCAGTGTGAGTTGAGAAGTATCCCAAATCCCATGGCAAATGGCCTCTGTGAGGGGTTGCTTCCCCCCGTGCTAAGATGCAGCCACCTCTGGGGTGGATCCATGGTGGCCATTATTTGCTAGTGACAGGCATGGACATTTCTTACCTATTTTGTCCCTCCAGGTTTTCCATTCTCCTGTTAAAGAGACATCCCTCGGGGCTCCCTCTGCCCCTGTGTGACTGGCCAGCAGGGGGCGGTGGTCACTTTCTATCCACTTCTCAGGCACTGTGAGGTAACAGTGTTGCGGGGAGGGGTGGGGCTGTGGGGGGAGGTAGCAGCTGAAGGGGGATTGTGTTGGGGGGAGGCCTCTGGGTGGCTGGGCAGGGGGTACCCTAGTGAGGTTGGTGGGTTCTGGAGATTTGGGGTTTCAGGGGGTGGCTGTGATGTGCCCAGCCCTGAGGCTGTGGGTCCTGGAGGTGGGTATCGCTGGAGGCCTGGTGGCTGCAGAACAGCCGGGGTGGGCGTCTCTTGGGGAGGCGGGACAGGGGGTTAGAGGGAGCCTGGTGCTGTGCCAGGGGCTCTGTCTGGGCTTCCCCCGCAGACTCCTGGGATCGCTGCCATGCCCAGTGCACAGAGTGTGTGTGGGAGAATCCCCGGCGCTAGGCCAGGGGGTGCCCCTGTAAAGCATCAGGGGATCCCGCAGTAGGGAGGAGGGGTGCCAGGCAAAGGGCAGGGCAGATCCTGCTGGAGGGCGGGGGGGGATCCTAGGCAGGCAATGAGGGACTGTGTTCCCAGTGGGGGGGGTCCCTTTTGGGGGGTCTCTGGCTGTTGGGGTCTTTTGGTGGGGTAACCCTTTGGGATTCCCAACCTGTCAATGAAGATCTGGTGGGGGTTGTCTGGCCGGTGGAGCTCTGAGGGGTATCTGAGGTCCCTGGCCAGGCACTCTGGGGGCTGGGTCCCAGGGAATATTTGGGTGGGGGCTGGCTGGGGTTCTAGGGTCTGCGCCTCGCTTCTTCTCCCTGATTAGCTTATGCCAGAATCCTGGCTCCAAGCACTGCCTGACATTCCCCGGCCAGGCCCAGTCACTGAGATAACTTTCTATCCACTTATCAAACACTGTGAGGTGAAATCACAGATTTTTTCTCTTCTCCCTTCTTGAAAACCGCAGGAACTTCCAGTTCCATTCTCCTAGATTGTCCAGTCCATTGTCCAGTCCTTGTCCTGGATCTGGGGGTGAGGGAGGTGGGAAGGGGGTCAGCACTGCCACACAATGGTCTCTTCCACAGCATTCTGGACTCATTCTTTCTGAACTCTGGTTTCACTGAGACAATTGTTAATCCAGAGTCACTGTATGGAAAGACAAGGAGTGACTCCGGATGGACAGTGGGGCAAATGAGATCAGCAATTCTCCCTGTGAGGAGGGGCTCTCATTAGCTGCTCTCCCCAGAGAGCTAAAGGAGGGAAGCTGCTCAAACGCTCTGTCCCTCTCTGCCCAGGATACTGGGGTTCAGCTTCCTGGGTCAGACGCTGCAGCCTCCATTGTGATCTGGGAGACCAGGGTTAGCAGCTGCAGCTCCCGCAGCGGGGTTCTGTGCTGGGAAGTGACCTGAATTAAAGCTGCTTCTCTGCCTGGCCCAGGGGATGAGTTTCTCCAGCTGGTCCTAGCCCCCTAGGGCAGCCCTGGGCCCTGTTAATACTAAATTCTGAGCCAGAGTCTCCAGGTAACTGAAAGACCTCAGGGAAAGTGCTGGGGTCTGGCAAGAAAGTGACTCTGCACAAACAGCCCCTCCTCATTTCTCCTCCCAGTAGCAATTGCCAGGAGAAAATCCAGCAATGGAAGAGCAAAGCTCCCAGGAATGGGACTTTCCCAGCCAGAGGGGCAGGGAGAGAGGACAGGGGAAGAAGAGAGTGAAAGGGGCAGTGGTAGAAATGACACATGTATTGCTTCATCCCTGGGCAGAACCACTTTCCAGTGAACAAAACAAGGATCAGACAGAGGAAAAGCCAGTTCCTGACTCCATATTCCCCCTGCTGGGGTGTGGCTGCCATGGGGTCAGTGTCTGAGGGAATCCCCCACAGTGACTCCTTTGGTTCTGCTCTTTTCTAGCCTTGTGTTCAGAGACTTTGTTACGGGATGAGGGGAGGGAGAAGGGAGGTTAAAAATGTGTCTGGGCTTAGCCTGACAGGAGGGGACAGGTCTACCTGTTCTGAGATGCCCACAACTGCCCTTCTCCCCCAGACAGGCTGCAGAATGACGTCCATGTCTTGCTCCAGGTCATCCCAGCCTGCCGTGGGACAGGGAAGAGAAATGGCTGCAGTGGAGCCAACTCAGGTAGAGATTATCGGGGGGTTGCTGGTGGGTTCCTGCTGGAGGAGAGGGAGAGCAAATACACCGGAGATGGGAAGGTTTGCACAGTCTGGTTTGGAGGTTGGTGCAGGGCAGGAAATTCACAGTGTGGGGAAAGGAGGAGGCCAGGGTGTAGCAAACCTGCTGGGAGTTATTTAATAACCCAGGAGGTTCGGAGGTGGAAATGCCCTCTGTTTGGAGTCTTCGATTTCTGGGACATGGATTTACTTTCTCTGTGTTGTAAGAGGCTCTGTCATAATGAGGGTCTGTGACATTACCTAGAGTACAATCTGGACTGTTAAATAGCTGTGTCCCCTCAGTTCTCCAACCTGGGGTGCCTTTTCCACTGTTTTCCCGCGAGAACAGCCCCTCTTGGCCAATTAACATACAGTCTCCAGCATGTAACTCACTCCCAGCTACACAGTATTGAGTGCTGCTAGACAGCCACTCATGAATTACACCTCAGGAGAAAACCAGCAAATTCTCAAGTGCCCAACTTTCCCCCAGAAATGTGCGTCTTGCACTGTCCAGCACGGTACTGAACAGCGCAAGCTCATATGAAGTCTGTCATTTCATCAGTGGAAAATGACATGCACCAGCTTGTTATCCCAAACGGAGTTTCCAACACACTTTAATCCAAACACACTGGTTAGATAAACAATAAACCAAGATTGTTAACTACCAAAAACTAAAACTAGGCCCAGCCGATGAAAGGGGCACTCCCAGGAGAGACTGTATAAAGGCCGGAACATCGAACAACTTTGTCAGCCTGAGAGAGCTGCCTTGGGGACAATGACAGGGAGAATCCCCCAAAGTGACTCCTTGGATTCTGCTCTCCTCTGGCCTCTGATTGTTCCTTCCGAAGTGGAGTAATTTGCACTTGTCCCTACTGAATTTCATCCTCTTTCCTTCAGCTCATTTCTCCAGTTTGTCCAGATCATTTTGAATTTTAATCCAATCCTCCAAAGCACTTACAACCCCATCCAGCTTGGTATTGTCCACCAACTTGATAAGTGTAACAGAGAGACTGTTATTGGGAGGGTTTCACCATGTGTCAGAGGGTTACACCCTGGTGGGAGGGCGCTAGGCCTGTACTGGGATAAGGTCACTCTGTGCTTCACAGTGTGACAGAACCTAGAATGTCCATTAGCAGGGGAAAACCTGGGGGGAATCGGCTTGTGGAATGGACAAAAGCCCCGTCTGAATTCTTACACCTTGCCCTTTTCACCCTAGCAGGCTACAGAATAACGTCCATGTTTTGCTCCAGATCATCCCGTCCTCCCAGCAGGAAGGAAATGGCTGCAATGGAGCTGGCTCAGGTAAGGGATTCTCAGGGAGCTGGTGGTGGGTTCTGCTTGGAGGGAGAGGAGCAGTAAATGCATAGGAGGGTGGGAGTTGCTAGAGGTGGTGGGAGGCAGGAAATATCTCGGGCGGAGAAAGGGAGGGGACAGGATGTGACAAACCTGCTGACACTAGTGTAGTTTAGGGTATGATGGGTTGTCACCCCCAGGGGCAGTCTGGGAACCGCTGTGCCCTCTAACCCTCAAGCTGGGCTGGCCCTTCTCTCACGGCTTTGCTGGAGATTCCGCCAGCCTCTCTAGGCCCCGTTATCAACCAACGTGACAGCAGGTGGCGCCATACACCCAACTAAGCTACCTGAGTGCTTTACCTAAGCCACTCAATGACAGATAGACGACAACAGCCAATTTCCCAGCTCCCCAACCTTGCACACTTGCTGTAGTATAAATTCAGAATTATACCCTCTTATAGTGCACAGGGGTCTCTATAATGTAGCTCATTAATATAGTTCGCCTAGCCCCTCGATATGGGAAAGATGTGCACAGCGAGCTTGTGCTAACCCAGCTGAGATTTTCCCCAGACACTTCACTCAAAATACGCTGGTTAAGATAAAGCATAAAACAAGTTTATTAACTGCAGAAAGGTAGATTAATTGATTATAAGTGATACCAAACAGATCAAAGCAGATTATTTAGCAAATACCGAAACTCAAACTAAGCCTAACATACTATCTGGATAGAATTTGAATTAGCAGTTTCTCACCCTGACTAATTGATACAATCAGTCCACCAAGTTTCCATACACAAGCTAGAAAACCCTTTACCCTGGGACCAGCACTCCCCCCACTTCAGTTTTTGTTTCTTAGGTGTTTCCAGGAGTTCTCTTGTGTGGGGAATGAGACCAAGGGATGACGTCACACCCCACCTTATTTGCTTTTCCATATGGCGGGAACCCTTTGTTCCAAACTCAGTTCCCAGTCCAGTTTGTGGAAAAATACAGGTACTAAAATGAAGTTTAGTGTCATGTGGTCTGGTCACAGGCCCTGCTGCGTCATAGTATCCATGACTAATTGGCTGGCTGAAACATTCACAGGAAGGCTAAGCTCTTCCACAGTCCATTGTCTTTGTTGATGAGCCATCAGCACTGTCTGGCTTCTTCATTGTTCTGCCTGAACGGCTCGTTGTGGGTGTTACCCAGAGTAAGCACATTTGAAATACAGATACAGAGTCAATATCCATAACTTCAAATACAAACATGATATGTGCACACAAATAGGATAATCATATTCAGCAAATCATAACTTTTCTAGTGACACCACACATAATGCATCTTGTACAAAATACATCATAATTATGTCCTAATCATATTATAACCATACCACTATGATGAATATGGGGGTGTAGTGTCAGATAGGGCCTAATTTCAAGGCATAGGAGTTGGGAATGGAACTTCCCCTCTTTGTGGAACAGGAAATAACCCTCCAGCCAGGGCTGGGACAACTTCCCAGACTCCCAGTGATGGAGCCTGAATCTACTGGCACTTCATTAGTTACCACCAACCCCAATCGTTGTGACAACTGCAAACTTTATCAGTGATGATTTTATACTCTCTTCTAGGTTATGGATAAGAATGTTAAATAGCACAGGGCCAAGAACCAATCCCTGCGGGAACCTGCTAGAAAGAAATCCACTCGACCCTGGTTCCCCATTTACTATCACAGTTTTTAATCTATTTAATATATGCCGTGTTTATTTTGTATCATTCTAGTTTTTTTAGTAAAAATATTGTGCTGATCAAGTCATATCCCTTTCAGAAGTTTAGGTAAATTACATCAATACTATTAGCTGCAACCAAACTTTTGATCTCATCCAATAAAGATATCCCGTTAGTTTGATAGGCTCTATTTTCTCTAAACCTTTGTTAGTGGGCACTAATCATATTACCCTTCTTTGATTCTTTATTAATGAATGAAATCCAGTATTGGCTGCTCCGTTATCTTCACGAGTATAGATGTCAGACTTCAGGTCTTTTAGAAAATCTTGGATGCAAGTTATTCGGACCCGCTGATTTAAACATGCCTGACTTTAATAGCTGCTGTTTAATGTCCTCATGACTTCTTGTCAGAATGGAAAGAGTGTCGTCGTCAACATCTTATGATACGAGTACATCGTCTGTTTTTCTCCAAATCCAGGAGAGAAATATTTATTGAGGACTTTTACCTCTTCTGCATTATTTTTGATAATACTGCCATTTCTATCTAGTAAAGTACCATTGTTAGGATTAAGTTTGCACTTAATATACTTTTAAAATCTTCCTTCTTATTGTCATTGATTGGTCATTAATTTCTGATAGCTTTCTTTAGCAGTTTTCTACAATTCTGACCTTCTAACTTCTATTCTTTACTATTGACTTCCCCTTTCTTCCATATATTTTATTTGGAGAGTGTTGGGATTCCTACCAGGGAGACACCAGTAGGGTCCAGAGCCAGCCCTATTTCCTATATCAAGCTCTGGCTAGTACCTATGTGATAAATGTAATGACCCTGCCTCCATCTGTCAGCTGGGAGACACAAAGGTTCTCTCTTTCTACCCTCTGATGCTGCCTGGCTGTTCTAGGTAAGGTGGGGTGGGACTCTGTTAACATGTGCCTCCCGGAGCTTCCATTTCCCTGGTGCTGCTGTTCCGTGAATAGTGGGGCTGTGAGTGGGGCAGCAGGTCCTGAGTGTTGGACTCTACTGGGATGTCATGCAGGAGAACTATGAGACTGTGACCTCGCTGGGTAAGGGTTCCTGTCCCCTTGGTTCTTGGAAGGGGAAATGAAGAGTGAAGGTTCATGCCACCCCCACAATGCCACCTCTACTCTGTCCTGTTGCAGCATCCAGGGCCGGCTCCAGGCACCAGCCTACCAAGCACATGATTGGGGCGGCACCTTGGGAGGGCGCGGTGATCGGGGGTTGTTTTTGGTTTGGCCAGCCGGCGCTGCGGGGGTGTGCCGGGGACTTTGGCAGTGTGACGCTGGGGGGGCGGGGACTTGGGCGGTGTGACACTGGGGGGGCGGGGACTTGGGCGGTGTGACGCGGCGCTGGGGGGGCAGGGACTTGGGCGGTGCTACGTGGCACTGGGTGAGCGGGGACTTGGGGGACTCGACGCGGCGTGGGGGGGGCGGGGACTTGGGGGACGCGACGTGGTGCTGACGGGGGCGGGGACTTGGGCGATGCGGCGCTCAGGGAGGGGTCGGGCGGCGCTCGCGGGGGCAAGGCGGCGTTTTTTTTTCTTTACTTGGAGCGGCAAAACTGTTAGAGCCGGCCCTGGCAGCATCACCCCAATATGCCAGTGACACACACACACTACCAGAAACCCTCCCATGCTGCAGAACACTTTGGGAACAGAGCACAGGAGCCGTATCGCACAGTGTCAAATAGCTCCTGTTTGCTCAAGTAAAACTGGGGGTTAGGTCCAGCATAACGAACCGAAGCTTTCTACCCCCGGCCTTTTCTCAAACCCTGAGCCTTCTCTACCCAAACCAGAATGTGCTTGGGGTGGAACAAGCAGGCGGCTGGAGTCAGAGCTGCCGGTCCAGGGTTACTTATCACACAGACACTCGGTGCGGCCTTGAATGCTGGCTGGGAGTATCCAGACAGGGGAGCTCCAGCAGCAGAACACTGAATCTCACCCAGGATTACAGATGACACACAACTCCTGACTGCTCTGGATTGCACCCAGCATGTGAAAATGGCCTAGGTTGGTAGTGACATTTCTTGAGACATGCAGAGTCTTGCTCCCATATCACCAGGTGTAATAACAATAACAGGAAAGGCAGAATATGGAAAACTGATTGTTCAGCTCGCTTTTGACCTGCATCACATTTTGCAATACATTCCAAATAAGGAAATTAACGTGCAATGTATGTGCAATTGTTTGTGGTTTTAAGCTTTAAAAGGCTTGTGTGATTTTTAGCTCAGGGGGACAGTATTCCAATAGCTGTCACCCCCTGCACACTTTTAACCAAGAAAAGAGCCTCAGGCTGTGCTGGTTCAAAATCAATCATGTGGTTGTTTTCCACAACAGCTTCAAGAGGTCCCTGTGATGGAATGTAAATGTTTTCATCACACCTTCCCCCTGCAGGAGAATGGCTGTTTGACCAGCTGTTTGCCTTGCTGTCTCTGAGGAACTGGTCTGTGGGTGTTCCCCAGAATTGTAACTTTTTCAGTAATATCATATAGTAAAATCTCATAACTTTACATACAGTATTACTACACGTTTTAACAGGAGGATAATATTCAGTAGATTATGCATTTTCAAATGATACCTCACAATCCATACTGCGTACAAAATTGATCATAATTTTCTAGATGAGTGAACACAGGGGTATAGACTGACACAATGTCTGTGTGTGTGTGTGTTCCCAGCAGATATGTGGGTATTTCAATCCCTCATAAGCACAGTGTTGGGCATGTTCAAGGACCTGGGGAACTGGTCCTGGGAATTCACTGGTTTACCAAGTGTGACACTGTATGGAATTGTGAGACACTTTGGTATTAATAATAAAATAATAATATAATCTGATAAAATTGCAATGAATTGTGCTAGATATGCGATGTAAGGTATCAGGAAAAATGTTATGATTTGCCAAGTATGATAATTTTGTTTCTATGTTTGTATCACCTTTGTATTGTGAGTTATAGATATGTTAGGTATATCTGTATTTCCAGACTTGTGCAGTGTTTCTGGGTGACACCCCCAGACATATTAGCATCAACACTGCCTAGCCTGTTTGATGGCCCATTCAGGGTCATCATCTGTACAATGAGCCCATGGAAAGGACCAAGGGGATACACCTATTGAGTCAGCAAGACATGCCGGGGTATGCCTGTGTAATGAGAACTTCAAGGCTTTTCCATGCCACGTGCTGTGAAGCTTGTGTTTGGGACACATGAAGTACAGGCCACATGGCAAAAGGAATGTAAACGGCAGCTGCATCATCTCCATTTTGTCTTCAATCCCCCTTCCTACCTCTGGAGCAACTTCTCTACAAACTGAACCCTGGAACAAAGGACTGAATGACCATCCAAGCTGTGGATGTGTTCCAGACAGATTTTCACACTGGCAACTCACCAATACTGCTAAGAACCTGATATATCCATTTTGGAATGTACCTGACTGCTTTCCCATTTAACTTCTTTCTGTCTTTCTTTTGTTTAAACCTTTAGTTTAGATGCTAAAGGATTGTCTGGAAGGATGGAATTTTGGGTAATATCCAATATTTTGGGAATTTTGGGAATTTTTGACCTGGTGATGTGGGTGACCCTTTGGGGTCAGAGGAACACTTTGTTTATGTGAGCCGAGTTTTTAAATAACCTCTCACTGTACTGGACCTCGCTGCTGATTAGGAGCCAGAGAACTGGGATGGAATAAAGGGGGCTGTGTGATTTCTTTTTTCAGCTTCTCGATAACCCAGTTGGTGACTGGTCAGTGAGTTTAATTTCAGTGTTAACCAGCAGTTTTGGAGCATCTGCTCTCCCTTTTTCAGCCTGCCCTAACTTTGGCATTTTCAGTGAGAACTGCCCCTGGCCCACCAGGTCACACTAGGCACTGAAGTTAAATTAATAGAATGTTTGTTTTTTTATGACCAAATCAACTGAACTCCTTTGTTTTCTTTCATCTGAGCAGGGTTTCTAGTTTTCCAACGTGATGTGATCTCCCAGCTGGAACAAGGGGAAGAGCCATGGGTCCCAGACCTCCAGCGGTCAGAGGAAAGAGAGATCCTGAGAGCTCCCTGCACAGGTGAGGAAACATTAAACCACCTCAGAATCTGTAAGTGCCTGAAGGAAACATCTGGGATGCCCAACAAAGCCCTTGGGGAGGTCTCTCAGTTCATTATTGTCCCTAGCAGGGGTCATATCCTCAGGGTAAATATAGTTCATGGCTTCCTATAGATCCTAGCAGACACCAGGCAGTAGCTTCCTCCCTTCCCCCTGCGTATTTGGATGGGATGTGAAGGCTGAATTCATCCCCCTCCTCTCTCCTATTTGGGGGAAGAGTTTGGGGGAGTTCAGCTCCTGATTTTTATTTGACCTGTCTTCAGCACTTGTTTTTGTTTGGTCTTCCCCTTTCCATCCCTGTTTGAGGTTTCTGTCTCTGTCACAGCAGGTGATGCAATGGCATGTGAGAAAGAGGAGCAGAATTCTCAGCCTGAAAATGTTGAGCCAGTGGGTAAAAACAGAGCATTATCGCAAAGATCGAAAAGGAATGTGTCCAGGAGTCATGAGCAGGGAAAATCCTGGGAGATTCAGCACAGACCAAAAACAGATCAAGGAAACCAGCCAGGGAAGAAAGTGGATAAATTTATTTCCTGTTGGGGAACTCAGAAGGTCCTCATGGAAACCACAACACAGCAGGATATCCTCAGGCGAAAGAGAAAAAATACATGCACTGAGTGTGAAAAAACCTTCTCTCACAGCTCAGCCCTTTCTGTACATCAGAGAATCCACACAGGGGACAGGCCCTATGAATGCAGTGAGTGCGGGAAAACCTTCAATCGCAGTTCGCACCTTATTAGGCATCAAACAATCCACAGAGGAGAGAGGCCCTACGAATGCCGTGAGTGTGGGAAAAGCTTCACTAGCAGCTCAGACCTTTCTAAACATCAGAGAATCCACACAGGGGAGAGGCCCTTTGAATGCCATGAGTGTGGGAAAAGCTTCACTAGCAGCTCAAACCTTTCTAGATATCAGAGTATCCACACAGGGGAGAGGCCCTTTGAATGCCGTGAGTGTGGGAAAAGCTTCACTAGCAGCTCAAACCTTTCTCAACATCAGAGAATCCACACAGGGGACAGGCCCTATGAATGCACTGAGTGCGGGAAAACCTTCAATCGCAGTTCGTACCTTATTAGGCATCAAACAATCCACGGAGGAGAGAGGCCCTATGAAAGCCGTGAGTGTGGGAAATGCTTCACTAGCAGCTCAAACCTTAGATTTAATTTACCCTGGTTCCTCAACTGTTGCTACAGCTCTAGTACCCATCAATCCAAAGACTGAGAGAAATGGAGAGTTCCAACCATTGTCCTTTTAGTATCTTATTGTTCCTCTCTCTGTTTTTTGTGCTGGCCTTTCTATTCTATCATTTTCTGCCTTTGTTTAGTGGTAACAGTTGGTTTCCATCACTCATGTTTATCTGTTTAAATCTCTCTCCGTTGTTAAATAAATGTTTTACTTGTTCGATAACTGTACTCAGGTGCTGTGTGAGATACAGTAGCAATGGTCCACAGTAAAACTAGTAACCTGGGATACTTGGGGAAGAGAGGATCTGGGATTTCACCGAGTATCTGGTGATCCGGGCTGGACCCCAGAGGGGGACACATTGAAGGAATTCAGGGGTTAGGGTGGCTGCTGTAGCTCAGAGGAGGGTGCTTGAGTTCCAGCAGGCTGGTGAGTTTGGTCACTAACATCCAGCTGCCAAATGCCAAACTCCCTCTTCCTTGTGGCAGGTGCCAACAAGGAGACTCACAGTCCTCAGCACCCTGAGAAGGGTCACCGTGTGTCTCTATGTTGATCGACCTGTCATATTCACACAGGGAAAGCTCCCGATAGCACAAAACTCTGCCCTATGAAATCAAGGAACATGTGCTCTTTGCTCTGTGAAAGCATGTAAAGAAAACCAAGCGCTGGAGGACAGGGTTTGGGTCCAGAGTGACCTAGACAAATTGGAGGATTGGGCCAAAAGAAATCTGAGGAGGTTCAACAAGGAGAAGTGCAGAGTCCTGCACTTAGGATGGAAGAATCCTATGCACTGCCACAGACTGGGGACTGACTGAGTGAGGGGGGATTTGATAGCAGCCTTCAACTACCTGAAGGAACAGCAGTGTGGGCTTTCTCCTGGCCACTTTTTCTGGGCTGGGCAGGTATCCTGGAGGCCTTTCTAGAAGAGCATTGGGAACTGAGTTAGAAAAACCAGAACCTAAGGTTTAGACTCATTTATTTATAATATTAAATCTTCAATTCTAGTGTCGCAGTCAATACAATTGCTTCAGCCTGATAGTTGCCCAAAGGGAAACTTAACTTCTCTCCAAGGGGAGTGGAGAGAAAACACTTTTCAGAGTCCAAGAGAGACAAGGCAGGTGAGGGTAAGATCTTGCAGAGGACCAACCTCTGTTGGTGAAATAGACAAGCTGTGGAGATAACCCAGCACCCTTCTTCAGTTTTGTGTAGCCTGGAAGGTCGTCTCTTCCATAACCAGCAGTTAGAACATAAGAACAGCCACACTGAGTCAGACCAGTTCATCTAGCCCACTCTCCTGAAAGTGGCCAATGCCCGGCGCCCCAGAGGACCCCTGGGATCAACATGGATACACCACCACCACAAACAAGGTTAAAAGTCAATGCACATGGGAGAAGGATCTTGTGTTTCATTCCTTATGTCCATCATGTGGCCATTTCCTTTTCTTCCTTTCTGTTAAAAGCTTTGGTGTTTTGCACAGAAACGTTATTTCCCCAGGAGAGACCCAGGAGTGAGGGCTGCATTCCTGTACCAGTCACTGGAAGGGGGCAGACAAAGGCCTTTAGGACGAGGCATCCGTCACTGTCAAAAGATCATCTCCCTCCTGCATGTCACTGGCAGCCTGAATTTGTTCCTTATCCTCCCAGAGTCTGGGGGCTGGAATCAGCACTACCCAGCCCCTCCGAATGTAGCAGGAACAAACACAAACCTGGTCTTTAAAACAAGCTGTTCCCTTCTTTCTCAGGGAAGATTTTTCTGTGATTGAAGTTGAGCTTCAGTTCCCCTCTCCTAGGGGTGGGGTGGGTGTGGGGCCAGCTCCCAATGAGCTTTGTTTTCACCATTGCCCCCTTTCAGTCACTCTGGGATGGTAACTCTGCTCCCAGCTGTCAGGCAGCTTCCAGCCCATCCACCCTACTCACTAACTCTGTGGTCATGTGTTACTCCCTCTGCCAGCACACAGAGCCTGCAGGAAAGCTACTCCTGCCAGATGCATTGGTGGTATAGTGGTGTGCATAGGTGCCTTCCAAGCAGTTGATCTGGGTTTGATTCCCAGCCAATGCAATAATGGCTTTTCTCCTTTGTTGTTTCCTCATCTGGAAGTGGTTTAATTTCAGTCACATTGTGTTACAATCACATTATCTATAGAATGAAATAATAAATGTGTCGAAATCCAGCAGGTCATACAGGATGGAGGCACACAAGGGGCTGGAATGTGTCATCTGAGAAAGACAGAACACTTGGAAACCTGCATCTCCCCTCCCCTGGCCTTGCGTGTTATGATTCCAGCTCCGTGAGCTGTTTGTAGGATGTTCCGGCATGATGGGGAAATGAAGTTTTGAGTCAGTTTTTGCTCCTGCAGATTCCTTTGCTGTTACAATTATAATGACATGAACAAAAGGGAGGCACAATAAACATAACCCCCAAATTGCAATACAGGTGGGGAAAGGGAAGATCACGGTTAACCCAAACACGTCAAAATAAAAATTAATACAAAAAAGGGGAGGAGGGAAGAGATCAGGTATGTGGAGATCCTCTTGATATTTCAACGCACATTGTTAGAATCAAAGTTCAGACTTGACACTGGAAAACCTGCAGCTACCCAGCTCTGTGAACACCTGTGATGAGCAAGATCGAGTTGGGACACCTGTTCTGCTTCAATCATTTATTTTCTCTCTTCTCCCCCCAATTCCTCATCACCAATGTCTCTGCCTTTCTCCTCTTGCTCCCTTTCCCCTTCAAATACCTCTCAGGACATTGAACAGAGGAAGTGAACACCCAAATGGCTCCCTGTTGAGGCATTGTACCGTACCTACCCCTGGAGACTGTCTGGTTTTATATTCTTAGAGCTTTTTCTCTTCAAACCCCTTATCCCAATCTCTGGGCCAACCTCCGCATTTCAGAGTTTAGAATTTACTCTCATCACCCTCGTATGGCACTTTCCATGTGACTGAGACAAAGCAAGTGGGGGAAGCTCCATGGCTAATGAAAAACCGATGCTTTGGGTCAGGCCTGAACTCATAACCCCAGCAGTGCGCCTCCCTCAGTAGCCAGTTGTACCCCTGTAGGTGGGAAGTAGGCAGTTACCTGTGTCTGTGATTAATAACATTGGTGGCTGATGGTTCAAACCCCGGTGAAGATGGAGGTGTTTGTTTAGTGATGAGAATCAAGTGCATTTTAACAGATAGGAAAACGCCTCAATTCTGGTCTAGCCTCATTGGGCAAGCATAAGCAGTACTTTTGCCAGCTGCATTGGTGGTAGAGTGGTGAGCATAGCTGTCTTCTAAGCAGTTGACTTGCGTTCGATTCCCAGCCAATGCTGTGAGGTGACATTTTCTGAGGTGGGAATTGGTTTAATTTCAGTCACATTGTATCAGTTTATCAATGGAAGGAGAGAATCAATGTCCTGCAGGTCATTAAACACCCAGTGGAGGAAGAAAGGGGCGGGACTATAGAGTGAGCAGGTGGAGTCATCCTGGTATTACAATGTTTGGTTGATGTTTTTTTCCTTTACTTCCCTCTCCCTGTTAGACTCAGAGCCTTTAAGGTCAGAAGGGACCAGTGTGATCATTAATTTATCTGCAAAAAGAATAAGGAGTCCTTGTAGCACCTTAGAGACTAACAAATTTATTTGAGCATAAGCTTTTGTGGGCTAAAACCCACTTATTTGTTTAAAAGGAAGTTCTTCTCCACGCAGCGCACAGTCAACTTGTGGAACTCCTTGCCTGAGGAGGTTGTGAAGGCTAGGACTATAACAATGTTTAAAAGGGAACTGGATATATTCGTGGTGGCTAAGTCCATAAATGGCTATTAGCCAGGATGAGTAAGAATGGTGTCCCTTGCCTCTGTTCATCAGAGGATGGAGATAGATGGCAGGAGAGAGATCACTTGATCATTGCCTGTTAGGTTCACTCCCTCTGGGTCACCTGGCATTGGCCACTGTCGGTAGACAGATACTGGGCTAGATGGACCTTTGGTCTGACCCGGTGTGGCCGTTCTTATGTCCTTATCGGATGCATGCAGTTAAAAATACAGTAGGAAGATATATATACACACAGAGAACATGAAAAAAATGGTGTTGCCATACACACTATAACGAGAGCGATCAGCTAACGTGAGCTGTTATCAGCAAGAGAAAAAAACCTGATGTTGGAAGGGGAACAGGAGTAAGGACAAAAGAAGCAAGAGACAAAGAGAAAGGAGGGAGGGATGAAGGAAAAGGTGAAACAAAAAGGACAAACCCTAATGTCCCCAATGATTCTAAGGGACAAAATCCCAGGTGCGGAATAAAATTCTGCCTCCTTAACCTCATGTTTTCCATGCCTAGAATTCAATTGTCACCAGATGGATCAGACTGAACAGATTTCAAACCTCCAGGAGGCTCTTACCTTCTAAACAGGGACGGCTGTTTTCTAGTAAAATCACTAAAAGGGAAGGAGAAAACTCGGAAGAGGTTCCTCCTGGCGCTCACGTCCGTGAACCCGAATACTCTCTCAGTCCTCAGAGAGAGACCTGGAGAAGGATACTTGCTGCAGCAAAGCCACAGGGGTCTCTGAGGTTTCCCTGGCCCCTCGCCCCTGTCCTGCCTGGCTGATGTCAGCATCTCTCTGTGAGGTCACCACCTCCCCACCACCTTGGACCAATAGGCTGAGGTCCTGCAAAAGGCCTTTGTGATGTCACTGACACACCCCTCCCTTGCTGTGCCAATGTCCTGCCCCTGGCCAGGCACTTTGGAGGTTTGAGCTACTCCCTGTGGATCACCCCACTCAAGGAGCGTTCGTTCTAGGCAGCAAGCCGGCTAGACAGGGAAACATCAGACGCTGCTCCCAATGCTATACTCAGTTTTTCAGAAATGAGTTGACTTTATAGCCAGAAGAGACCATTAGAGCATCTAATCTGACCCTCTGCATATCACAGGCCTCCTGTAGGACACAAGAGCTACTTTTGGGGCAAAAACATTCCAGAAAGGCATCTAGTCTTCATGAAATGACATCAGGAGATGGCGAATCCACCACTTTCCTTGGTAGCTTGTTCCTGTGGTGAATCATCGTCGTTGTTGAATATTTGTGCCTTAGTTGTAATATGAATTTGTCTCTTTTCATCTTCCAGCCATTGGGTCTTGTTAGGCCTTTTTCTGCTCAATTAAAGAGCCCTTTAATACCCAATCTTTTCTCTCCATTAAGGCCCTTCAACACTTCAATGAAGCCACCTTTCAATCTTCTTTTGATCAGCTAAACAGGTTGAGCTCTTTCAATAACTCACTAGAAGGCATTTTTCTCCAGCCCTCAGAACCTTTGGTGGCTCTTTGCTGCCCCAGCTCCAATTTCACTGACACCATGTCACCTCCTGTGACGTTATTGACATAATCTGTAACCGTATAGATCACCGTTGCGACCGCTGTTCTATTTGTAGCCAATATTGTAGAAAGGTTGTAGCATAAGGGGTCTATGGAGAGGTTCTGATTGGCTGATTATAATTATGCTATTTCTAGATGTGTATCATTTTTATAGTTGAGGTTATGAATTCCTGCCCATTTCCCCACTGGCTGGAGCATGGCTAGAGTGTGTCTGTGGTTAATGATGTTGCTGTAGATTGTTCGTTTCCTGCCTTGGCAATTCAGACAGTCCCTTTTCCCAACATATCTCCAGCACATCATTAGTTCCAATAACAGGGGCAGCTTTTCTCTGGGGCACTGAGATTTTTTGGGGAGTTGGTGGCTCCTTTCTTTCCTCACCCTGGAGTAAACTCAGCTTTTTATTCCATGGTTCATGTTTTATGGAATAACAACATCATCATGAAGAAAGAGGAGAGGGAATATCTCACTGCCAGGGCTGAAGGTGGCCACGTCCCCTCTGTTTGACCGTTACCATTGCAGGAGAGAAGGTGTCAATACAATTGAATGCCCTGGCTCAGACAAGAGACACAGGGAGGTTTTGCTGTTCATGGATCCATGCAAAGGAAATTGTGTCTCTGAGTGAAACTGAGAAGGGAAATGAAACGGCCACAGGGTGGCGCAATGCCCTAAGCTAAGGCAGGAGGGTGAAGGAATCAGGCTGAGGAATGACTGAAGTGGACTCACCTGGGATTGAAATGACATTTGTTTCTGTCAGGGAGTGAGAAATTGACATTAATTCAGATGCGGGGTTGAGGCTTCTTTAGCTCCTTGTAGAACTTGATTTCCCAGAAGGGAGAAAGGGAAAGTCTGGGGCAGCCTTGAGTCCCTGGCTGGGTCTCCTGAGCAGTGGAAAACATCCCTTGTTTGGCCCTGCCAAGGGGATCATGGAGGCTGAGACGCCCCTCGGCTTGGATCAAAGGGGGAGTTGGATGGAATTTATCACACAACCCTCCCTGCTCCCCAGAGCCCCACGGGGAGAAGCTAGAGAAGGGGGAGTCATTCCTCCCCTGCGCTCCCAGAAGAGCTGCTAGCAGGGCCGCCCAGAGGGGGGGGGGCAAAGGAGGCAATTTGCCCCAGGCCCTGGGTCTTGCAGGGGCCCCCACAAGCAGGAGCGTAGCTAGGGGGGAGCCGGGGCGGCTGCCGCTCCCCCACTGAGCACATTCCACCAAAGTGGCACCTTAGCAGGAATATGGAATAAGGTGGAAAGATCTGGAATTCCCTCCCCCCCTGCAGAGTGCGGCACTGCTGATTGGCCACCAGGGCCTGATTGAGCTGCTCCCATTGGGCCTCCAGCATCCAGACCCCCCCTTGCACACACACACACACACACACCCGCTGTCTCAGCACGCTGCGGGGGAGGGGCTGTGTGCTGGCACGTGTTTAACTTTGGCTCCAGAGGCAGCCAGCGGCTCGAGCTGCCGGGTGGTAAGAGGAGTCCTGGGGGGCAGTCAGGGAGCAGGGGGAGGGTTGGATGGTTCGGGGGGGGACTTTCTGGGGGCTGGGGCAGTCAGGGAGCGGGGGGGGGGGTTAGATGGGAGGAAGTCTGGGCCTCTGTCCAACAGCAAAACACAAGCATAGAAAAGCAGCCGTTAGCGGGAAGTGCTTTCAGCTGGCCCGGGGAAGCCTGCACGGCCCCCAGCTGCTTGCCTGAGCTGTATTGTTAATGCATTTTATTTGGAAGATGCAGCCTGAGTGATTTAAAGGCTCCAAACGCGGCTGAAAGAGCTGGGACAGTTGCAAGCTTTCTCTGCTGGGCTTTTCATCGGGGTCACACAATGCAAACCTGCTCGAGGCTCCGCACAAGAGAGGTTTCTTGAGGCCGTCCATGCAGCTCACAGCTTAAGCTCTTCTAAGCTTGCGGCACTGGCACAAAAGGATTTGGGAGCAGTTAACAATTCTGTGTGGTTAAGAGATTTTCATTTCCTGGGCCCTGCTACCCAATGCCACAGGGGAGACTGAGTGAATAGCCCGGCTTGTTCTCTGCAATCCCTTCCCTGCTTTTTGCCCTTGTGTTTGCAAGGGGCTCATTAACATGCTGCATCCAAACGAACCTTCCCTCCAGAGACACAGCCTCCGGGCTTCTCCTCCTTCCTCACTTCCTCCTTCTCTCCCTCTCTGTGGTTTTTCTCCATGCCCCGTCCCTGGTCTGTGCTCCCTCTCCACCCGATGCACTGTATTGAGCACGTCTCTGCCTCTCTTGTTTATGGGCCTTGTGCTGGGATGGCAGAGGCAGGGCTATTGTTGGGTTCTCTGCTGGATCTGTTTGGATCAGACTCTAAAATCAAACGCTCCCTTTGCTAGCAGGATCCCTCCGCCTGCTCGCCAGGGCTTCTGGCTACACACTAGAGCCAGGTGCTAGGGCAGAAGCAGCTGCCCATGTACCCTCAATGGCAGGAGCGGTGCGTGGTCCCTCGCCCTGCCCCCCCCCACTTTGGATTACGGGGTATGTCTTGGTGTATATTGGGGGTCCTGTCAGGAGGCGGGGAGTGGTCGGATAGGTGTGGGAGTCCTGGCAGTCTGTCTGGGGGCAGGGGTGTGGATAAGGGTCGGGGCAGTCAGGGGACAGGTGGGGTTCTAGGGGGGCAGTTAGGGGCCGGGGTCCCAGGACGGTGCAGTCAGGGGGGGTGTTGGTGGTTCTGAAGGGGGCAGGAAGTGGGAGGGAGCGGGTGTAATTAGTAATTTGATATGTTGGGTGGTGTCTTTTTTTTATGAGTTCGCTTCCCCTCATGTCAGACCCTGGCTACGCCGCTGCCCACGGGAATCCAGTATTCTACAGGTTTGCAACTTTTTTGTCTGGAAGGGGCCCCCGAAATTGCTTTGCCCCAGTCCCCCTGAATCCTGTGGGCGGCCCTGGAATAATGTCGAGTTTTTGCTCAGAGGGGAGGAGGGCAGAGGGGAGGGATCCTGGAAGCAGGGGAGTTGGACAGTGTGGGGAGGGGAGCCCAGCAGTGGGGGTGGGGGGCAGAGGTCTGGGGGAGGTCAGGGAAGGATCCCAGCGTTGTGGGAAGTGGGCAGCATGGAGAGCCCAGGCCTGGCATGGGATCTGGGCAGAGTTACTCTGTCCTTCTACACTCCCCCCCGGCAGGCTAGGCAGGACGGGGAGAATTACGTGTTAGTTGGTAAATGTCAATTTCTGTGTAAACACAGGACCCAATGGCAAAATATTTCCATCGATAATCATCAGACCTGACAGATGGGCAGAGTAAGAAACATGCTGCTTGAGAACGTGTCCTGTTCTAATCCGATACGGGTCCCTTCCGCCTTGGGCACCACCAGGCGGGTGTTTCATTTCCCTCCCTATTTTCACACAGAGACACAATGTCCTTTGCATGGATCCATGAACAGCAAAACCTCCCTGTGTCTCTTGTCTGAGCCAGGGCATTCGATTCCATTGACACCTTCTCTCCTGCAATGGCAATGGTTGGACAGAGTGTGTGGCCAGTCTCCGTGTGTCTCTGCTACTCGTGCTGGGGAGCCCGGCCGGCCTTAGGGGTGGGGCCCCCGGCAGCCACCCAGGGCTCCAGGGGGTCAAAGGGCACCGTGTGGCCGTGCAAAGGTGCTCACTGCTCTGCCCTGCCCCAGTGCTCCTCCGTGGCCCCACAGAGGGTGGGGGGAGCGAGGAGCAGCACTATGTGCCCCATGCATCCTGGTCACTTTCCCCACCTGGGCTGGGCTGTGAGGGGAGCATCAGAAGCTGCTGCTCTCTGCCCTCCCCTGACGCAGCCCGGCTGAGGAAAGTGACCTGGATGCAGGGAGCTCGGATGACGTCCCTTCTCGCCTCCCCCCACCCCCGCCCCGTCCCCCAGCCCCTAGGGGTGCCCAGGAGGAGCAACGTCCCAGGGAGGAGCAGGGGGCAGCAATGCCAGCTGCTCCATGCACACAGGTCAGTGTCCCCATGTGGGTGCTGGGGGGGGCACAGGGGTTAGGGGTGAAGGGGGTGCAGGAGGGAGCAGTGGCTGGGGACACAGGAGGGGGCACAGGGGTTAGGGGGTGAAGGGGGTGCAGGAGAGGGGCAGTGGCTGGGGGCACAGGAGTGGGTGCAGGGGTTAGGGGTGAAGGGGTGCAGGAGAGGGGCAGTGGCTGGGGGCACAGGAGGGAGTGCAGGGGTCAGGGTGAAGGGGGTGCAGGAGAGGGGCAGTGGCTGGGGGCACAGGAGGGGGCGCAGGGGTTAGGGGTGAAGGGGGTGCAGGAGAGGGGCAGTCGCTGGTGACACAGGAGGAGGCACAGGGGTTAGGGGTGAAGGGGGTGCAGGAGAGGGGCAGTGGCTGGTGGCACAGGAGGGGGTGCAGGGGTTAGGGGTGAAGGGGTGCAGGAGAGGGGCAGTGGCTGGGGCACAGGAGGGGGTGCAGGGTTTGGGGTAAAAGGGGGCAGGAGAGGGGCAGTGGCTGGGGGCACAGGAGGGGGCGCAGGGGTTAGGGGTGAAGGGGGTGCAGGAGAGGGGCAGTGGCTGGTGACACAGGAGGGGGCACAGGGGTTAGGGGTGAAGGGGGTGCAGGAGAGGGGCAGTGGCTGGTGGCACAGGAGGGGGTGCAGGGGTTAGGGGTGAAGGGGTGCAGGAGAGGGGCAGTGGCTGGGAGCACAGGAGGGGGTGCAGGGGTTGGGGTGAAGGGGGTGCAGGAGAGGGGCAGTGGTTGGTGGCACAGGAGGGGGTGCAGGGGTTGGGGTGAAGGGGGTGCAGGAGAGGGGCAGTGGCTGGGGGCACAGGGGTTAGGGGTGAAGGGGGCGCAGGAGAGGGGCAGTGGCTCGTGACACAGGAGGGGGCACAGGGGTTGGGGTGAAGGGGGTGCAGGAGAGGGACAGTGGCTGGTGGCACAGGAGGGGGGTCAGGGGTTAGGGGTGAAGGGGTGCAGGAGAGGGGCAGTGGCTGGTGGCACGGGAGGGGGTGCAGGGGTTAGGGGTGAAGGGGTTGCAGGAGAGGGTCAGTGGTTGGGGGCACAGGATGGGGTGCAGGGGTTAGGGGAGAAGGGGGTGCAGGAGAGGGGCAGAGGCTGGTGGCACAGGAGGGGGCGCAGGGGTTAGGGGTGAAGGGGGTGCAGGAGAGGGGCAGTGGCTGGTGGCACAGGAGGGGGTGCAGAGGTTAGGGATGAAGGGGGTGCAGGAGAGGGGCATTGGCTGGTGGCACAGGAGGGGGTGCAGGGGTTAGGAGTAAGGGGGTGCAGGAGAGGGGCACTGGCTGGTGGCACAGGAGGGGGCGCAGGGGTTAGGGGTGAAGGGGGTGCAGGAGAGGGGCAGTGGCTGGTGGCACAGGAGGGGGCGCAGGGGTTCGTGGAGAAGGGGGTGCAGGAGAGGGGCAGTGGCTGGGGGCACAGGAGGGGTGCAGGGGGTAGGGGTGAAGGGGGTGCAGGAGAGGGGCAATGGCTGGTGGCACTGGAGGGGGTGCAGGGGTTAGGGGTGCAGGAGAGGGGCAGTAGCTGGTGGCCCAGAAGGGGTGCAGGGGTTAGGGGTGAAGGGGGTGCAGGAGAGGGGCAGTGGCTGGGGGCACAGTAGGGGGTGCAGGGGGTAGAGGTGAAGGGGATGCAGGAGAGGGGCAGTGGCTGGTGGCACAGGAGGGGGCACAGGGGGTGGGGTGAAGGGGTTGCAGGAGAGGGGCAGTGGCTGGTGGCACAGGAGGGGGCACAGGGGGTGGGGTGAAGGGGATGCAGGAGAGGGGCAGTGGCTGGTGGCACAGGAGAGGGTGCAGGGGTTAGAGGTGAAGGGGATGCAGGAGAGGGGCAGTGGCTGGTGGCACAGGAGGGGGCACAGGGGGTGGGGTGAAGGGGGTGCAGGAGAGGGGCAGTGGCTGGTGGCACAGGAGGGGGCACAGTGGGTGGGGTGAAGGGGGTGCAGGAGAGGGGCAGTGGCTGGGGGCACAGGAGGGGGTGCAGGGGTTAGGGGAGCAGGAGAGGGGCAGTGGCTGGGGGCACAGGAGGGGGTGCAGAGGTTAGGGGTGACGGGGGTGCAGGAGAGGGGCAGTGGCTGGGGGCACAGGAGGGGGTGCAGGGGTTAGGGGAGCAGGAGAGGGGCAGTGGCTGGGGGCACAGGAGGGGGTGCAGGGGTTAGGGGTGAAGGGGTGCAGGAGAGGGACAGTGGCTGGGAGCACAGGAGGGGCTGCAGGGGTTAGGGGTGAAGGGGTGCAGGAGAGGGGCAGTGGCTGGGGGCACAGGAGGGGGTGCAGGGGTTAGGAGTGAAGGGGGTGCAGGAGAGGGGCAGTGGCTGGGGGCACAGGAGGGGCAGCAGGGGTTAGGGGTGAAGGGGGTGCAGGAGAGGGCCAGTGGCTGGTGGCACAGGAGGGGGCGCAGGGGTTGGGGTGAAGGGGGTGCAGGAGAGGGGCAGTGGTTGGTGGCACAGGAGGGAGTGCAGGGGTTAGGGGTGAAGGGGGTGCAGGAGAGGGGCAGTGGTTGGTGGCACAGGAGGGGGCGCATGGGTTGGGGTGAAGGGGTGCAGGAGAGGGGCAGTGGTTGGTGGCACAGGAGGGGGCGCAGGGGTTGGGGTGAAGAGGGTGCAGGAGAGGGGCAGTGGTTGGTGGCACAGGAGGGGGTGCAGGGGTTAGGGGTGAAGGGGGGGCACGAGAGGGGCAGTGGCTGGTGGCACAGGAGGGGGTGCAGGGGTTAGGGGTGAAGGGGTGTAGGAGAGGGGCAGTGGCTGGGGGCACAGGAGGGGGCGCAGGGGTTAGGGGTGAAGGGGTGCAGGAGAGGGGCAGTGGCTGGTGGCACAGCAGGGGGTGCAGGGGTTAGGGGTGAAGGGGGTGCAGGAGAGGGGCAGTGGCTGGTGGCACAGCAGGGGGTGCAGGGGTTGGGGTGAAGGGGGTGTAGGAGAGGGGCAGTGGCTGGGGGCACAGGAGGGGGTGCAGGGGTTGGGGTGAAGGGGACACAGGAGAGGGGCAGTGGCTGGGGGCACAGGAGGGGCTGCAGGGGTTGGGGTGAAGGGGACACAGGAGAGGGGCAGTGGCTGGGGGCACAGGAGAGGGCGCAGGGGTTAGGGGTGAAGGGGGGCAGGAGAGGGGCAGTGGCTGGGGGCACAGGAGGGGGTGCAGGAGTTAAGGGCAGAGGGGACACAGCGTAGGGGTTAGGGCACAGGAGGGGGCAGAGTTAGGGGTGGGGGAGGTGCAAGGGTCGGGAGTGCAGGAGCTGGGGGTAAAGGGGGAGGGGGTTCGTCCAGGGGCGACGGGGAAGGGCCAAAGTACAAGGTTTACCCAGGGCACCATTTCCCCTCACGCTGGTCCTTGGTAACATGTCTTGCTGGGAGGGGGAGGGGAGAGACGAGGCGTTTTCTCTCTGTTTCTTTCCTCTCCGTTTTCTGCTCCTTCCTTCAATTCCAGAAACCTCCCTTGTGTGTCAGACGGTGCAGTGACGCCCTCCCCACCCCAGGCCTCTGGAGCCTTTGGAGCAGGAAGATCCCAGGAGCTGAGGATGGATCCAGGGGTGGCAGGAAGGAGTCCTAGCAGCTCTTCTGGGGGCGCAGGGGAGGAACGACTCCCCCTTCTCTAGCTTCTCCGCGTGGGGCTCTGGGGAGCAGGGAGGGGTGTGTGATAAATTCCTGTAACCCGTCTGCCCCTTTGAGTTGGCAGAAACAAGGGCCGGGTTCAGTATCTAGGGGTTCTGTTTCAATAACACAATGCAAAACCGGCTCGAGCTCCCACCCAGTGACCTGGGACAATTACATACCACTCCCCTGGTGCCTCTAGGAGGCAAAACTTCCCCTCTCGCAAGCAGGGAGTCTGAGCCGCTCCACTCCACCAGCCATTCCATGAACCGCTAAAGTGGTCCCTGGAAACTGCTCTGCTGGGGCAGCAAAGAGCCACCAAATGTTCTGAGGGCTGGAGAAAAATACCTTCTAGTGAGCTATGGAAAGAGCTCAACCTGTTTAGCTTCTCAAAAGAAGATTGAAAGGTGACTTCACTGAAGTGTTGAAGTGCTTCAGGGAGAGAAAAGATTGGGTATTAAAGGGCTCTTGAATGGAGCAGAGAAAGGCATAACAAGACCCAATGGCTGGAAGGTGAAAAGAGACAAATTCATATAACAACTAAGGCACAAAAATTCAACAGCGAAGATGATTCACCGAGGAACAAGCTACCAAGGGAAGTGATGGATTCTCCATGTCCTGATGTCATTTCATGAAGACTAGATGCCTTTCTGGAATGTCTTTGCCCCCAAAGTAGCTATTGTGCCATACAGGAGGCCTGTGATATGCAGGGGGTCAGATTAGATGCTCTAATGGTCTCTGCTGGCCATAAAGTCGACTCATTTCTGAAAATCTGAGTGTAGCATTGGGAGCAGCGTCTGATGTTTCCCTGTCTAGCCGGCTTGCTGCCTAGAACGAACGCTCCTGGAGTGGGGTGATCCACAGGGAGCAGCTCAAACCTGCAAAGTGCCTGGCCAGGGGCAGGACATTGGCACAGCAAGGGAGGGGTGTGGCAGTGACATCACAAAGGCCTTTTGCAGGACCTCAGCCTATTGGTCCAAGGCGGTGGGGAGGTGGTGACCTCACAGAGAGATGCTGACATCAGCCAGGCAGGACGGGGCGAGGGGCCAGGGAAACCTCAGAGACCCCTGTGGCTTTGCTGCAGCAAGTCTCCTTCTCCAGGTCTCTCTCTGAGGACTGAGAGAGTATTCGGGTTCACGGACGTGAGCGCCAGGAGGAACCTCTTTCGAGTTTTCTCCTTCCCTTTCAGTGATTTTACTGGAAAACAGCCGTCCCTGTTTAGAAGGTAAGAGCCTCCTGGAGGTTTGAAACCTGTTCAGTCTGATCCAGCTGGTGACAGTTGAATTCTAGGCATGGAAAACACGAGCTTAAAGGAGGCAGAATTTTATTGCGCACCTGGGATTTTGTAGCTTAGAATCACTGGGGACATTAGGGTTTGTCCTTTTTGTTTCCCCTTTTCCTCCATCCATCCCTCCCTCCTTTCTCTTCATCTCTTGCTTCTTTTGTCCTTTCTTCTGTTCCCCTCCCACTACCAGCTGTGTGTGTGTGTGTGTGTGTTGCGGGGCAGTGCTCTGCAGCTCCCACTGTGGGAGGTCCACACAAAAATGTGGGGCTGAAATAGTGCTCGGGCAGTGCCCCACCAGTGACCTGGGCCATCCTTTGGGCTCGCTGGTGAGAACCCTCAGCCTCCCGCCCTCAGTCTCTACCCTGATTGGCTGAGCAGGGGGTTATTGACAGGGAGGAGACTCAGATCCTTGTTGTTCTCTTTTAAGACCAAGGAAATAAGTCAGAACCAGTTCTGTGTTTGATGAATTTTGCTGCTTCTCTGTATTCATGGTCTCTGAGCAGTTCATGATTCTCTCTAACATTGCAGTTCTCCTCAAATACTTGCTGAATAATTCTTTTGCACTGTTGTTGGTCTGGAGCTCATCTGAGAGCACTTTACTCAGGTCATTCAATGTCTGAAATTCAAGATCCGATGGTCAGTTTGAAAATCAGGGTTCTTGGGTCCTATTCCCAACTCTGCCACTGACTGGCTGTGTGACCTAAGACAAGTCAGTTCTCCTTTCTCAGCCTTAGCTTCTCCCTCTTTTGAGTAGGGATAATAATGATCCGCTCCTACCTAGCTCAACACACTCACTCTTCCCCAACACACACAGTGTCTCTCCCCACACACACACAGTCTCTACCCCGCCATGCACACTGCAGTTGAAAAGCAGCTGGTAATCTAGTAAGATGCCCGTGGAACGGTGGGATAGAGAAACCTGCATCATGTGATGCTGTACCAGCCCGTGAGGCATTGCAAACCCTTCCCAAAACACCCTGCAGCCAGTTGCACAGTGGGATAGTTGCCCACAGTGCACTGCTCTCTGTTGCCATCCAAGAACTGCTAGCATGGATGTGCTCTGGTGACACAAGGGGCATAGGGAGGACATTCAATAGCTGTTTAGTTAAAACACTTTAACTAAAGCAGCAATGCCAGGGGTTTGGTGGCTTCTTTGTTTCCTCACCCTGGAGTAAACTCAGCTTTTTATTCCATTCTTGATGTTTCATGGAATAACAACAGACGACCAAAGAAAGACGTGGACAGGGTGGGTCTCAGGGGAGGGGCAGAGAGGTGGGGGCAGTGGGCAGGGCAGGTCTCAGGGGAGGGGCAGAGAGGTGTGGGTGGTGGGCAGGGTGGGTTGCAGGGATGGGTCAGAGCGGTGGCGGCTGGTGGGCAGACCTTGTGGTAGGGGGTGGAGAGGCACGAGCAGCACGCAGGAAGGCCTTGGGGGAGGAGAGGAGCGAGCGAAAGGTGGCTCAGCCGTCCTCAGCCAAAGAGGAAGAGAGGGGGGTGGGAAGTGGCCAAACAGGAGCAAGGGGGGAGCACAGGGGGGTCCTCAGAGACAGGAGAAGGGGGAGGGCAGTGCCATGGTCTGGGCACCTATGGGCCCCCCACTTCTAGGGAGCTTCCAGCGCTCACACCCAGCCTCCCCAAATGCAAGAGCCATGGGACACCTATTCTCTTCATCTTCACTAACCAAGCCCCTCCCCAAGCTATGCTGATGGGAGAAGCCCTCCTGTTGACACAGCGCTATCTGCACCGGGGTTAGGCTGATATAACTGCATTGCTGAGGGAGGTAAATTTTTTACACCCCTGAGTAATGTAGTTACACCGATCTAATTTTGTAGTGTCGACCTGTCCCCAAAGAACCTTGGGAGTAAAACTTCCCCTGCTCCTCTGCTTTACTGAATCCAAACAAGCAAAGCTTGTCAGGCGCAGATGGAGGTTGGCAGAGAGTCAGGTGTGTGCAGACATGATCCCTTCAGCAACTGTAGGCACCATGGCTTAGCTGGCTAAAACCACTGTTTTGTATACAGGAGATCCTGGGTTCAAGTTCCAGTGGTACCTTACTGAGTTGCTTTTGGGGCACCTGGTACTGGCTACTGTCAGAAGACAAGATTCAGAGCTAGATGGACCTTCGGTCTAGCCTAGTGTGGTTTTTCTTATGGTTTAAATTACGCTCACAGGCACTGATGATAGAGTTACTGAAAGTTTGGGAGTTAGGAGCTGATAGGTCAGTGGTCCAGTCCCCTCACAGACGACCCCGTCCCTCTGGGATAGGGGCAGGTCTGAGCTCTCACACCAAATGCTCATTGTGGCTGCCAGAATCTGTGGGCAGCTCGTTTAGTTTATGCCGAGGGTTGAGTCCTGTTTTGTGCACCGAGTATGAGAATGAAAATCCTAAACCGCCCTTTGAAATAACAAAAGCAGCAGGACGTGTTTCTGTCCCTGCCCCAGAGCAGACAGACCAATGGAGAAATGCCATGAGTCCAGGGTAATACTCCCCTGCGGTTTTACCATTTCCACTTGCTAAACCCCCTCCCAACCTTCTGGGCTTCTGGAGCAGGGGACTGAGCCTGAGCCGAGACACGGACACTGCAACTTTACAGCCCAAGCCGCATGACCCTGATTAATGTGACACGGGCCAGTTGTGGGTGTTTCATTGCACTGGAGACGTAGCCTAATGTTATATCTGCACTGCGATTAACACACCCAGGGCACCTGTCGCAAAGCCCGGGTCAGCTGACTCAGGGTTATGGGGCTTGGACTGCAAGACTATAAAATTACAGTGCAGACAGATGGGCTTGAGCCCAACCTCTGAGACCCCTCGAGGGGTGAGGGTTTCCGAACCCAGGCTTCAGTCTGAACACAAATATCTGCACCACAGTTTTTAGCCTCTCAGCTTTAGCTTCATGAGCCCACGTCAGATGGTCCAGGCCAGCCACGCTGCCATCTTTATCCCAGGAGAGATGGACTCTAAGGGTACGTCTCCACTGCAGTGTCAGCCCAGGGGTGGCTCGCTGTGCTCAAAGCAGCACCCTGGAAGCCCCATATTCACCAGTCTCATATAATGATGATACGGTTTGTACAAAGTCTGCCTGGTGAGGTATCATTTCAAAAGTCTTGGTCTGTTGAACCTTAATATTGTGTTGGATTGTGTGTGTAGCATTGGCTGGGAAGTTTTGCTCTGTGTGTTTTACTGAGATGAGGTTGGGAAATGCCCACCACCAGCCTTTCAGGTGTGACAATGGAGGAGCCAGACTCGCTGCTGGCCCATTAAAGGGATCCACACTCCCAAGGACTATCCCAGGAACCGTGTACAATGCAGACTTCTCCGAGCTAGCACAGCAACAATGGGCACTGCTTGACTCACATCATAGCAAAGGGACTTCCTAGCCAGTTGGAAGAAACTATGAAAGGGGGGGTAGAGACATTATGAGTTGGCCTCTCTCCCCCACAACTCAACACCTGTAAACACATCTGGAGGACAAACACTGTTAGGTGTGAGAAGTATAAACTGTTCAATATGTTCAGTTAGTTGGTTAATAAGATGTTTATGAAGTAAATTGAAATTTAATGTGGATAAATGTAAAGTAATGCATATTGGAAAAAATAACCCCAACTATACATACAACATGATGGGGATTAATTTAGCTACAACGAGTCTGGGAAAAGATCTTGGAGTCATCGTGGATAGTTCTCTGAAGATGTCCACGCAGTGTGCAGAGGCGGTCAAAAAAGCAAACAGGATGTTAGGAATCATTAAAAAGGGGATAGAAAATAAGACTGAGAATATATTATTGCCCTTATATAAATCCATGGTACGCCCACATCTCGGATACTGTGTACAGATGTGGTCTCCTCACCTCAAAAAATATATTCTAGCACTAGAAAAGGTTCAGAAAAGGGCAACTAAAATGATTAGGGGTTTAGAGAGGGTCCCATATGAGGAAAGATTAAAGAGGCTAGGACTCTTCAGCTTGGAAAAGAGAAGACTAAGGGGGATATGATAGAGGTATATAAAATCATGAGTGATGTTGAGAAAGTGGATAAGGAAAAGTTATTTACTTATTCCCATAATACAAGAACTAGGGGTCACCAAATGAAATTAATAGGCAGCAGGTTTAAAACAAATAAAAGGAAGTTCTTCTTCACTCAGCGCACGGTCAACGTGTGGAACTCCTTACCTGAGGAGGTTGTGAAGGCTAGGACTATAACAATGTTTAAAAGGGGACTGGATAAATTCATGGTGGCTAAGTCCATAAATGGCTATTAGCCAGGATGGGTAAGAAATGGTGTCCCTAGCCTTTGTTCGTCAGAGGATGGAGATGGATGGCAGGAGAGAGATCACTTGATCATTGCCTGTTAGGTTCACTCCCTCTGGGGCACCTGGCATTGGCCACTGTCGGTAGACAGATACTGGGCTAGATGGACCCTTGGTCTGACCCGGTACGGACGTTCTTATGTTAAATCACTGGCTTTAAAATAAGATCCAATCTGGAGCATATGAACTATTGACCCCTGGACTCCATCTCTGAGAGGGGACTTGTTTACCATCAGGGGACAGGCTCAAACCAGTCCAAACCGGTTTTTCCCGCCAAAACCAGCCCTCAGCGTTCCATCTCCTCAGCACTTTTCCCGCCACAGAAGTGATATAAGGACGTGTTCAGCGCCTGCGCGGGGCTGCCCCCCCCCCCAGCGACGGCCCGTCCACGTTCGGGTCTTCCCAGAGCTCCCGAGCCGGAGAGTGACGAGCCCCCTCGGTCCCGCCGTGAGACTGAGTAACAGGAGGCCTGTCACCCCCATTCCTGCCGTCCTGCATCCCTGGTGTCCAGCCTCCCACAGGGCCTCCCTGCCAGCGACGAAACCCACCCGTCGTCTGGACTCCCCAGTGCTCCTCCTCAACGGCTCTAAACCAGCCGGCGAGTGGAAGGTCCTGGGCCTCGCGCCGGCCCGTGGGACCCGCTGCACCTGCACAGGGGGGAAAGGTTTCTGTGCTGGGATATCGTTTAGTGTTTTCTGGTTTCCAAGGGAGGGTTTCTGGGCCTGAGTGTTAAGCTCCCAAAGCCAGTCGCTGTTTGATTGGATTCATTACGTTTGCATTTTCGCTTCTTCCCCCAGTTTTCTGTACCTTTACCCTGACTACACTGACCTTTGTTTGTGCCAAACCACCTTGTTGCCTCTTTATTTTATTGACAGCTCACAAGGAGGGAGGCTAAATCCACTGGTGATAGAGACAGGAGGGAGTCGAGTTTGTATCTCCTGAGAAAAGGGGCGTTTTCCTTTCCTATTTCTCCCCTGCCACTTCTAACGTTTTCCTTTGAAGCGCTGCCTTATTCCCCTGGAGGTCACAGAGGGGACGTGGCCACCTTCCCCTCTGAGAGTGAGATATTGGCTCGGCTCTTTCTTTACGCTGCTGCTGTTAGTCCATGAAACATCAGGGATGGATGCAAGGCTGAGCTCACGCACCAACCCCCTGAAACATTTCAGTGGCCCAGAGAAATCCTGCCCCCGGCTATTGGCATCATCTGGTGGCCTCTGGCTGACTGGGCAGTGCTAAGATGTAGCCACTTCTGGGGTGGATCCAGGGTGGCCATTATTTCCTAGTGACAGGCCATGGACATTTCTTACCTATTTTGTCCCTCCAGGCCTTCCATTCTCCAGTTCAAGAGACATCCCCCAGGGCTCCCTCTGCCTGTGTGACTGGCCAGCAGGGGGCGGTGGTCACTTTCCATCCACTTCTCAGGCACTGTGAGGTAACAGTGTTGCTGGGTGGGGGTGGGGCTGTGTGGGGAGATAGCAGCTGAAGGGGGATTGTGGCGGGGGGAGGCCTATGGGTGGCTGGGCAGGGGGTACCCTAGTGAGGTTGGTGGGTTCTGGAGATTTGGGGTTTCAGGGGGTGGTTGTGATGTGCCCAGCCCTGAGGCTGTGGGTCCTGGAGGTGGGTATCGCTGGGGGCCTGTTGGCTGCAGAACAGCCGGGGTGGGCGTCTCTTGGGGAGGCGGGACAGGGGGTTAGAGGGAGCCTGGTGCTGTGCCAGGGGCTCTGTCTGGGCTTCCCCCGCAGACTCCTGGGATCGCTGCCCTGCCCAGTGCACAGAGTGTGTGTGGGAGAATCCCCCGTGCTAGGCCAGGGGGTGCCCCTGTAAAGCATCAGGGGATCCCACAGGGGGGAGGAGGGGGTGCCAGGCAAAGGGCAGGGCAGATCCTGCTGGAGGGCGGGGGTGGAATCCTAGGCAGGCAGTGAGGGACTGAGTTCCCAGTGGGGGGGTCCCTTTTGGGGGGTCTCTGGCTGTTGGGGTCTCTTGTTGGGGGGAACCCTTTGGGATTCCCAACCTGGCAGTGACGGTCTGGTGGGGGTTCTCTGGTCGGTGGGGCTCTGAGGGGTATCTGAGCTCCCTGGCCAGGGACTCTGGGGGTTGGGTCCCAGGGAATATCGGGGGGGGGCTGGGGCTCTGGGGGCTGCTCCTGACCTCGCTTCTTCTCCCTGATTAGTTTATGCCATTATCCTGGCTCCAAGCACTGCCCGACATTCCCCGGCCAGGCCCAGTCACCGTGATAACTTTCTAGCCACTTATCAGACATTGTGAGGTGAAATCACAGATTTTTGCTCTTCTCCCCTCTTGAAAACTGCAGGAACTTCCAGTTCCATTGTCCTAGATTGTCCAGTCCATTGTCCAGTCCTTGTCCTGGATCTGGGGGGTGAGTTTGATGGGAGGGGGTCAGCGCTGCCACACAATGGTCCCTTCCACAGCATTCTGGACTCATTGTTTCTGAACTCTGGTTTCATTGAGACCGTTGTTAATCCAGAGTCACTGTATGGAAAGACAAGGAGTGACTCCGGATGGACAGTGGGGCGAATGAGATCAGCAATTCTCCCTGTGAGGAGGGGCTCTCGTTAGCTGCTCTCCCCAGAGAGCTAAAGGAGGGAAGCTGCTCAAACGCTCTGTCCCTCTCTGCTCAGGATATTGGGGTTCAGCTTCCTGGGTCAGAGGCTGCAGCCTCCATTGTGATTGGGGAGACCAGGCTTAGCAGCTGCTGCTCCCCCAGTGAGGTTCTGTGCTGGGAAGTGACCTGAATTAAAGCTGCTTCTCTGCCCGGCCCAGGGGATGACTTTCTCCAGCTGGTCCTAGCCCCCTAGGGCAGCCCTGGGCCCTGTTAATACTAAATTCTGAGCCAGAGTCTCCAGGTAACTGAAAGACCTCAGGGAAAGTGCTGGGGACTGGCAAGAAAGTGACTCTGCACAAACAGCCCCTCCTCATTTCTCCTCCCAGTAGCAATTGCCAGGAGAAAATCCAGCCATGGGAGAGCAAAGCCCCCAGGAATGGAACTGTCCCAGCCGGAAGGGCAGGGAGAGAAGACTGGAAGGAGAGACTGAAAGGGGCTGTGGTAGAAATGAGGGGGGAGAGATTTCCAGCTCTCTAGTCCACCCAGACACATGTATTGCTGCATCCCTGGGCAGAACCACTTTCCAGTGGACAAAACAAGGATCAGAGAGAGGAAAAGCCAGTTCCTGACTCCATATTCCCCCTGCTGGGGTGTGGCTGCCGTGGGGTCAGTGTCCGAGGGAATCCCCCACAGTGACTCCTTTGGTTTCTAGCCTTGTGTTCAGAGACTTTGTTACGGGGTGAGGGGAGGGAGAAGGGAGGTTAAAAATGTCTCTGTGGGCTTAGCCTGGCAGCAGGGGCCAGGTCTACATTGTAATAAACAGATTGAGCATTTCCCAGCATGGCAGGATCTAGAGTGTCTGTCTGCAGGGAAAGGGCCTGGGGGAATTCTGATGTGAAATTAACTAAAACTGGTTGTGAGACGCCCACAACTGCCCTTCTCCCCCAGACAGGCTGCAGAATGACGTCCATGTTTTGCTCCAGCTCATCCCAGCCTGGCGTGGGACAGGGAAGAGAAATGGCTGCAGTGGAGCCAACTCAGGTAGAGATTATCGGGGGGTTGCTGGTGGGTTCCTGCTGGAGGAGAGGGAGAGCAAATACACCGGAGATGGGAAGGTTTGTACAGTCTGGTTTGGAGGTTGGAGCGGGGCAGGAAATTCACAGCGTGGGGAAAGGAGGAGGTCAGGGTGTGGCAAAGCTGCTGGAAGTTATTTAATAAGTGCCCTAGATTCTAGGAACAGACCCAGGAGGTTCGGAGGTGGAAATGCCCTAACTTGTGAAGACAGAAAATAGCCCACCTACATGGAGCTAGTCAAACTGACTAGACTCCCAGTGCTGGAGCCTGAGCTCACTAACCAGCGGCTGCTGTGAGATATGAAGGGGGCACCCATGAGTCAGGCTTATTGGAGCTGCCTCTCCCTTCATATCCCGCTCCTCACAATGAGGAGGCTATTGGGCTTCCTACCAGGGAGCTCTCCCTGGACCCTGCTAGGGGCTCCATCTCCTGTATCGGTCAGTGGCTAGTAGGTGTGTGATGGATCTGCTGGGAGAGACAAGGGGCTCTCTCTTCATCCCCTCACCCTGGTATTTGCTGGATACACTGAGCGGGGTGGGGGTGGGACTCTGTTGAGTGGGATCCACCCAGAGCTTCCATTTGATTGGCTCCTCTCTGCCAAAAATAGTGGGGCTGTGAGTGGGGAAAGAGGTCCTGAGTGTTGGACTCTTGCTCTTTCATGGGCCGGTGACCTTCGAGGAGGTGGCTGTGTATTTCACCAGGGAAGAGTGGGCTCTGCTGGACCCCGCTCAGAGAGCCCTCTACTGGGATGTCATGCAGCAGAACTATGAGACTGTGACCTCGCTGGGTAAGGGTTCCTGTCCCCTCGGATCTTGGAAGGGGAAATGAAGAGAAAAGGTTCATGCCAGCCCCATGATGCCACCTCTACTCTGTCCTGTTTCAGCATCACCCCAATATGCCAGTGACACACACACACTACCAGAGACCCTCCCATGCTGCAGAACACTTTGGGAACAGAGCACAGGAGCCGTATCACACAGTGTCAAATAGCTCCTGTTTGCTCAAGTGAAACTGGGGGTTAGGTCTGGCATAACTGTTCCATACCCCTAAGCATTTTTGTTGCCCTTTTCTGAACCTTTTCCAATTCCAAGATATCTTTTTTTGAGATGGGGCGACAACATCTGCATGCAGTATTCAAGATGTGGGTCTATCATGGATTTATTTGCTGTTTTTACAATTATGATATATGATATATTCTGTCGTATCTATCCCTTTCTTAATTATTTCCAACATTGCTTGCATCATATTTTGCAATATATTCCAAATAAGGTAATTAACGTGCAACATATGTGTCATTGTTTGGGGTTTTAAGCTTTAAAAGGCTTGTGTGATTTTTAGCTCAGGGGACAGTATTCCAATAGCTGTCGCCCCCTGCGGACTTTTAACTAAGAAAAGAGCCTCAGGCTGAGCTGATTCAAAATCAATCGTGTGGTCGTTTTCCACAACAGCTTCAAGAGGTCCCTGTGATGGAATGTAAATGTCTTCTTCACACCTTCCCCCTACAGGAGAATGGCTGTTTGACCAGCTATTTTCCTTGCTGTCTCTGAGGAACTGCTCTGTGGGTGTTCCCCAGAATTGTAACTTTTTTAGTAATCTCATACTGTAAAATCTCATAACTTTACATACAGTGTTACTACACATTTTAACAGGAGGATAATATTCAGTAGATTATGCGTTTTCAAATGATACCTCACAAGCCATACTGCGTACAAAACTGATCATAATTTTCTAGAAGAGTGAACACAGGGGTATAGACAGACACAGTGTCTGTGTGTGTGTTCCCAGCAGATAAGTGGGTATTTCAATCCCTTATAAGCACAGTGTTCGGCATCTTCAAGGCTCTGGGGAACTGGTCCTGGGAATTCACTGGTTTACCAAGTGTGACACTGTATGGAATTGTGAGACACTTTGGTATTAATAATAAAAATAATAATATAATCTGATAAAATTGCAATGAATCGTGCTACATATGCCATGTAAGGTGTCAGTAAAAACGTTATGATTTGCCAAGTATGATAATATTGTTTCTATGTTTGTATCACCTTTGTATTGTGAGTTATAGATATGTAGGGTATATCTGTATTTCCAGACTTGTGCAGTGTTTCTGGGTGATACCCCCAGACATATTGGGATCAACACTGCCTAGCCTGTTTGATGGCCCATTGACGATCATCAGCTGTACAATGAGCCCATGGAAAGGACCAAGGGGATACACCTATTGAGTCAGCAAGACATGCCGGGGTATGCCTGTCTACTGAGAACTCCAAGGCTTTTCCATGCCATGTGCTGTGAATCTTGTGTTTCGAACACAGGAAGTACAGGCCACATGGCAAAAGGAATGTAAAGGGCAGCTGCATCATCTCCATTTTGTCTTCAATCCCCCTTCCTACCTCTGGAGCAACTTCTCTACAAACTGAACCCTGGAACAAAGGACTGAATGACCCATCCAAACTGTGGATGTGTTCCAGACGGACTTTCAAGCCAGCAACTCACCAATACTGCTAAGAACCTGATATATCCATTTTGGAATGTATCTGACTGCGTTCCCATTTAACTTCTTTCTGTCTTTCTTTCATTTAAACCTTTAGTTTAGATGTTAAAGGATTGTCTGGAAGGATGGAATTTTGGGTAATATCCAAATCTATACTGACCTGGTGATGTGGCTGACGCTTTGGGGTCAGAGGAACACTTTATTTATGTGAGCCGAGTTTTTAAATAACCTCTCACTGTATTGGACCTAGCTGCTGATTAGGAGCCAGAGAACTGGGATGGAATAAAGGGGGCCATGTGATTTCTTTTTTCAGCTTCTCGATTACCCGTGTGGGGGATCAGAAGCACAGTTTGTGACTGGTTGGTGAGTTTAACTTCAGTGTTAACCAGCAGTTTTGGGAGCATCTGCTCTCCCTTTTTCAGCCTGCCCTGATCTTGGCATTTTCAGTGAGAACTGCCCCTGGCCCACCAGGTCACACTAAGCACTGAAGTTAAATGAATAGAATGTTTTTTTTTATGACCAAGTCTTATGAAATCAACTGAACTCCTTTCTTTTCTTTCATCTGAGCAGGGTTTCTAGTTTTCCAGCGTGATGTGATCTCCCAGCTGGAACAAGGGGAAGAGCCATGGGTCCCAGACCTCCAGGGTTCAGAGGAAAGAGAGATCCTGAGATCTCCCTGCACAGGTGAGGAAACATTAAACCACCTCAGAATCTGTAAGTGCCTGAAGGAAACATCTCGGATGCCCAACAAAGCCCTTGGGGAGGTCTCTCAGTTCATTATTGTCCCTAGCAGGGTTCATATCCTCAGGGTAAATATAGTTCATGGCTTCCTATAGATCCTAGCAGACACCAGGCAGTAGCTTCCTCCCTTCCCCCTGTGTATTTGGATGGGATGTGAAGGCTGAATTCATCCCCCTCCTCTCTCCTATTTGGGGGAAGAGTTTGGGGGAGTTCAGCTCCTGATTTTTATTTGACCTGTCTTCAGCACTTGTTTGTGTTTGGTCTTCCCCTTTCCATCTCTGTCTGAGGTTTCTGTCTCTATCACAGCAGGTGATGCAATGGCATGTGAGAAAGAGGAGCAGAATTCTCAGCCTGAAAATGTTGCGCCAGTGGGTAAAAACAGAGCATTATCACAAAGATTGAAAAGGAATGAGTCCAGGAGTCATGAGCAGGGAAACTCCTGTGAAATTCAGCACAGACCAGAAAGAGAGCAAGGAAACCAACCAGGGGAGAAAGTGGATAAATTTATTTCCTCTTGGGGAACACAGAAGGTTCTCATGGAAACTACAACACAGCAGGATATCCTCAGGCGAAAGAGAAAAAATACATGTAGTGGTTGTGGAAAAACCTTCTCTCGCAGCTCAGCCCTTTCTGTACATCAGAGAATCCACACACGGGAGAGACCCTATGAATGCAGTCAGTGTGGGAAAAACTTCACTCACAGATCAACCCTTTCTGTACATCAGAGAATCCACACACGGGAGAGACCCTACGAATGCAGTGAGTGTGGGAAAAACTTCACTCACAGATCATCCCTCTCTGTTCATCAGAGAATCCACACAGGCGAGAGGCCCTATGAATGCAGTGAGTGTGGGAAAACCTTCACTTCAAGATCAGCCCTTTCTGATCATCAGAGAATCCACAGAAGGGAGAGGCCCTTTGAATGCCATGAGTGTGGGAAAAACTTCAATCGCAGATCAGCCCTTTCTGTTCATCGGAGAATCCACACAGGGGACAGGCCCTATGAATGCAGAGAGTGCGGGAAAACCTTCAATCAACGCTCACACCTTATTACCCATCAGAGAATCCACACAGGGGAGAGGCCCTATAAATGCCGTGAGCGTGGGAAAACCTTCAGTCGCAGCTCAAACCTTACTAAACATCGGAGAATCCACACAGGGGACAGGCCCTACGAATGAAGTGAGTGTGGGAAAACCTTCACTCAAAGATCAGCCCTTTCCGTTCATCAGAGAATCCACACAGGCGAGAGGCCCTATGAATGCAGTGAGTGTGGGAAAACCTTCACTTCAAGATCAGCCCTTTTGATCATCAGAGAATCCACAGAAGGGAGAGGCCCTTTTAATGCCGTGAGTGTGGGAAAAACTTCAATCGCAGATCAGCCCTTTCCGTTCATCGGAGAATCCACACAGGGGAGAGGCCCTATGAATGCAGTGAGTGTGGGAAAAGCTTCTCTTGGCACTCATCCCAGGTTAGGCATCAGAAAATCTGCAAGGGAGATCAACACTGTAAAAATCTCTAGGGCTATCAATACTTTACTTTTCCTGATTCCCACGTAGTAACTTTTAAAGCTCTTTGAACTGTTTGCAGCACCAGATGAGTGGCCCATTTTTGCCCTGTGCAGTTCACCCTCTTTTGAGATGGACCCATTTTTTCTTTCTATTCTCCCACAAGTAATTCGAGTGTGACCTTCCTATGACGAACCAGGGAGCATCACGTTTATACCATTCCTCCTATTGCAAAGTTATTGTTAGAGTCACCAATGATACAGATTGTATTATTGCCAGTTGTTCTCACGTTGCTCTGGGTTGTGCTGAAGAGCAGTTATATTGGAAATTTTTCCAATTATATGTAAATGAAGAGGAGCAGGGGCAGGAAAAAGTATAATTACAGCTTCTGTGACACTGAAGGAGATGGGGTGACTCAGAGATTCCCTCCTTCCCCATCACTGCAGAACTGTTACCGTTTGCCTGAGCCATGCAGAGTTTATCTTCATCACATTCTATCCATCCACTTCTCAAAGTGTCATGTGATGAAGCATTCTCCGTTGTCTGTGCTTGCAGATGATGTTTTGAGGGAAGCAGGATTGAAAGGATCAGAGGACAATGTGGTGGGAGAATCTCTTGTCCCGATTCTGAATAATCAGATGTAACCTGCTCTGGAATTTCACTTGACACTTTCTTTTCCTATCTACACAGGGGGTTAGGGCTGTGTAACTATGTTTCTCAGCTGTGTGGATTTTTCACACCCCTAAGCAATATAGTTATCCCAATAAATGTCTTTAGTGTAGACCAGAGAGGTTTCTCTTGCGTTTTATGCATTTACATTACTTCTCTACCTCTTCCTACTTCGAAAGATTGAAAAGAGAGGTATTTTTCTCCATGATGCAAACATTCTGACATAGAAGACCCCTTCTACCAACACATATGGCAGAAGATCCTGAGATATATGAACTCACAGAAGTGGTTGGGACCTACGTTGAAACAAACCGCAATAAGAACCAAGGTTCAGTTGTTGGCAATGGGGATTAAAATAAAACTAACATATATGACAAGAATTTGTGATCTTTGAATATGTTATTGTTACCAATTAAAATGATAGGTGAAGTTATTGGTTAAAGAGTAAGAGACTGTGTGATCTGAATTATTTTGGATAACCGAAAGTTGTCTTGTTTTTGTGTTTTGTTAGTCATACAGGAAATGATGGCTAATCTTGAAAAGTTAATTAGATTTAATTTACCCTGGTTCCTCAGCTGTTGCTACAGCTCTAGTACCCATCAATCCAAAGACTGAGAGAAATGGAGAGTTCCAACCATTCTCCTTTTAGTATCTTATTGTTCCTCTCTCTGTTTATTGTGCTGGCCTTTCTATTCTATCATTTTCTGCCTTTGTTTAGTGGTAACAGTTGGTTTCCATCACTCATGTTTGTTTAAATCAATATCCGTTGTGAAATAAATTTTTTGCTTGTTCGATAACTGTACTCAGGTGCTGTGTGAGATACAGTAGCAATGGTCCTCAGTAAAACTAGTAACCTGGGATACTTGCGGAAGAGAGGATCTGGGATTTCACCAGGTATCTGGTGATCCGGGCTGGACCCCAGAGGGGGACACATTGAAGGAACTCAAGGGTTAAGGTGGCTGCTGTAGCTCAGAGGAGGGTCCTTGAGTTCCAGCAGCCTGGTGAGTTTGGTCACTAACATCCAGCTGCCAAATGCAAAACTCCCTCTTCCTTGTGGCAGGTGGCAACAAGGAGACTCACAGTCCTCAGCACCCTGAGAAGGGTCACAATGTGTCTCTATGTTGATCCACCTGTCAAATTCACACAGGTAAAGCTCCCGATAGCACAAAACTCTGCCCTATGAAATCATGGAACATGTGCTCTTCGCTCTGTGAAAGCATGTAAAGAACCCAAGCGCTGGAGGACAGGGTTTGGGTCCAGAGCGACCTAGACAAATTGGAGGTTTGGGCCCAAAGAAATCTGAGGAGGTTCAACAAGGAGAAGTGCAGAGTCCTGCACTTAGGACGGAAGAATCCCAGGCACTGCCACAGCCTGGGGACTGACGGAGTGAGGGGGGTTTGATAGCAGCCTTCAACTACCTGAAAGAGCAGCAGTGTGGGCTTTCTCCTTGCCACTTTTGCTGGGCTGGGCAGGCGTCCTGGAGGCCTTTCTAGAATAGAATTAAGAACTGAGTTAGAAAAACCAATGTGAAAACCAGAACCTCAGGTTTAGACTCATTCATTTATAATATTAAATCTTCAATGCTAGTGTCACAGTCAATACAATTGCTTCAGCCTGATAGTAGCCCAAAGGGAAACTTAACGTCTCTCCAAGTGGAGTGGAGAGAAAGCACTTTTCAGAGTTCAAGAGAGACAAGGCGGGTGAGGGTAAGAGCTTGCAGAGGACCAACCTCTGTTGGTGAAAGAGACAAGCTGTGGAGCTAACCCAGCACCCTTCTTCAGTTCTGTGTAGCCTGGAAGTTCGTCTCTTCCATAACCAGCAGTTAGAACATAAGAACAGCCACACTGAGTCAGACCAGTTCATCTAGCCCACTCTCCCGAAAGTGGCCAATGCCCGGCGCCCCAGAGGACCCCTGGGACCAACATGGATACAACACCACCACAAACAAGTTTAAAAGTCAATGCACATGGGAGAAGCATCTTGTGTTTCATTCCTTATGTCCTAGTCCCATCATGTGGCCATTTCCTTTTCTTCCTTTCTGTTAAAAGCTTTGGTGTTTTGCACAGAAACATTATTTCCCCAGGAGAGACCCAGGAGTGGGGGCTGCATTCCTGTACCAAACAGTCACTGGAAGAAGGCAGATAAAGGCCTTTAGGACAAGGCATCTGTCACTGTCAAAAGATCATCTCCCTCCTGCAGGTCACTGGCAGCCTGAATTTGTTCCTTATCCTCCCAGAGTCTGGGGGCTGGAATCAGCACTACCCAGCCCCTCCGTATGTAGCAGGAACAAACACAAACCTGGACTTTAAAACAAGCTGTCCCCTTCCGTCTCAGGGAAGATTTTTCTGTGATTGAAGTTGAGCTTCAGTTCCCCTCTCCTGGGGCGGGGCTGGCGTGGGGCCAGCTCCCAGTGAGATCTGTTTTCACCTTTGCCCCCTTTCAGTCACTCTGGGATGGTAACTCTGCTCCCAGCTGTCAGGCAGCTTCCAGCCCATCCACCCTGCTCATTAACTCTGTGGTCATGTGTCACTCCCTCTGCCAGCACTCACAGCTTGCAGGAAAGCTACTCCTGCCAGATGCATTGGTATAGGAGCGCTTAAAGATGATAAAGTCATTGCGGAGAAACTAAATGGATTCTTTGCTTCAGTCTTCACGGCTGAGGATGTTAGGGAGATTCCCAAACCTGAGCTGGCTTTTGTAGGTGACAAATCTGAGGAACTGTCACAGATTGAAGTGTCAGTAGAGGAGGTTTTGGAATTAATTGATAAACTCAACATTAACAAGTCACCGGGGCCAGATGGCATTCACCCAAGAGTTCTGAAGGAATTCAAATGTGAAGTTGCGGAACTATTAACTAAGGTTTGTAACCTGTCCTTTAAATCGGCTTCGGTACCCAATGACTGGAAGTTAGCTAATGTAACGCCAATATTTAAAAAGGGCTCTAGGGGTGATCCCGGCAATTACAGACCAGTAAGTCTAACGTCGGTACCGGGCAAATTAGTTGAAACAATAGTAAAGAATAAAATTGTCAGACACATAGATAAACATAAACTCTTGAGCAATAGTCAACATGGTTTCTGTAAAGGGAAATCGTGTCTTACTAATCTATTAGAATTCTTTGAAGGGGTCAACAAACATGTGGACAAGGGAGATCCGGTGGACATAGTGTACTTAGATTTCCAGAAAGCCTTTGACAAGGTCCCTCACCAAAGGCTCTTACGTAAATTAACCTGTCATGGGATAAAAGGAAAGGTCCTTTCATGGATTGAGAACTGGTTAAAGGACAGGGAACAAAGGGTAGGTATTAATGGTAAATTCTCAGAATGGAGAGGGGTAACTAGTGGTGTTCCCCAAGGGTCAGTCCTAGGACCAATCCTATTCAATTTATTCATAAATGATCTGGAGAAAGGGGTAAACAGTGAGGTGGCAAAGTTTGCAGATGATACTAAACTACTCAAGATAGTTAAGACCAAAGCAGATTGTGAAGAACTTCAAAAAGATCTCACAAAACTAAGTGATTGGGCAACAAAATGGGAAATGAAATTTAATGTGGATAAATGTAAAGTAATGCACATTGGAAAAAATAACCCCAACTATACATACAACATGATGGGGGCTACCTTAGCTACAACGAGTCAGGAAAAAGATCTTGGCGTCATCGTGGATAGTTCTCTGAAGATGTCCACGCAGTGTTTAGAGGCGGTCAAAAAGGCAAATAGGATGTTAGGAATCATTAAAAAGGGGATAGAGAATAAGACTGAGAATATATTATTGCCCTTATATAAATCCATGGTACGCCCACATCTCGAATACTGTGTACAGATGTGGTCTCCTCACCTCAAAAAAGATATTCTAGCACTAGAAAAGGTTCAGAAAAGGGCAACTAAAATGATTAGGGGTTTAGAGAGGGCCCATACGAGGAAAGATTAAAGAGGCTAGGACTCTTCAGCTTGGAAAAGAGAAGACTAAGGGGGGACATGATAGAGGTATATAAAATCATGAGTGATGTTGAGAAAGTGGATAAGGAAAAGTTATTTACTTATTCCCATAATACAAGAACTAGGGGTCACCAAATGAAATTAATAGGCAGCAGGTTTAAAACAAATAAAAGGAAGTTCTTCTTCATGCAGCGCACAGTCAACTTGTGGAACTCCTTACCTGAGTAGGTTGTGAAGGCTAGGACTATAACAATGTTTAAAAGGGGACTGGATAAATTCATGGTGGCTAAGTCCATAAATGGCTATTAGCCAGAATGGGTAAGAATGGTGTCCCTAGCCTCTGTTCGTCAGAGGATGGAGATGGATGGCAGGAGAGAGATCACTTGATCATTGCCTGTTAGATTCACTCCCTCTGGGGCACCTGGCATTGGCCACTGTCGGTAGACAGATACTGGGCTAGATGGACCTTTGGTCTGACCCGGTACGGCCTTTCTTATGTTCTTATGTTCTTATGAGTTTACTCCAGGGTGAGGAAAGAAAGGAGCCACCAACTCCCCAAAAAATCTCAGTGCCCTAGAGAAAAGCTGCCCCTGTTATTGGAACTAATGATGTGCTGGAGATATATGTTGGGAAAAGGGACTGTCTGAATTGCCAAGGCAGGAAACGAACAATCTATAGCAACATCATTAACCACAGACACACTCTAGCCATGCTCCAGCCAGTGGGGAAATGAGCAGGAATTCATAACGTCAACTATAAAAATGATACACATCTAGAAACAGCATAATTATAATCAGCCAATCAGAACCTCTCCATAGACCCCTTACGCTACAACCTTTCTACAATATTGGCTACAAATAGACCAGCGGCTGGAATGGCAGGGGGGTGCAGGTGGAGGGGGCAGACCCCAGGGCTGGGGTGGCAGGGAGGTGCAGTGGGGAGCCCAGGGCTGGGATGAGGGCAGCCAAAAATTTTTTTGCTTGGGACGGCAAAAAACCTAGAGCAGGCCCTGTCTCCACCCACCGTGAGGTAGGTAGGAGCAGATCATTATTATCCCTACTTGAAAGAGGGAGAAGCTAAGGCTGAGAAAGGAGAATTGACTTGTCTGAGGTCACACAGCCAGTCAGTGGCAGAGTTGGGAATAGGACCCAAGAGCCCTGATTTTCAAACTAGCCATTGGATCTTGAATTTCAGACATTGAATGACCTGAATAAAGTGTTCTCAGATGAGCTCCAGACCAACAACAGTAACAGTAATTATTCAGCAAGTATTTGAGGAGAATCATGTTAGAGAGAATCATGAACTGCTCAGAGACCATTAATGCAGAGAAGCAGCAAAATTCGTCAAACATAGAACTGGTTCTGACTTATTCTTCTTCGAGTGATTGCTCCTATGCATTCCAGTTAGGTGTGCGCGCCGTGCGTGCACGGCTCTTCGGAAGATTTTTACCCTAGCAACTCCGGCGGGCCGGCTGGGAGCCTCCTGGAGTGGCGCCGCTATAGCGCAGGATATATACCCCAGCCGGCCCGTCCGTTCCTCAGTTCCTTCTTTCCGCCCGTGATGGCAGTTGGAACAGTGGAGCACAGCTCAGCTGACCTCCACTTCCCTAGCTACTCGTAGTTTTCTCTCGTTCTGTTTATAGTTGTAGTTAACTCTGTTTGTTTGTAGAATAGTATAGTGTATTTATTTTACAGGGGTTGGGGTTTATCCCCTTCCCCTCACCCGGGGCCGGGTCCGATGCCCGGTCCACAGGGTTTTCTAATGCTCGGCCGGCCACAAGCCGCTGCCGACAAGAGATCTTCTCCTAAGTGCCTCGAGGGATCTTACCTCACAGATAAGTGCCGCATTTGTGAGGCTCTTAATCAGTGAACAAAGGGGAGCGGGGCTTTCGTTTTAAACAGCTCCTGAGGGAGGCAGCTCTTGCTCCTCCGCTCTCGGCGCCGAGCGCTAGTTAGTTTTCACGGTGCGCTCCCTCGGCACCGGACCGCCGGTGCCGCCAAGGCCTCCTGGTACCACCGTCGCTGACTCCGACGTACCCTCAGCATGGACCTCTCTCCTGGAGGATGAAGAGTTACTCCGGCCAGGCAAGAGCCATCGAGTCCGGTGCTGGAAAGCTCCCCGGTACGCACCGTGGTCGAGCTCGCCCGGAAGCTGCGTCCGAGCCGCCTGCTCCGTAGCCGAGCGCTATGCTCAGTCGGATCGCCCGGCACCGATGTCTGCCGCGGCACCGACAATATCCACACCTTTCACTCCGGCCAGGCAAGAGCTGTCGAGTCCGGTGCTGGAAAGCTCCCCGGTACGGACCGTGGTCGAGCTCGCTCTGAAGCTGCGTCCGAGTCGCCTGCTCCGCAGCCGAGCGCTATGCTCCGTCGGATCGCCCGGCACCGATGTCTGCCGTGGCACCAACAATATCTGCACCTTTCACTCCGGCCAGGCAAGAGCTGTCGAGTCCGGTGCTGGAAAGCTCCCCGGTATGGACCGTGGTCGAGCTCGCTATGAAGCTGCATCCGAGCCGCCTGCTCCGCAGCCGAGCGCTATGCTCCGTCGGATCGCCCGGAACCGATGTCGGCCGCGGCACCGACAATATCCGCACCATTAACTCCGGCCAGGCAAGAGCCGTCGAGTCAGGTGCCGGAAAGCTCCCCGGTACGCACCGTGGTCGAGCTCGCCTGGAAGCTGTGTCCGAGCCGCCTGCTCCGCAGTCGAGCGTGATGTTCAGTCGGATCGCCCGGCACCGATGTCTGCCACGGCACCGACAGTATCCACACCGTTAGCTCCGGCCAGGCAAGAGCCGTCGAGTCCGGTGCTGGTAAGCTCCCCGGTACGGACCGTGGTCGAGCTCGCTAGGAAGCTGCATCCGAGCCGCCTGCTCCGCAGCCGAGTGCTATGTTCAGTGGAACCGCCCGGCACCGATGTCTGCCGCGGCACCGTCAATGTCCGCACCATTAACTCCGGCCAGGCAAGAGCCGTTGAGTCCGGTGCCGGAAAGCTCCCCGGTACGGACTGTGGTTGAGCTCGCCCTGAAGCTGCGTCCGAGCCCGCCCTGAAGCTGCGTCCGAGCCGCCTGCTCCGCAGCCGAGCGCTATGCTCCGTCGGATCACCCGGCACCGATGTCTACCGCGGCACCGACAATGCCCGCACCATGAACTCCGGCCAGGCAAAAGCCATCGAGTCCGGTGCTCGAACACTCCCCGGTATGGACCGTGGTCGAGCTCACTATGAAGCTGCATCCGGGGTGCCAGCTATGGTCGAGCTCACTATTCCCTCCACGCCGGAGACAGTGTCCACGGCGAGGGGGCTGATTGCAACGACAGCATCTACGCTGCCTCAACCCCCGGCACTGCTGGTGGGGGTTACATCATCGATGGGCGAGCCTGCCTTGATCAGACCACCCTACCTCGGCACCGCACAGCGGCACCATTCAGGGTCGCGGTTCCGCAGATGTTCTCGGTCCCGTCACCGATCTAGGTCTCGACGCTGTTCTCCCTGTTGGTACCAGTAGTGCTCGCGGCACCGGTCAGCATCCCGTTCGCCGGTCCGGGACACTCAGCTCCGATCAAGCCTCAGGCACCGCCCTCAGTTGACCGCCCGGCACAGCTTCGGTGGCAGGTCCCGTTCTCGGTACCGGTCTGTCTACCGGTACCGATCCCCAGTGCCGCATCGAGCGACGTCAGTTACAGACGGAGACTCTACCAAGAGCTTCCAGCTCCTCCAGGGCCATCCAACCACGCATCAGTGTCGTCCCGTGCGGACACTTCATATGCGTAGCACTCTGTTTTCCGATGTGCCCTCCAGAGTCTTCGAGGAGACCTATCAGTGGTCATTCTGGACGCCGTGGGTGTACTACCACGCCAGAGGCGTACCGGTGATCCCATCTCGCTCCGTTCCCTCCGAGCTCTGAGTGCCAGAGGTGACAATTAGTCGTCCCCGTCCGACCGGTACAGAGCAACCCCCGGTTCGGCACCGGGCTCCCAGATCCCACCGGATCAGGAGGTCGTCCAGGAGCTCGAGCCCACACAGGACCGGCTTGTCCCGGGCCTTTCTTCTTCCTCCTCCCCAGATGAGGCGGGGGCAGGAACATACCCCTCCGGCCCTCCTCTAATCGAAATGCGACCAGCCCCTAAATCCAAAGAGGCTGGGCGTGTGGTCTTACTGGGCCATAAGATGTACCCGGAGGGGGCCCTGCAACTTCGTGTAGCGAACCAGCAAGCCCTGCTTATCCGCTACTGTGGGTGGCGGTGGGCAAATTTACAGAGTCGGGTCTTCAGAACTCCCGTCAAGAGTTCGATGCCCTCCTGCAGCAAAGGACGGAGCTGGAGAGAGCTTCCCTCCAGGCCTCGTTGGACGCAGCTGACTCCGCTGCCATGACTCTGGCCTTGGGTGTTGCCACGCGGCGCATTTCAGGACTCCAGTTATCGAGCCTTCCCTCGCAGCTGCGGCACGCTATACAGATCTGGCCCTTCAGTGGCACAGGCCTGTTCTCTGACAACACTGGCCCTAGGCTGCAGAACCTAAAGGGCAGCAGGGTCACTTTGCTCTCTCTCTCTCTCGGCATGCACACGCCGGTAATTCAGCGCCGACGCTTCCGTCCCCAACCTCCGCTCTTACCCTGCGCCTTGACAAGGTCAGGACATGGCCAGCGGGCGTGGCTTACACGGTCGTGGCCATCAATCCGCACCCCAAAGGAGCCAGAATTAGGGTCCTTCTGACCACCAATGGGGCAAAAGCCTACCCATCCTCGCCCCTCCTAAGGACCCCTCTCACGAGCGATTCCTCTGGCAAGAGGTGCGGACGCTCCTCCTCATCGGAGCTATACAGGAGGTACCTAAGGGCGAAACCTATTCCCCTAAGCGAAGGGAGGTCTCAGACCTATCCTAGGCCTGCAGGAACTCAACAAGTCACGATGCAGATGAGTTCCGCATGGTACCCAGGGCGACCGTCATCCCATCCTGGGATCCCGGAGACTGGTACGCCGCCCTCGATATGAAGGGCGTGTGTTTTTCACGTTGCCATTTCTCTTCCACACAGAAGGTACCCTCGGTTTGGGGCCTACCATCGTTATTCCCAGTATACGGCCCTCACGGTTGGCCTCTATACAGCCCAGGGGTATTCAAGGTGCATGGCTGTAATCGCCGCCTTTCTTCGCCACCGTCTGATACACGTTCTCCGTGTCTAGACGAGTGGCTCATTCGAAGAACCCCCGGGCCCAAAGTACCAGTCATGTGGGCATCGACACGAACCTTTTCCTGTGTCTAGGCCTGATGATCAATAGTAAAATCCACTCTGATTCCCATATAGGGAAGGGAATTCATTGGGGCCGTCCTGGACTCCAGACTCGCCAGAGCCTGCTTTCCTCAACCTTGGTTTCAGGCGAGGGTAACAATTGTACAAGGTCTACGGACCTTCCCGCCAACTTGGGCTCGCTCTTGCCTCGGTTTCCTGAGTCACATGGCTGTCTACACGTTTGCAACTAAACATACCAGGCTTTGCCTCTGTTCACTTCAATCGTGGCTCACCTGGGGGTGCCACCCGGGCAGAGATGGCATACTCGTGGTCGTCTTATTTCCACCGAGCAGCCTAGGCTCCCTCGACCGGGAGTCGGCGTCCTCCCCGGTGTATCCGGGGATGCTGTTTCACTCACCCCTCGGGGTCCCTCGTGACAGACAGCCCATCTCTCGGCTGGGTGCGCACCTGGTGTAGTTTCGCACTCACGGCCTTCGGTCAGCGCAAGAGCTGGCCTTACACATCAATGTCCGAGAGCTGAGAGCAGTCTGCCTTGTGTACCAGGCGATTCAGCTGGCGGATCGTCTCAGCAGATCCTTTCTGTCTCACAAGTGGTGGTTTCCTCCCGTCTTTATCTATTCCGTTTTCCAGAAGTGGGTCTTCCCCCGCATAGCCCTCCTCGCTTTCGCGAGAACGGAAATTCTCCTCGTTCCAAGGCCTCTCCCCAGGCTCAGTCTTGAAGGATTTTCCTGAGGCCATGGATCAGCCATCTGCAGTACGCTGTCCACTGTCCCCGCTGGTTCACAAGGTCCTGCTCAAACTCCGCAGGGACAGAGCGCCCCTGATCGGGTTCGCTCCAGTGTAACCTGGGCAGCACTGGCACACCATGTTGCTACACCTCTTGGTAGCAACCCTCTTGGCACAGACCCCATGACGCGGAATCACGACAACCTTCACCACCCGGTCTTGTAATCCCTGCACCTCACAGCAGGACTCCTGCGTGGCTAAACCGATCCGAGTTACGTTGTTCGGCCTCGGTTCTACGGGATTCTCCGGGGTGGTAGAAAATTCGTCCATTTGATTAAAGTATCTGGCCGAGTGGAAGCGTTTCTCATGCTGCTCCGAAACGCGCAGTGTTTCTCCCGCCGAGATCCCGCTCCATTCCATCTGGTTCCTCAGGGCTTGGAGCGTTTATACACCCCCCCCCAAGTGGGGCCCCGCCATAAACCTGGCTCTTCAATCTGGTTCTACCCAGTTTTATGACTGCCCTATTCGAGCCAATGTCAACATGCTCATTGATATAACTGTCCTGCAAGGCAGTTTCCTGTAGTCTTTCCTGCGGCCACACGAGTCTCCGAGCTTCAGACTCTCACAATAGGCCCAAGGTATACTGTGTTCCTCAAGGACAAGGGCAGTTATTACCACGTCCGACCTGCCTCCCCAAGGAGGTGTCGGCCTTTTATATCCACCAGGATATCTTCCTTCCGGTCTTCTTTCCGAAGCCACTCTCTGTGCAAGGAGAGCAACGGTTGCCCTAATTCGACATCTGGAGGGCGTCCGCAATCTATATCTAGCGGACTGAGCCCTCTTGTAACGCCCCCCAAACCCTTCATCGTACCGGCATACCGGACGAAGGGCATACCTGTCTCCTCCTAGAGGATTTCATCTTCAATGACGTTGTGCATCTGCACCTCTTCTGTTTCGGCCCATGTGCCATAGAGCCACCTTGCTGCACATTCCGCCAGGGCTCACGCTTCTCAGCTGCCTTCCTGGCTCGCATTCCCTTTCGGGGGATGTGTTGTACACCTACCTGGTCCTCGGTCCACACTTTTGCCTCATTGGTCCGGGAGTCCAGAGCTGTTGCAGCCTCTGGCTTAGCGGTTGCGTTCTGCAACATCTAACTCCGACCCCACCGCCTACGTAAGGCTTGGGAATCACCTAACTGGAATGCATAGGAGCAATCACTCGAAGAAGAAAAAACGGTTACTCACCGTAGTAACTGTTGTTCTTCGAGATGTGTTGCTCCTATCCATTCCAGACCCGCCCTCCTTCCCCACTGTCGGAGTAGCCGGCAAGAAGGAACTGAGGAGCGGACGGGCCGGCTGGGGTATATATCCTGCGCTATAGCGGCGCCAATCCAGGGGGTGCCCAGCCGGCCCGCCGGAGTTGCTAGGGTAAAAATCTTCCGAAGAGCCGTGCACGCGTGGCGCGCACACCTAACTGGAATGGATAGGAGCAACACATCTCGAAGAACAACAGTTACTACGGTGAGTAACCATCTTTTTCCTTGGTCTTGAAAGAGAACAAGGACCTGAGTCTCCTCCCTGTCAATAACCCCCTGCTCAGCCAATCACGGTAGAGACTGAGGACGGGAGGCCGAGGGTTCTCACCAGAGAGCCCAAAGGATGGCCCAGGTCATTGGTGGGGATCAAATAAAATTCAGAATAAAATTCTGCCTCCTTAAGCTCGTGTTTTCCATGCCTAGAATTCAACTGTCACCAGATGGATCAGACTGAACAGGTTTCAAACCTCAAGGAAGCTCTTACCTTCTAAACAGGGACGGCTGTTTTCTAGTAAAATCACTAAAAGGGAAGGAGAAAACTCAAAAGAGGTTCCTCCTGGCACTCACGTCCGTGAACCCGAATACTCTCTCAGTCCTCAAAGAGAGACCTGGAGAAGGAGACTTGCTGAAGCAAAGCCACAGGGGTCTCTGAGGTTTCCCTGGCCCCTCGCCCCGGTCCTGCCTGGCTGATGTCAGCATCTCTCTGTGAGGTCACCACCTCCCCACCACCTTGGACCAATAGTCTGAGGTCCTGCAAAAGGCCTTTGTGATGTCACTGCCACACCCCTCCCTTGCTGTGCCAATGTCCTGCCCCAGGCCAGACACTTTGCAGGTTTGAGCTACTCCCTGTGGATCACCCCACTCAAGGAGTGTTCGTTCTAGGCAGCAAGCCAGCTAGACAGGCAAACATCAGACACTGCTCCCAATGCTACACTCAGTTTTTCAGAAATTAGTTGACTTTATGGCCAGAAGAGACCATTAGAGCATCTAATCTGACCCCCTACACAGGCCTCCAGTATGACACAATAGCAGGTGAGGGAGGGGGGCTGAGGAGGCGAGTGGGTGGGCAGTGGCGAGGGGGCGGGTGAGCCGGCAGAGAGCCAATATTCATAACTTCAACTACAAAAATGAAACACATCTAGAGATGGCATCATTATAATCAGCCAATCAGAACCTCTCCATAGACCCCTTACACAACAACCTTTCTACAATACTGGCTACAAATATAGAACAGTGGTCGCAATGGTGATCTATACAGTTACAGATTATGTCAATAACGTCACAGGAGGTGACACGGCATCAGTGAGACTGATACTGGAATACTGCCTCCAGTTTTGGTGTCCTCATTTGAAAAAGATGTTGTGAAATTGGAGCTGGGGCAGCAAAGAGCCACCAAATGTCCTGAGGGCTGGAGAAAAATGCCTTCCAGGGAGCTATTGAAAGAGCTCAACCTGTCCAGCTTATCAAAAGAAGATTGAAAGGTGACTTCATTGAAGTCTTGAAGTGCCTTAATGGAGAGAAAATATTGGGTATTAAAGGACTCTTTAAAATAGCAGAGAAAGGAATAACAAGACCCAATGGCTGAAAGGTGAAAAGAGACAAATTCATATTACAACTAAGGCACAAATATTCAACAGTCAGGATGATTCACCACAGGAACAAGCTACCAAGGAAAGTGATGGATTCTCCATCTCTTGATGTCATTTCATGAAGACTCAGGGCCGGATCCAGAGCCCAGCGGGGCAAGCACCTGCCTGGGGCGGCCCTTTCCCGGGGGGGCGGCAGGCTGGGCCGGCGGACCTGCCGCAGTCATGCCTGCGGGAGGTCCACCGGAGCCCCGGGAGCAGCGGACCTGCCGCAGGCATGACTGCGGAGGGGACGCCTGGCCGGCGGCTCCGGTGGACCTCCCGCAGGCATGACTGCGGCAGCTCAACCGGAGCCGCCGGACCTGCGAACCGCCCGCAGCTGCGGGAGGTCCAGCCGAGCCGCGCGACCAGCGGACCCTCTGCAGTCATGCCCGCGGGAGGTCCGCTGCTCCCGCGGCTCGGGGGCGCCTCCCGGGCATGACTGCTTGGGGCGGCCAAAAACCTAGAGCCGCCCCTGTGAAGACTAGATGCCTTTCTGGAATGTGTTTGCCCCCAAAATAGCTCTTGTGTCATACAGGAGGCCTGTGATATGCAGGGGGTCAGATTAGATGCTCTAATGGTCTCTTCTGGCCATAAAGTCGACTCATTTCTGAAAAACTGAGTGTAGCATTGGGAGCAGCGTCTGATGTTTCCCTGTCTAGCTGGCTTGCTGCCTAGAACGAACGCTTCTTGAGTGGGGTGATCCTCAGGGAGTAGCTCAAACCTGCAAAGTGCCTGGCCAGGGGCACAGCAAGGGAGGGGTGTGGCAGTGACATCACAAAGGCCTTTTGCAGGACCTCAAACTATTGGTGGGGAGGTGGTGACCTCACAGAGAGATGCTGACATCAGCCTGGCAGGACAGGGGCGAGGGGCCAGGGAAACCTCAGAGACCCCTGTGGCTTTGCTTCAGCAAGTCTCCTTCTCCAGGTCTCTCTTTGAGGACTGAGGGAGTATTCGGGTTCACGGACGTGAGCGCCAGGAGGAACCTCTTTCGAGTTTTCTCCTTCCCTTTCAGTGATTTTACTAGAAAACAGCCGTCCCTGTTTAGAAGGTAAGAGCCTCCTCAAGGTCTGAAACCTGTTCAGTCTGATCCATCTGGTGACAGGTCACTTCCCTTCTCTGTACCTCAGGCTCCTCCCCATCTGCCCAATGGGAACAGGGACAGTTCTCAAACTCTGGGCAGTCATGAGCCTGAGTGAGATAAGGGGCGATAAAGCCCTCTGTGAAGGAGAAAGGGGAGTTTCACAGTGTTTAGCAACAAGGAATTCTAAAGTTTGCTAAAATGTCTAGTCTGCGGAAACAAGAAATGGTCGGGGCCAAACTTTTTAACCATTGCCTTTTCTAAAGCCCATGCAGGGGTGTGAGTCCTTGTCTTTTAGGTACCTGGGGTTCTTTGCCAGCAGGAGAGAAGCGGTTCCTGTCTCCATTTTTGGGGCCTTAACAAACCAGGTGTTGTGCCCCAGTTCTCATCTGAGATCCCTGAAAAAGAACATCTTCCCATCCATGAACAAGACAGGAGCTATCTTTCAAAGGGGAACAAAGAGACCCCTGGGACTTACAGACTAGCTAGCCTCACTTCCATAGCTGGAGAGATACTGCAATACATTCTTCAACAGTTTGTCAGCAGCACCTACAGGATAATTTGGTTCTTAGGACAAGTGAGCATGGATTTGTCAAGAACAAATCATCCCAAACCAATCCTCTTTCCTTCTTTGGCAGGGTTCCGGGCCTAGTGGAGGTGGGTAAACAGTAGATGGGATCTATCACGGGGTTACTAAGGCTTTTGACACAGTCCCGCAGGACATTCTCACAAGCAAACGAGGGAAATGCGGTCTAGATGCAATCAGTGTCACGTGGGTGCAGAGCTGGTTGAAAGCCCAGACTCCAAGGGCCCTTCTCCATGGTTGGCTGCCCAACAGAGAGGGGGCACCTCGTGGGTCCGGCAGGGATCAGTCCGGGGTCCGGTACTATTCAATAGTTTCATGAATGATTTGGAAAATGGAGTGGAGAGCATGCTTCTAAAATGTGCAGCTGACACCAAGCACTTTGGAGCTCAGGACTGGAATTCAAAATGCCCTTAACGAATTGGAGACTTGGTCTCCTTGAGCCAAACCCCATGGCTGGGCCCCTCTCTTTAGACTGGGCTGAAGTGAAACCCCAGAGCCAAACACTCCTACTGGGCAGTGCGCTCTGACCTTGAATGGTCAGATGCTGCTTAGGTCTGTCAGAGCAGCTTTGGCTGGGGGATTCTCCCAGCACTTTCCAATAGCGGGAAGGTACGAAATCCCCATTTGCCTGCTGGGGACGGAGCACTAGAGGGGGGGAGCAACTTGCCCAAAGTCCCACCGGAAAAGGAAAACAACCAGCAGTGGAACCAATAAGTCACCGGGACCAGATGGCATTCACCCAAGAGTTCTGAAAGAACTCAAATGTGAAGTTGCGGAACTATTAACTAAGGTTTGTAACCTGTCCTTTAAATCGGCTTCGGTACCCAATGACTGGAAGTTAGCTAATGTAACGCCAATATTTAAAAAGGGCTCTAGGGGTGATCCCGGCAATTACAGACCAGTAAGTCTAACGTCGGTACCGGGCAAATTAGTTGAAACAATAGTAAAGAATAAAATTGTCAGACACATAGATAAACATAAACTCTTGAGCAATAGTCAACATGGTTTCTGTAAAGGGAAATCGTGTCTTACTAATCTATTAGAATTCTTTGAAGGGGTCAACAAACATGTGGACAAGGGAGATCTGGTGGACATAGTGTACTTAGATTTCCAGAAAGCCTTTGACAAGGTCCCTCACCAAAGGCTCTTACGTAAATTAAGCTGTCATGGGATAAAAGGAAAGGTCCTTTCATGGATTGAGAACTGGTTAAAGGACAGGGAACAAAGGGTAGGTATTAATGGTAAATTCTCAGAATGGAGAGGGGTAACTAGTGGTGTTCCCCAAGGGTCAGTCCTAGGACCAATCCTATTCAATTTATTCATAAATGATCTGGAGAAAGGGGTAAACAGTGAGGTGGCAAAGTTTGCAGATGATACTAAACTACTCAAGATAGTTAAGACCAAAGCAGATTGTGAAGAACTTCAAAAAGATCTCACAAAACTAAGTGATTGGGCAACAAAATGGGAAATGAAATTTAATGTGGATAAATGTAAAGTAATGCACATTGGAAAAAATAACCCCAACTATACATACAACATGATGGGGGCTAATTTAGCTACAACGAGTCAGGAAAAAGATCTTGGAGTTATCGTGGATAGTTCTCTGAAGATGTCCACGCAGTGTGCAGAGGCGGTCAAAAAAGCAAACAGGATGTTAGGAATCATTAAAAAGGGGATAGAGAATAAGACTGAGAATATATTATTGCCCTTATATAAATCCATGGTACGCCCACATCTCGAATACTGTGTACAGCTGTGGTCTCCTCACCTCAAAAAAGATATTCTAGCACTAGAAAAGGTTCAGAAAAGAGCAACTAAAATGATTAGGGGTTTAGAGAGGGTCCCATATGAGGAAAGATTAAAGAGGCTAGGACTCTTCAGTTTGGAAAAGAGAAGACTAAGGGGGGACATGATAGAGGTATATAAAATCATGAGTGATGTTGAGAAAGTGGATAAGGAAAAGTTATTTACTTATTCCCATAATACAAGAACTAGGGGTCACCAAATGAAATTAATAGGCAGCAGGTTTAAAACAAATAAAAGGAAGTTCTTCTTCACGCAGCGCACAGTCAACTTGTGGAACTCCTTACCTGAGGAGGTTGTGAAGGCTAGGACTATAACAATGTTTAAAAGGGGACTGGATAAATTCATGGTGGCTAAGTCCATAAATGGCTATTAGCCAGGATGGGTAAGAATGGTGTCCCTAGCCTCTGTTCGTCAGAGGATGGAGATGGATGGCAGGAGAGAGATCACTTGATCATTGCCTGTTAGGTTCACTCCCTCAGGGGCACCTGGCATTGGCCACTGTCGGTAGATAGATACTGGGCTAGATGGACCGTTGGTCTGACCCGGTACGGCCTTTCTTATGTTCTTATGTTCTTATGGGTGTCAGGATCTTGGAGGCGCTGTCACCCCCACACTAGGGCGGTGTTATGCACCCCCTGCGGCTGGCTGAGTTTCTCCGTCCCTTGGCAATAAGACAGCCTAGAACCCCAGCCAGGGTTATTCTATCTGCTACCCAAGCTCCATAAACCTGGAAATCCTGGATGCCCCATCATCTCAGGCATTGGCACCCTGACAGCAGGATTGTCTGGCTATGTAGACGCTCCATCATCATTCCACACAAAGATGGACTACAAGCTGTCAGGAACAGTATCCCCGATAATGTCACAGCTGAACTTTGTGACTTTGTCTTCACCCATAACTATTTCACATTTGGTGACAATGTGTACCTTCAAGTCAGCGGCATTGCTATGGGTACTCACATGGCTCCACAGTATGCCAACATTTTTATGGCTGACTTAGAACAACGCTTCCTTAGCTCTCGTCCCCTGATGCCCCTACTCTACTTGTGCTACACTGATGACATCTTCATCATCTGGTCCCATGGAAAAGAAAACCTTTGAGGAATTCCACCATGATTTCAACAATTTCCATCCCACCTACAACCTCTGCCTGGACCAGTCCACACAAGAGATCCACTTCCTGGACACTACTGTGCTAATAAGCGATGGTCACATAAAACCACCCTATACCGGAAACATACTGAATGCTATACTTACCTACATGTCTCCAGCTTTCACCCAGACCACATCACACAATCCATTGTCTACAGCCAAGCTCTAAGATACAACCACATTTGCTCCAACCCCTCAGACAGAGACAAACACCTACAAGATCTCTATCAAGCGTTCTTACAACTACAGTACCCACCTGCTGAAGTGAAGAAGCAGATTGACAGAGCCAGAAGAGTACCCAGAAGTCACCTACTACAGGACAGGCCCAACAAAGAAAGTAACAGAACCCCACTAGCCGTCACCTTCAGACCCCAACTAAAACTTCTCCAGTGCAACATCAAGGATCTACAACCCGTCCTGAAGGACAATCCCTCACGCTCACAGATCTTGGGAGACAGGCCAGTCCTTGCTTACTGACAGCCCCCCAACCTGAAGCAAATACTTACCAGCAACCACACAACAAAAACACTAACCCAGGAATTTATCCTTGCAACAAAGCCCATTGCCAACTCTGTCCACATATCTATTCAGGGGATACCATCATAGGACCTAATCACATCAGCCATGCCATCAGGGGCTCATTCACCTGCACATCTACCAATGTGATATGTGCCATCATGTGCCAGCAATGCCTCTCTGCCATGTACATTGGCCAAACCAGAGAGTCTCTACATAAAAGAATAAATGGACACAAATCAGACATCAAGAATTATAACATTCAAACACAGCCAGAGAACACTTCTATCTCCCTGGTCACTCGATTACAGACCTAAAAGTCGCAATATTACAACAAAAAACCTTCAACAACAGACTCCCATGAGAGATGCTGAATTGGAATTAATTTGCAAACTGGACACCATTAAATTAGGCTTGAATAAAGACTGGGAGTGGGTGGGTCATTACACAAAGTAAAACTATTTCCCCATGTTTATTTGTCCCCCTACTGTTACTCACACCTTCTTGTCAACTGTGGGAAATGGGCCATCCTGATTATCACTGCAAGTTTTTTTCTCCTGCTGATAATAGCTCACCTTAACTGCTCACTCTCATTATAGTGTGGATGGCAACACCCATTTTTTCATGTTCTCTGTGTATATTTATATCTTCCTGCTGTATTTTCCACTGTATGCACCTGATGAAGTGGATTTTAGCCCACGAAAGCTTATGCTCAAATAAGTTTGTTAGTCTCTAAGGTGCCACAAGTACTCCTCATTATTTTTGCAGATAAATTAATGGAGGTTAAGTCCATTAATGGCTATTAGGCAGCCTGGGTAAGGAATGGTGTCCCTAGCCTCTGTTTGTCAGAGGATGGAGATGGATGGCAGGAGAGAGATCACTTGATCATTACCTGTTAGGTTCAATCCCTCTGGGGCACCTGGCATTGGCCACTGTTGGCAGATAGGATATGGGGTTGGATGGACCTTTGGTCTGACCCAGTCTGGCCGTTCTTATGAAGGGAGGGGCAGAGCCCTGCAACAGAGTTTCTGTAGTGTAGTGGTTATCACGTTTGCCTAACACGCAAAAGTTCCCTCGTTCAAAACCAGGCAGAAACATGATGGCTTAGTTTTTCCCAGCTCCTAGTGGCCTGTCCCTGCTGTTGGAGGAGCAGCAGTGATTTCTATGCTCAATAGGTCTGTTATACTTCCCCCATTCCCATTTTTGTCTCCTCTCCCTCTCTGAATGCCTGTGAAGTGGCTTTCCCCCTCCCCCTCCCGCTCCCTCCTGGAATGCTTGTGGGATGAATGGGCTGGTTGATCAGCTGGAAGATCAGAAGAGCTCCTAGATAGACAAGGTGTCTGGGATGCTAATTAGGCAGTGATCACACACCCAGAGCATGGACACTGCCCAAGGTGGAGTGTGACCCACCAGATGCAGCCAAGTCATCTCCAGTCGCAGGCCATGAGGAGCAGGTCCTTAAAAGGGGAAGGGACCCTGTGCTCAGCTGTGCACTCACAAGCTTGTACCTCCAGTGAATGCCCTTCGCCCCGACCGCCTGGCCAGTGGTTCGCTGCATTGCAGTTCATTGTGCCTCAGGAAGACTTACCTTCATCGCACTGTCCATCACGGTGCTGGGAGACACTTACCTTGCAGAATCCTGTGCCTGCCTCTTGTCTTCCCAGGGGTGGCTACTTGCAGCCCAGGAGAAGAAGGATGGTTCTGGTGAAAGGAAGACAAGCAAAGCACTGAGAGGAAATTTGGGTGTGGGCTCTGCGCTGGGGGTGGGGGGTGGGGTGCAGGAGGGGTGGTGCAGCTCCCAAAGTGACCGATACACACAACCCTCTGGCAGCAGCGCCTAGAAGAGTGGGGCCAGGGGGGTCTCTGTGCGCCGCTGCCTGCAGGTGCTGCCCCCAGAGCTCCCATTGGCTACAGTTCCTGGCCAATAGGAGCTGCAGAGTTGGTGCTCGGGGCAGGGGCAGCACGTGGAGACACTCCCCCCGCCCCAGGGGATGCTGGGACATGCCAGCCACTTCTGGGAGCGGCACGGAGGGACGGAGGCAGAGCGGGCAGGGAGCCACCTTAGTGCTGCTGGCACATCTCTGCACACCCGTTGGGGGAGGGGAGCAGAGGACCTCCATGTGCTGCCTGGGGTAGGGGCAGAGCACGGAGCTGCCTCCCCTCCCGGGTCTATTACAGGAGTGGGTGGGTGGGGTCTTTTGGCCTGCAAGGTGCAGCAGGTCGGACTAGATGATCACACTGGTCCCTTCTGACCTTAAAGGCTCTGAGTCTAAAAGGGAGAGGGAACTAAAGGAAATTAAAAAAAATAAAGTAAACCAAGCATTGTAATACCAGGATGACTCCAACTGCTCATTATATAGTCCCACCCCTTCCTTCCTTCCCTGGGTGTTTAATGACCTGTTGGGCTTTGGGACGCTGATTCTCTCATTCCGTTGATAAACTGATACAACGTGACTGAAACTAAACCAATTCCCAGTGGAGGAATCATCATATCATTGCATTGGCTGGGAATTGAACCCAGGTCAACTGCTCGGAAGGCAGCTATGCTCACCACTATACCACCAATGCATCTGGTGAAAGTCTCTGATTTTTCACACTTGGTGTTTGGTCACCTTACTTCTCAGCATGAGGCGAATGTCTCTGTGGTCTCTGCTGTTCATGGAGGGGAGTTTCCCCACTGATAACAGTTCTTGCTGGGTTGGGGATGGGAGAGAGAAGAGGCGTTTATTCTGTTTCATTCCTCTCCATTTTCTGTTCCTCCCCTTCCCTTCCAGGGTCCTCCCTTCCATTTCAGACTGTGCAGTGACACCCTCCCCGCACCCAGGACTCTCGAGCCTCTGGAGCAGCACGATCCCATGAGATCCTCAGTGACCAAGGGTCTTTTCCAACTTCCAGGAGAACCCAGCTTGAGTCTAAAGGAAGCTCTGTTCCTTCCTGGGGATCCTCTCTCCCTTCATGGAGATCAAGATCATGAAGCCTCTGCCTTGCCTCCTGGGTCTGAATTAATGTCCCATTTCCCACTATCTGCTCGAAAGAAACAAATGTTTCTAACCCAGGTGAGCGGCGTTAATTCAGCTGGAATCCTTCATTCACATTCCTTAGGAGATACAGACTCTCTGTGACACGGACTGACTGGGGTTCATCTCTGCATGTCCCCAATGGGGAAGGAAAGACACTGAGGGGGAAGGAAGAAGATGGACAGAAGGAGTCAAATGGGGCTAGACCAGAATAGGACATTTTCTGCCTGTTAAAACGTACTAGACTCTAATTGCTTAAAACAAAACAAACCCACCAGCTTCTGTTTGAACCATCAGCTTTTCACAGAGCAGCCAAAGTGGTGAAGTACAGACACACATAACCACCTACAGCCCAAGTTTGTCTAAGAAGCACCTATAGTGGCTCATGCAGGGGGAAATACAGCTGTGGGTGTGAGTTCAGGCCTCACCCACAGCATTGGGTTTCATTAGCCACGGAGCTTCCCACACTTGCTTTGCCCAATTCACATGGAAAGTGCCATAGGAGGGTGATGAGAGTAAATTCTAAACTCTGAAATGCGGAGGTTGGCCCAGAGATTGGAATAAGGGGTTTGAAGAGAAAAAGCTCTAAGCGTATAAAACCAGACAGTCTCCAGGGGCAGGTACGGTACAACGCCTCAACAGGGAGCCATTTGCGGGGGTTCACTCCCTCTGTTAAATGGCCTGAGAGGTATTTTAAGGTGAAGATAACGCCATGGCTAACAGGTGACTGGCACGTCCTGGGTTAAAGAAAGGGACCTGGGTTAATAGTCTGAAGATTTGTGTTACCGTCACTGTCTGACCCCCCTTCAGTGCGGAGCAGGTGTGTACGTTGCTGTGTGGAACACACAGACTCCTGCAGAGCAGGGGCTGCTGTTTCCATGGCAGAGAGCCTGGCACTTAGGAGACTTTCTACACTTACTGTTTTGAAGCAATTCAGTAAAATAACAGTGGAGCTACAATGTCTGGTCCAAAATTCCAGCCCCCCTGGTGCAAAAAGGCTATTTTAGGATCTACATCGGAGGCTCCCAGCACTAGGACACCTGACCAGAGAGCTCAGTGGGGGCGTAACTGCTGCTGACTCTGAGGGTCCCGGGCTAAATCCACTTGCAGGGGGAAGTGTTTTGATTTATTTGATGGCTAATGAGCACTAGCTACCAGGGGAGAAGCCCTGCGAGCTGCTGCCACTCCAGCTGCTGCTGGGGCAGGGGGGAGCCCCAGGGGGCCAGCTGTTGCTCTGGCCACCCCAGAAGTGCTGCCAGAGGCCACCAAGCTGTGGCTGCTCCTGCTGCCCTCGGGACCACTGGTCAAGTGGTCCCCAGGCCAGCCGCATTGGCCGCTGCTTGGGCGGTCCCTGGAACCAGTTGATTGAGTGGCCCTGGAGTCAGCCACTGTGGCCACTGCAGAAGTCACGGAGGTTGCCGGAAGTCACAGAATCTGTCACTTCCATCACCTCCATGACAGACACGGAGACAAACCCCTTCCTGCTGTGACTGCAGTTCCTGGAAGGAAAGAGAACAGAAAGTGACGAGAGAAAGAAAAAGAGAGATTCCCTGTCACCTCTCTCCCTGCTGCCTCCCCCCTTGTATTCTGTAACCCCATCTCACTGGGTTCCCTGTGCTGGTGCCATGGGGGTGACACTAGAGTTCTGGGGATTTGGGGGGCTCTTCATTTCTCAACATTTCACACAAATTTGTCTTTGGGCTGAAATTTCTCCTGTTAGGCCTCTCAGTCAGAGCTGTACCCCACCCTGTTTGGGCGGGGGGAAGAGGGGAGATGTAAATTGCAGAGCAGGCAGAGAAGTCGCCCATAAAGGGTCATATTGATCTGGTGACTGGTTCTGACCGGGGTCACATGTCCTCTGACACAGGCTCATGTGCAGAACATGGGAGCTCTGGCTTGTCCTAAATGCTGTAGAGTGTGAGTTCCTGGAAAGGGCAGGGGAGAGGGAGCAAGAGGAGAAAGGCAGAGACATTGGAGATGAGGAATTGGGGGAGAAGAAGGAGAGAACAGAGAGACAAAAAATGATTGAAGCAGAACAGGTGTCCCAACTCCATCTTGCTCATCACAGGTGTTCAGAGAGACAGATAGTTGCAGGTTTTCCAGTGTCAAGTCTGAACTTTGATTCTAACAATGTGCATTGAAATATCAAGGGGATCTCCACATACCTGATCTCTTCCCTCTCCCCTTTTTTAGTATTAATTTTAATTTTGATGTATTTGGCTTAACCGTGATCGTCTCTTTCCCCACCTGTATTGCAATTTGGGGTTTATGTTTATTTTGTCTCCCTGTTGTTCATGTCATTATAATTATAACAGCAAAGGAATCTGCAGGAGCAAAAACTGACTCAAAACTTCATTTCCCCATCATGCCAGAACATCCTACAAACAGCTCACGCAGCTGGAATCATAACACGCAAGGCCAGGGGAGGGGAGATGCAGGTTTCCAAGTATCAGAGGGGTAGCCGTGTTAGTCTGGTTCTGTAGAAGCAGCAAAGAATCCTGTGGCACTTTATAGACTAACAGACGTTTTGCAGCATGAGCTTTCGTGGGTGAATACCCACTTCTTCGGATGCAAGTAGTGGAAATTTCCAGGGGCAGGTTTATATAAGCAAGCAAGAAGCAAGCTAGAGATAATGAGGTTAGTTCAATCAGGGAGGATGAGGCCCTGTTCTAGCAGTTGAGGTGTGAAAACCAAGAGAGGAGAAACTGGTTCTGTAACTGGTTCTGTAATCTACTGCCCAAAATCCACAAACCTGGAAATCCTGGACGCCCCATCATCTCGGGCATTGGCACTCTCACTGAAGGACTGTCTGGATATGTGGACTCTCTACTCAGACCCTATGCCACCAGCACTCCCAGCTATCTCTGTGACACCACTGATTTCCTGAGGAAACTACAATGCATTGCTGACCTTCCAGAAAACACCATCCTGGCCACCATGGATGTAGAGGCTCTCTACACAAATATCCCACACGCTGATGGAATACAAGCTGTCAGAAACAGTATCCCTGATGATGCCACAGCACAACTGGTTGCTGAGCTCTGTGCTTTTATCCTCACACACAACTATTTCAAATTTGATGACAATATATATCTCCAGATCAGTGGCACTGCTATGGGCACCCGCATGGCCCCACAATATGCCAATATTTTTATGGCTGACCTGGAACAACGCTTCCTCAGCTCCCGTCCACTCACGCCCCTTCTCTACCTACGCTACATTGATGACATCTTCATCATCTGGACCCATGGGAAGGAGACTCTGGAAAAATTCCACCACGATTTCAACAGCTTCCATCCCACCATCAACCTCAGCCTGGACCAATCTACACAGGAGGTCCACTTCCTAGACACTACGGTGCAAATAATTGATGGTCACATTAACACCACCCTATACCGAAAACCTACCGACCGCTATGCCTACCTTCATGCCACCAGCTTCCATCCCGGGCACACCACAAGATCCATTGTCTACAGCCAAGCACTGAGGTACAACCGCATCTGCTCTAACCCCACAGACAGAGACCAACACCTACAAAATCTCCACCAAGCATTCTCAAAATTACAGTACCCGCATGAGGAAATAAGGAAACAGATCAACAGAGCCAGACGTGTACCCAGAAGCCTCCTACTGCAAGACAAACCCAAGAAAGAAACCAACAGGACTCCACTGGCCATCACATACAGTCCCCAGCTAAAACCCCTCCAGCGCATCATCAGGGATCTACAACCCATCCTGGACAATGATCCCACACTTTCACAGGCCTTGGGTGGCAGGCCAGTCCTCGCCCACAGACAACCTGCCAACCTGAAGCATATTCTCACCAGTAACTGCACACCGCACCATAGTAACTCTAACTCAGGAACCAATCCATGCAACAAACCTCGATGCCAACTCTGCCCACATATCTACACCAGCGACACCATCACAGGACCTAACCAGATCAGCCACACCATCACCGGTTCATTCACCTGCACGTCCACCAATGTTATATATGCCATCATATGCCAGCAATGCCCCTCTGCTATGTACATCGGCCAAACTGGACAGTCTCTAAGGAAAAGGATAAATGGACACAAATCAGATATTAGGAATGGCAATATACAAAAACCTGTAGGAGAGCACTTCAACCTCCCTGGCCACACAATAGCAGATCTTAAGGTGGCCATCCTGCAGCAAAAAAACTTCAGGACCAGACTTCAAAGAGAAACTGTTGAGCTCCAGTTCATCTGCAAATTTGACACCATCAGCTCAGGATTAAACAAAGACTGTGAATGGCTTGCCAATTACAGAACCAGTTTCTCCTCTCTTGGTTTTCACACCTCAACTGCTAGAACAGGGCCTCATCCTCCCTGATTGAACTAACCTCATTATCTCTAGCTTGCTTCTTGCTTGCTTATATAAACCTGCCCCTGGAAATTTCCACTACTTGCATCTGAAGAAGTGGGTATTCACCCACGAAAGCTCATGCTGCAAAACGTCTGTTAGTCTATAAGGTGCCACAGGATTCTTTGCTGCAGGTTTCCAAGTGTTCTGTTTTTCTCAGATGACACATTCCAGCCCCTTGTGTGCCTCCATCCTGTATGACCTGCTGGACTTTGACACATTTATTGTTTCATTCTATAGATAATGTGATTGTAACATAGTGTGACTGAAATTAAACCACTTCCAGATGAGGAAACAACAGAAGAGAAAAGCCATTATTGCATTGGCTGGGAATCAAAGCCAGATGAATTGTTTAGAAAGCACCTACACACACCACTATACCACCAATGCATCTGGCAGGAGTAGCTTTCCTGCAGGCTCTGTGTGCTGGCAAAGGGGGTGACACATGACCATGGAGTTAGTGAGCAGGGTGGATGGGCTGGAAGCTGCCTGACAGCTGGGAGCAGAGTTAGGATCCCAGAGTGACTGAAAGGGGGCAATGGTGAAAACAGATCTCACTGGGAGCTGGCCCCACACCCACCCCGCCCCTAGGAGAGGGGGGAACTGAAGCTCAACTTTAATCACAGAAAAATCTTCCCTGAGGAGGAAGGGGACAGCTTGTTTTAAAGACCAGGTTTGTGTTTGTTCCTGCTACATACGGAGGGGCTGGGTAGTGCTGATTCCAGCCCCCAGACTCTGGGAGGATAAGGAACAAATTCAGGCAGCCAGTGACCTGCAGGAGGGAGATGATCTTTTGACAGTGACGGACGCCTCCTCCTAAAGGCCTTTGTCTGCCCCCTTCCAGTGACTGTTTGGCACAGGAATGCAGCCCCCACTCCTGGGTCTCTCCTGGGGAAATAATGTTTCTGTGCAAAACACCAAAGCTTTTAACAGAAAGGAAGAAAAGGAAATGGCCACATGATGGGACTAGGACATAAGGAATGAAACACAAGATCCTTCTCCCCTGTGCATTGACTTTTAACCGTGTTTGTGGTGGTGGTGTATCCATGTTGGTCGCAGGGGTCCTCTGGGGCGCCGGGCATTGGCCACTTTCGGAAGAGTGGGCTAGATGAACTGGTCTGACTCAGTGTGGCTGTTCTTATGTTCTAACCGCTGGTTATGGAAGAGACGAGCTTCCAGGCTACACAGAACTGAAGAAGGGTGTGGGGTTAGCTCCACAGCTTGTCTCTTTCACCAACAGAGGTTGGTCCTCTGCAAGCTCTTACCCTCACCCGCCTTGTCTCTCTTGAACTCTGAAAAGTGCTTTCTCTCCACTCCCCTTGGAGAGAAGTTAAATTTCCCTTTGGGCAACTATCAGGCTGAAGCAATTGTATTGACTGTGACACTAGAATTGAAGATTTAATATTATAAATAAATGAATCTAAACATGAGGTTCTGGTTTTCACATTGGTTTTTCTAACTCCGTTCCCAATTCTCTTCTAGAAAGGCCTCCAGGCTGCCTGCCCAGCCCAGCAAAAGTGGCCAGGAGAAAGCCCACACTGCTGCTCTTTCAGGTAGTTGAAGGCTGCTATCAAATCCGCCCTCACTCCGTCAGTCCCCAGTCTGTGGCAGTGCATAGGATTCTTCCGTCCTAAGTGCAGGACTCTGCACTTCTCCTTGTTGAACCTCCTCAGATTTCTTTTGGCCCAATCCTCCAATTTGTCTAGGTCACTCTGGACCCAAACCCTGTCCTCCAGCGCTTGGATTCTTTACATGCTTTCACAGAGCAAAGAGCACATGTTCCATGATTTCATAGGGCAGAGTTTTGTGCTATCGGAGCTTTCGCTGTGTGAATTTGACAGGTGGATCAACATAGAGACACATTGTGACCCTTCTCAGGGTGCTAAGGGCTGTGAGTCTCCTTGTTGCCACCTGCCACAAGGAAGAGGGACTTTTGCATTTGGCAGCTGGATGTTAGTGACCAAACTCACCAGCCTGCTGGAACTCAAGGACCCTCCTCTGAGCTACAGCAGCCACCTTAACCCTTGAGTTCCTTCAATGTGTCCCCCTCTGGGGTCCAGCCCGGATCACCAGATACTTGGTGAAATCCCAGATCCTCTCTTCCCCAAGTATCCCAGGTTACTAGTTTTACTGTGGACCATTGCTACTGTATCTCACACAGCACCTGAGTACAGTTATCGAACAAGCAAAAAATTTATTTCACAACGGATATTGATTTAAACAAACATGAGTGAGTGATGGAAACCAACTGTTACCAACTAAACAAAGGCAGAAAATGATAGAATAGAAAGGCCAGCACAAAAAAACAGAGAGAGGAACAATAAGATACTAAAAGTACAATGGTTGGAACTCTCCATTTCTCTCAGTCTTTGGATTGATGGGTACTAGAGCTATAGCAACAGTTGAGGAACCAGGGTAAATTAAATCTAAGGTTTGAGCTGCTAGTGAAGCATTTCCCACACTCACTGTATTCATAGGGCCTCTCTCCTCCGTGGATTGTTTGATGCCTAATAAGGTGCGAACTGCTATTGAAGGTTTTCCCGCACTCAGTGCATTCATAGGGCCTGTCCCCTGTGTGGATTCTTTGATGTCTAGAAAGGACTGATCTTTGAGTGAAGCTTTTCCCACACTCACGGCATTCAAAGGGCCTCTCCCACATGTGGATTCTCTGATGTTGAGGAAGGTTTGAGCTGCTAGTGAAGCTTTTCCCACACTCACGGCATTCAAAGGGCCTCTCCCCTGTGTGGATTCTCTGATGAACAGAAAGGGCCGAGCTGCTAGTGAAGCATTTCCGACACTCACGGCATTCAAAGGGCCTCTCCCCCATGTGGATTCTCTGATGTTGAGAAAGGTTTGAGCTGCTAGTGAAGCTTTTCCCACACTCACTGCATTCAAAGGGCCTCTCCCCTGTGTGGATTATCTGATGTTGAGAAAGGTTTGAGCTGCTAGTGAAGCGTTTTCCACACTCACGGCATTCAAAGGGCCTCTCCCCTGTGTGGATTCTCTGATGAACAGAAAGGGCCGAGCTGCTAGTGAAGCATTTCCGACACTCACGGCATTCATAGGGCCTCTCTCCTCTCTGGATTGTTTGATGCCTAATAAGGTGTGAAATGAGATTGAAGGTTTTCCCGCACTCAGTGCATTCAAAGGGCCTCTCCCCTGTGTGGATTCTCTGATGTTTAGAAAGGTTTGAGCTGCTAGTGAAGCATTTCCCACACTCACTGCATTCAAAGGGCCTCTCCCCTGTGTGGATTCTCTGATGTTGAGTAAGGTTTGAGCTGCTAGTGAAGCATTTCCCACACTCACGGCATTCAAAGGGCCTCTCCCCTGTGTGGATTCTCTGATGTTGATTAAGGTTTTAGCTGCTAGCGAAGCATTTCCCACACTCACGGCATTCATAGGGCCTCTCTCCTCTGTGGATTGTTTGATGACTAATAAGGTGTGAAATGAGATTGAAGGTTTTCCCGCACTCAGTGCATTCAAAGGGCCTCTCCCCTGTGTGGATTCTCTGATGTTTAGAAAGGTTTGAGCTGCTAGTGAAGCATTTCCCACACTCACTGCATTCAAAGGGCCTCTCCCCTGTGTGGATTCTCTGATGTTGAGAAAGGTTTGAGCTGCTAGTGAAGCATTTCCCACACTCACGGCATTCAAAGGGCCTCTCCGCTGTGTGGATTCTCTGATGTTGATTAAGGTTTTAGCTGCTAGCGAAGCATTTCCCACACTCACGGCATTCATAGGGCCTCTCTCCTCTGTGGATTGTTTGATGACTAATAAGGTGCGAACTGCGATTGAAGGTTTTCCCACACTCACGGCATTCAAAGGGCCTCTCCCCCATGTGGATTCTCTGATGTTGAGAAAGGTTTGAGCTGCTAGTGAAGCTTTTCCCACACTCACTGCATTCAAAGGGCCTCTCCCCTGTGTGGATTATCTGATGTTGAGAAAGGTTTGAGCTGCTAGTGAAGCGTTTTCCACACTCACGGCATTCAAAGGGCCTCTCCCCTGTGTGGATTCTCTGATGAACAGAAAGGGCCGAGCTGCTAGTGAAGCATTTCCGACACTCACGGCATTCATAGGGCCTCTCTCCTCTCTGGATTGTTTAATGCCTAATAAGGTGTGAAATGAGATTGAAGGTTTTCCCGCACTCAGTGCATTCAAAGGGCCTCTCCCCTGTGTGGATTCTCTGATGTTTAGAAAGGTTTGAGCTGCTAGTGAAGCATTTCCCACACTCACTGCATTCAAAGGGCCTCTCCCCTGTGTGGATTCTCTGATGTTGAGAAAGGTTTGAGCTGCTAGTGAAGCATTTCCCACACTCACGGCATTCAAAGGGCCTCTCCCCTGTGTGGATTCTCTGATGTTGAGTAAGGTTTGAGCTGCTAGCGAAGCATTTCGCACACTCACGGCATTCATAGGGCCTCTCTCCTCTGTGGATTATTTGATGACTAATAAGGTGCGAACTGCGATTGAAGGTTTTCCCACACTCACTGCATTCATAGGGCCTGTCCCCTGTGTGGATTCTCTGATGTACAGAAAGGGCTGAGCTGTGAGAGAAGGTTTTTCCACACTCACTGCATGTATTTTTTCTCTTTCGCCTGAGGATATCCTGCTGTGTTGTGATTTCCATGAGGACCTTCTGAGTTCCCCAACAGGAAATAAATTTATCCACTTTCTTCCCTGGCTGGTTTCCTTGATCTGTTTTTGGTCTGTGCTGAATCTCCCAGGATTTTCCCTGCTCATGACTCCTGGACACATTCCTTTTCGATCTTTGCGATAATGCTCTGTTTTTACCCACTGGCTCAACATTTTCAGGCTGAGAATTCTGCTCCTCTTTCTCACATGCCATTGCATCACCTGCTGTGACAGAGACAGAAACCTCAGACAGGGATGGAAAGGGGAAGAGCAAACCAAAACAAGTGCTGAAGAAAGGTCAAATAAAAATCAGGAGCTGAACTCCCCCAAACTCTTCCCCCAAATAGGAGAGAGGAGGGGGATGAATTCAGCCTTCACATCCCATCCAAATACGCAGGGGGAAGGGAGGAAGCTACTGCCTGGTGTCTGCTAGGATCTATAGGAAGCCATGAACTATATTTACCCTGAGGATACGACTCCTGCTAGGGATAATAATGAACTGAGAGACCTCCCCAAGGGCTTTTTGGGCATTCCAGATGTTTCCTTCAGGCACTTACAGATTCTGAGGTGGTTTAATGTTTCCTCACCTGTGCAGGGAGATCTCAGGATCTCTCTTTCCTCTGAACCCTGGAGGTCTGGGACCCATGGCTCTTCCCCTTGTTCCAGCTGGGAGATCACATCACGCTGGAAAACTAGAAACCCTGCTCAGATGAAAAAAACAAAGGAGTTCAGTTGATTTCATAAGACTTGGTCATAAAAAAACATTCTATTAATTTAACTTCAGTGCTTAGTGTGACCTGGTGGGCCAGGGGCAGTTCTCACTGAAAATGCCAAAGTTAGGACAGGCTGAAAAAGGGAGAGTAGATGCTCCCAAAACTGCTGGTTAACACTGAAGTTAAACTCACCGACCAGTCACCAACTGTGCTTCTGATCCCCCACACGGGTTATCTAGAAGCTGAAAAAAGAAATCACATGGCCCCCTTTATTGCAACCCAGTTCTCTGACTCCTAATCAGCAACTAGGTCCAGTACAGTGAGAGGTTATCTAAAAAATCTGCTCACATAAACAAAGTGTTCCTCTGACCCCAAAGGGTCAGCCACCACATCACCAGGTGAGTATAGGTTTGGATATTACCCAAAATTCCATCCTTCCAGACAATCCTTTCGCATCTAAACTAAAGGTTTAAACAAAAGTAAGACAGAAAGAAGTTAAATGGGAACGCAGTCAGATACATTCCAAAATGGATATATCAGGTTCTTAGCAGTATTGGTGAGTTGCTGGCTTGAAAGTCCGTCTGGAATGCATCCACAGCTTGGATGGGTCATTCAGTCCTTTGTTCCAGGGTTCAGTTTGTAGAGGAGTTGCTCCAGAGGTAGGAAGGGGGATTGAAGACAAATGGAGATGATGCAGCTGCCCTTTATATTCCTTTTGCCATGTGGCCTGTACTTCCTGTGTCCCAAACACAAGCTTCACAGCACGTGGCATGGAAAAGCCTTGGAGTTCTCATTACACAGGCATACGCTGGCATGTTTTGCTGACTCAATAGGTGTATCCCCTTGGTCCTTTCCATGGGCTCATTGTACAGATGATGACCCTGAATGGGCCATCAAACAGGCTAGGCAGTGTTGATGCCAATATGTCTGGGGGTGTCACCCAGAAACACTGCACAAGTCTGGAAATACAGATATACCCTACATATCTATAACTCACAATATAAAGGTGATACAAACATTGAAACAAAATTATCATACTTGGCAAATCATAACATTTTCACTGACACCTTACATGGCATATCTAGCACGATTCATTGCAATTTTATCAGATTATATTATTATTTTATTATTAATACCAAAGTGTCTCACAATTCCATACAATGTCACACTTGGTAAACCAGTGAATTCCCAGGACCAGTTCCCCAGGTCCTTGAAGATGCCGAACACTGTGCTTATGAGGGACTGAAATACCCACAGATCTGCTGGGAACACACACACAGACACTGTGTCAGTCTATACCCCTGTGTTCACTCTTCTAGAAAATTATGATCAATTTTGTACGCAGTATGTATTGTGAGGTATCGTTTGAAAACGCATAACCTACTGGATATTATCCTCCTGTTAAAATGTGTAGTAACACTGTATGTAAAGTTATGAGATTTTACAGTATGATATTATTGAAAAAGTAACAATTCTGGGGAACACCCACAAAGCAGTTCCTCAGAGACAGCAAGGCAAACAGCCGGTCAAAAAGCCATTCTCCTGCAGGGGGAAGGTGGGAAGAAGACATTTACATTCCATCACAGGGACCACTTGAACTTGTTGTGGAAAACGACCACACGATTGATTTGGAATCAGCTCAGCCTGAGGCTCTTTTCTTGGTTAAAAGTGTGCAGGGGGCGACAGCTATTGGAATACTGTCCCCCTGAGCTAAAAATCACACAAGCCTTTTAAAGCTTAAAACCCCAAACAATGACACATATGTTGTACATTAATTTCCTTATTTGGAATATATTGCAAAATATGATGCAGGTCAAAAGCGAGCTGAACAATCAGTTTTCCATATTCAGCCTTTCCTGTTATTGTTATTACACCTGGTGATATGGGAGCAAGACTCTGCATGTCTCAAGAAATGTCACTACCAACCTAGGCCATTTTCACATGCTGGGGCGCAATCCAGACCAGTGAGGAGTAGTGTCATCTGTAATCCTGGGTGAGATTCAGTGTTCTGCTGCTGGAGATCCCCTGTCTGGATACTCTCAGCCAGCATTCAAGGCCGCACCGAGTGTCTGTGTGATAAGTAACCCTGGACCGGCAGCTCTGACTCCAGTCGCCTGCTTGTTACACCCCAAGCACATTCTGGTTTGGGTAGAGAAGGCTCAGGGTTTGAGAGAAGGCCGGGGGTAGGAAGCTTCTGTTCGTTATGCTGGACCCTAACCCCCAGTTTTACTTGAGTAAAGAGGAGATATTTGACACTGCAATACGGCTCCTGTGCTCTGTTCCCAAACTGTTCTGCAGCAGGGGAGGGTCGCTGGTAGTGTGTGTGTCACTGGCATATTGGGGTGATGCTGCCAGGGCCGGCTCTAACAGTTTTGCCGCCCCAAGCAAAAAAAGAGGAAGTTTTTAAAAGTATATTAAGTGCAAACTTTAATAGATAGAAATGGCAGAATTATCAAAAAATAATGCAGAAGAGGTAAAAGTCCTCAATAAATATTTCTCTCCTGGATTTGGAGAAAAACAGATGATGTACTCATATCATAAGATGTTGACAATGACACTCTTTCCATTCCAACAAGAAGTCATGAGGACATTAAACAGCAGCTATTAAAAATCAGACATGTTTAAATCAGCGGGTCCGAATAATTTGTATCCAAGACTTTCTAAAAGACCTGAAGTCTGACATCTATACTCATCAAGAGAATGGTGCAGCCAATACTGGATTTCATTCATTAATAAAGAATCAAAGAAGGGTAATATGATTAGTGCCCACTAACAAAGGTTTAGAGAAAATAGAGCCTATCAAACTAACGGGATATCCTTATTGGATGAGATCAAAAGTTTGGTTGCAGCTAATAGTATTGATGTAATATACCTAAACTTCTGTAAAGATATGACTTGATCAGCACAATATTTTTACTAAAAAAACTAGAATGATACAAAATAAACACGGTGTGGAGGCCAAGAATTAATTAATAAAGGTTTGAAGGGATCTTAATGTATGTTAGCTAATTAGCAGAGGTTAAGCTGTTACCCTGTATCTGGTGCAGAGTGAATTGTGTGAAAAGTCGTTACGACCTTGTGAATTGCAGTCTTGTTTTCTGTTCTGGTATTGCAGACAAATAAGATAATGAATAGGCTTATGTATAAACAAATGCAAATGTTTACTTTTACTGTCTGCAAGTTTGCTAGCCACTGTCTGTTAAGAAGGTATAAAGATTGTTATGATTGTTTTACTAATGGAGAGAGATCTGTTCAGGACAAGGGGCAACCCAGTTCCTGACACTCTCTCCCTCTTGTGTTCACTAGAGTATTATAATAAAGTATTTGTTTTTGCTGCACCTAAACATAAGCGAGAACTGAGTTTTCTTCGACAATTTGGGGGCTCGTCCGGGATGGCAACGCCCACGGACACACAGACGGCTGCTACGGATCGTTCCCCTTCGAACCCCATGGCGCCACAATAGAGGTAAGAGACCTTTTGAAATCTCTATTGGGGTATCGGAGGAGGACTGTCTGTGGGGGACGTCTGTTTCTGTTGGGCTCACGCCATCTGAACTTTTTGACTGTGCAGCAGGATCAAATGCAGAGTGGTATTGGGGAGAGGCCCCAAGAAGGTTAGTTATAGCAGTACTGGGAACTGCTGAGTTGGCCAACAGGTAATGCATAAGGTAATGCATTAGAATGCACCGGTGCTGAGGGGTTTTTACCGCCTCAAGAGGGGTTGTCATACCGCCTCATGGTATTGGTCCGGACCAGGTAATGATGCATCTTGGTTAAAAAAATAAAAAATAAAATAAAAAAGAAAAAAATTTTAAAAAGGTTAAAAAAGGGTTAATTAGAGGAAAAGAGGCCTTGGTGTGTGTGTGTGGGTGTATACCTGTGTGAGTGTTCGTTGCTGGAAGACGCCCAGATTGCCCTGTGAAGCGATTGCTAATGATCAGTAGTCTAACGCAAGCCCAGTAACTAGTGGATCTTTAGGAGATCCGACCCACGGTGGGCTGACTCAGCTTGGCATAGTCCGGCGAGGAAGCTGCCTGGGTCTAGGAGTGTGTGAACCCATTTTCCCTCCCTTTCCCTTCTGTGTGGGCTACTGACAATCTGATCGTCTCCCTGGAAGCAATTAGAGTATGCGGATTTATCTCCCGGAAATGGAGTCTTTAGCCGACGCTCTTTGCTGAAAGGAGATGTACGAGGGTCGTAGTCTTTCTTGTGAGTCTCTCCTGTACGTGAGTGCCCTGTAGGGAGGGATTCTTAGATTCTGGTCCGCTAGCGCGGACAGGGACCCCTTCAGTTGGTGTGACTGGAACATGGGGGGGGAACAGTCTAAACTTTCCACTTTACCCCCTAAGGGTACCCCAGCATATTACATGTACGTACATTATGGTCCTAAAACCTGCAGGTATTTAAATGATTGGAATCTGTACACGCGTGAAAATTCATTTAAACAATGCCCATTAGAAGGTACCTTTGAGTTAGATAAACTTACATGCCTCCGGGAAGCCCTTAAATCACACACCTCTGCTGCGCAGTGCGAGCAGTTTCTGTCTTGGTGGGAGGAAGCAACAAAGAGACTCCATGAGTCTCGGGTGCGG